>NC_064925.1:303837422-304144126 GCF_023897955.1 Schistocerca gregaria | reverse complement strand
CCAATACACGCAGAAAACAGTAGGAGTGTGTAACAGCAGTTTCAGCCAAGTCACGTCTTTCGTGTTTCACAGAGCTTTCAGTTCTTCGCTGTCTCCCAGTGCTTTCAGAAAACTAGTTGTAAGTTACTTCGACACAGAAGTTTCCATAAATTACTAAAATCACAAAAGCCGCGATTTATTGTCACGAAAACGGTATGTGCTACCAGAGCAGTGCTGAGCCGAGGAAACAGACTGCAAAACAGGTTCACAGTATCCACGTACTACATCTGCTGTAGGAATATCAGTTATAAGAGGCGATCAAAAAGTTCCCGTATAGTCCAGAATCGGTATGCCAATCAGGAAAAACCGCTGTGAATATTGAGGCAATCGTCCCACCGACGCATCAGGTTGAAGTCAGCCGTTTGCTGAAACACTGTGTCCTGTTACGTGAAGAAGTCCGTGACAGCCTGCTGCACGTTCTCGTAAGAAATTGAAAATTTGTGGTAAGTTCCTATGGGACCAAACTGCGAAGGTCATCGGTCCCTAGCTTACGCACTACTTAATCTAATTTAACTTAATCTAATTTAAACTAACAACACACACACCTATGTCCCAGGGAGGACTCGAACCTGCGACGGGGGCGGCCGCGCGATCAGTGGCAAGGCGCCCAAGATCGCACGGCTACCCCGCGCGGCGCACGATCTCGTCCGACAGGGATTGTCAATCCTTCTGGTCCTTTTGTAATGGACTGAAACCGTGATAATCTCATGGTAAGAGATCAGGACGATAGGACGGTTGCTCTATGGCCTCCCACTCGAGCTGGTGTAACTTCTCCGTTGCAGTTTTTGCGGTATAAGGACTAGCGTTATCATGAAGCAGCAGCGACCCTCACCACAATTTTCCGCAAAGATAGTTTTCGACATGCATGCTGCCCCATTCACGTTCTTCATTCCCCGATCAATGTCTGCCAGTGTTTGTCCGCCGGCAGCCAAGAAAAGAATAACTGCAAGTGGCTCATGTTTTTTCGAATTTGGTAAAATCGTCGCCATAGTTCACGTTTTCCCACCAACACCAAAAAATTGATAACCCCTTGTCTATACGTCGGTGCTTAAATACAGGGTGGTCCATTGATCATGACCGGGCCAAATATCTCACGAAATAAGCGTCAAACGAAAAGACTACAAAAAACAAACTTTTCTAGCTTGAAGAGGGAAACCAAATGGCGCTATGGTTGGCCCGATAGATGGCGGTGCCACAGGTCAAACGGATATCAACTGCGTTTTAAAAAAAATAGAAACCCCCATTTTTTACTACAGATTCGTGTAGTACATAAAGAAATATGAATGTTTTAGTTGGACCATTTTTTTCGCTTCGTGATAGATGGCGCTGTAATAGTCACAAAGTATAAGTACGTGGTATCACGTAACATTCCGCCAGTGCGGACGGTATTTGCTTCATGATAAATTACCTGCCTGATTTCGAGACAGATTTTCGTTGTGGAAATTATTAAGAGCATGTCGCATTGAAGTACGCGCTATATTTCGAACTTCTGCAAAACTTGGCCAGTCTTGGGGATTTCTGGTTTCTTATAAATTTGGCATGTTTTTTTCGCTGCTTCTGGTCCGTTTGGTGTACAATGGAGGATCAGTACCATCGGTTATTAATGTATGTGGTATATATCTCTCAGTATATATCTCTCACTTTCTGTCGGTACTATCACTTTGAAATCGTTCCACAACTTTTCTACGCTTACATGACCAGATCGGATGGAGTGAAGAATATTTCTTAAAAAGGCGTTAAGAAAATTTTTATCAGCTTCTTTAAATAGATGTACTTTGCATCTCTTTTTGATGGTTGTTAAGTGTTGCGGTTTTCAGCCTAGCAGCAACTGCCTTGTGGGTTGTTCTTTCAGAATCGACAGCAAACCAACACCACAACGATAGTTCTGATATGCCGACGTCGCAACCTGAAGATGAAGCGATAGAGAAAATATATGAGGATATTGAAAGAGTAATATAGTACGTGAAAGGAGACGAAAATCTAATAAATCGGGGACTGGAATGCGATTGTAGGGGAAGGTCGCAGTTCGTAGTAGTAGACGGCAAATCATCGAGTGAAACTGAAGTGATATCAAGTGTTCCCCAGGGAAGCGTCCTGGGACCTCTGCTGTTCCTGATCTATGTAAATGACCTGGGTGACAATCTGAGCAGTTCTCTTAGGTTGTTCGGAGATGATGCTGTAATTTACCGTCTAGTAAAAGAGACAGCTTACACTACACTCGTTCGTACTCTGTTAGAATATTGCTGCGCTGTGTGGGATCCTTACCAGGTGGGATTGACGGAGGACATCGAAAGGGTGCAAAAAACGGCAGCTCGTTTTGTATTATCACGTAATAGGGGAGAGAGTGTGACAGATATTATACGCGGCGAGATCTATTAACAAAATTTCAGTCATCAACTTTCTCTTCCGAATGCGAAAATATTTTGTTGAGCCCAACCTATATAGGTAGGAATGATCATCAAAATAAAATAAGAGAAATCAGAGCTCGAACAGAAATGTTTAGGTGTTCCTTTTTCCCGTGCGCTGTTCGGGAGTGGAATGGTAGGGAGGTAGTATGATTGTGGTTCGATGAGCCCTCTGCCAAGCAATTAAATGTGAATTGCAGAGTAATCATGTAGATGTAGATGTAGATGAAGCAGTAGAAGAAGAGAGAGAAGAAAAGCTAATTGAGTTCTGCAGTAAATTTCAGCTAGTAACAGCCAATACTCTCCACAAGAAACACATGGGGAGCTGGTACTTGGAAAATACCGGGAGACACGGGAATATTTCAGTTAGATTATATCGTGATCAGACAGAGATTCCGAAATCAGATTCTGGATTGTAAGGCATACCCAGGAGCAGATACAGACTCAGACCACAATGTAGTAGTGATGAAGAATAGGCTGAAGTTTGAGAAGCTGGTCAGGAAGAATCAATACGCAAAGAAGTGGGACACGGAAAGACTAATAAATGGTGACATACACTTGAAGTTCTCTAAGGCTATAGATACAGCAATAAGGAATAGCTCAGTGGCAGTACAGTAAAACAGGAATGGACATCTCTAAAAAAAGACAATCACCCTACGTTGGAAAGAAAAACATAGGTACAAAGAAGGTAACTACGAAGAAACAGAAGAAACTCTTCAGCTGATCGATGAAAGAAGAAGTACAAAAATATTCACTGATATTCAGGAATAAAGAAATACAAGTCGCCGAGGAATAACTAAAATAGGAAGTGCAGGGAAGCTAGGACGAAATGGCTGCATGAAAAATGTGAAGAAATCGAAAAACAAGTGATTGTCGGAAGGACTGACACCGCTTATAGGAAACTCAAAACAACCTTCACTGAAATTAAAAGCAAGAATGGCAACATTAAGAGCGCAGTGGGAATTCTGCTGTCAAATTCAAAGAAGAGAGTGGAGAGGTGGAAAGAGCAATATGAAGGCCTCTATGAGGGCGAATATTTGTCTAACGTGATAGAAGAAGAAACAGCAGTCGATTTAGAAGCGAAATGGGATCCAATATTAGAACTTAAACGGGCTTTGAAAGACTTAGGATCAAATAAGGCAGAAGGGATGGATAACACTACATCAAATTTCTAAATTCATTGAGAAAGTGGCAACAAAGTCATTATTCACGTTGGTGTGTAGAATATATGAGACTGACGATACACCATCTAACTTTCGGAAAAATATCATCCATACAATTCCGAAGACTGCAAGAGGTGACAAGTGGGAAAATTATCTCACAATCAGCTTAACAGCTCATGTATCCAAGTTGCAGACAAGAATAGTATACAGAAGAACGGAAAATAAAATTGAGGATGTGTTAGATGACGATCAGTTCTTTAGGAAAGATAATGCCACGAGAGAGACGATTCTGACGTTGCGGCTGATAAGGGAAGCAAGACTAAAGAAAAATCAAGACCCATTCATGGGATTTGTCAACTTGGAAAAAGCGTTCGACAATGTTAAATGGTGCCAAATGTTCGAAATTCTGAGTATAATAAGGATAATCTATACGGCGAGACGGGTAATGTGCAATATATACAAGAACCGAGGGGTAATAATAAGAGTGGACCACCAAGAACGAAGTGCTCGAATTAAAAAGGGTGTAAGACAGGGATGTAGTCTTTCGCTCCTACTGTTCAGTCTATACGTCTAAGAAGCAATGATGGAAATAAAAGAAAGATTCATGAATGGAATTAAAATTCAAGGAGAAATGGTATCAGTGATACGATTCGCTGATGACATTGCCATCCTGAGTGAAAGTAAAGAACAATTACATGATCTACTGAATGGAACGAAGAGTCTAATGAGTACGGAATATGGATTAAGAGTAAATCGAAGAAAGACGAAAGAAATGAGAAGAGCAGAAATGAAAACAGCGAGAAACTTAACATCAGGATTGGTGGTCACGAAGTAGAGTAAGTTAAGGAGTTCTACTCCCTAGGCAGCAAAATAACCAATGACGGACGGAACAAGGAGGATATTAAAAGCAATGGCAAAAAGGGCATTCCTGTACAAGAGAAGTCTACTAGTATCAAACATAGGCCTTAATTTGTGGAAGAAATTACTGAGAATGTGTGTTTGGAGCACAGGAAACATGGATTGTGGGAAAGCCGGATCAGAAGAAAATAGAAGAGTTTGAGATGTGCCCTTACAGACTGATAAAATAACGTATGAGGAGGTTCTGTGCAGAGTTGGAGAGGAAAGGAATGTGTGGGAAACACTGATAAAAAGAAGGATGATAGGACATTTGTTAAAACGTCAGGGAAAAACTTCCATGAGATTAGAGGAAGCTGTAGAGGGTAAAAACTGTAGAGGAAGACATGGGTTGTAATACATCCACCAAATAATTGAGAGCGTAGGTTGCAAGTTCTGCTCTGAGATGAGGAGGCTGGCACAGGAGAGGAATTCATGGCGGGTGGCATCAAACCAGTCAGAAGATTGATGACTCAAAAAAAAAACCTCATATAACATTTTGTCTCACCCTCTAGACATTCCTGATATAGCACCAATTGACTTCTGCCTCTTTCCTCGGATGACGTAACCATTGCGTGGTAGGAATTTCGAGAATGACGACCAGATAGTTTGGAGGCGGAGTTTCCAGAATGGACAAAATGCACAATTTTACAACCAACTTCTCCTTCAAATCATTCATATTCTCTAAATTAAAGGGTGAATATGTAGATGGAGGGACACCATCAACTAGTTTCATGATCCCAATTTGATATTTTCGACGTGATAATAAAAACTTTATCATTAGGTTCTTATTTCACACAAAGTAAGACCTTTGGATAGATCCTCTCTCTTTAACTATGAGGCTTTGATTGATTCATTTTACCACAAAACAATCAGATGTTCCAGTTTCTCCGTAAATTAATTTGTCATTGTTACCTTCTCCATGAACCATGGACCTTGCCGTTGGTGGGGAAGTTTGCGTGCCTCAGCGATACAGATGGCCGTACCGTAGGTGCAACCACAACGGAGGGGTATCTGTTGAGAGGCCAGACAAACATGTGGTTCCTGAAGAGGGGCAGCAGCCTTTTCAGTAGTTGCAGGGGCAGCAGACTGGATGATTGACTGATCTGGCCTTGCAACATTAACCAAAACGGCCTTGCTGTGCTGGTACTGCGAACGGCTGAAAGCAAGGGGAAACTACAGCCGTAATTTTTCCCGAGGACATGCAGCTTTACTGTATGATTAAATGATGATGGCGTCCTCTTGGGTAAAAAGTTCCGGAGGTAAAATAGTCCCCCATTGGGATCTCCGGGCGGGGACTACTCAGGAGGACGTCGTTATCAGGAGAAAGAAAACTGGCGTTCTACGGATCGGGGCGTGGAATGTCAGATCCCTCGGGCAGGTAGGTTAGAAAATTTAAAAAGGGAAATGGAGAGGTTAAAGTTAGATATAGTGGGAATTAGTTAAGTTCGGTGGCAGGAGGAACAAGACTTTTTGTCAGGTGAATACAGGGTTATATATACAAAATCAAATAGGGGTAATGCAGGAGTAGGTTTAATAACGAATAAAAAAATAGGAGTGCGGGTAAGCTACTACAAACAGCATAGTGAACGCATTATTGTGGCCAAGATAGACACAAAGCCCATGCCTACTACAGTAGTACAAGTTTATATGCCAACTAGCTCTGCAGATGATGAAGAAATTGATGAAATGTATGATGAGATAAAAGAAATTATACAGATAGTGAAGGGTGACGAATATTTAAGTCATGGGTGACTGGAATTCGGTAGGAGGAAAAGGGAGAGAAGGCAACGTAGAAGGTGAATATGGATTAGGGCTAAGAAATGAAAGAGGAGCCGTCTGGTAGAATTTTGCACAGAGCATAACTTAATCATAGCTAACACTTGGTTCAAGAATCATAAAAGACGGTTGTATACATGGAAGAATCCTGGAGATACTAAAAGGTATCAGATAGATTATATAATGGTAAGACAGAGATTGAGGAATCAGGTTTTAAATTGTAGAACATTTCCAGGGGCAGATGTGGACTCTGACCACAATCTATTGGTTATGACCTGTAGGTTAAAACTGAAGAAACTGCAAAAAGGAGGGAATTTAAGGACATGGGATCTGGATAAGCTGAAAGAACCAGAGGTTGTACAGAGTTTCAAGGAGAGAATAAGGGAACAATTGACAGGAATGGGGGAAAGAAACACAGAAGAAGAAGAATGGGTAGCTCTGAGGGATGAAGTAGTGAAGGCAGCAGAGGATAAAGTAGGTAAAAAGACGAGGGCTGCTAGAAATCCTTGGGTAACAGAAGAAATATTGAATTTAATTGATGAAAGGAGAAAATATAAAAATTCAGTAAATGAAGCAGTCAAAAAGGAATACAAACGTCTCAAAAATGAGATCGACAGGAAGTGCAAAATGGCTAAGCAGGGATGGCTAGAGGACAAATGTAAGGATGTAGTAGCTTATCTCACTAGGGGTAAGATAGATACTGCCTACAGGAAAATTAAAGAGACCTTTGGAGAGAAGAGAACCACGTGTATGAATATCAAGAGCTCAGATGGCAACCCAGTTCTAAGCAAAGAAGGGAAGGCAGAAAGGTGGAAGGAGTATATAGAAGGCTTATAAAAGGGCGATGTACTTGAGGACAATGTTGTGGAAATCGGAGAGGGTGTAGATGAAGACGAAATGGGAGATAAGATACTGCGTGAAGAGTTTGACAGAGCACTGAAAGACCTGAGTCGAAACAAGGCGCCCGGAGTAAACAACATTCCATTAGAACTACTGATGGCCTTGGGAGAGCCAGTCATGACAAAACTCTACCAGCTGGTAAGCAAGATGTATGAGACAGGCGAAATACCCTCAGACTTCAAGAAGAATATAATAATTCCAATCCCAAAGAAAGCAGGTGCTGACAGATGTAAAAATTACCGAACTATCAGTTTAATAAGTCACAGCTGCAAAATACTAACGCGAATTGTTTACAGACGAATGGAAAAACTGTTAGATGCGGACCTCGGGGAAGATCAGTTTGGATTCCGTAGAAATGTTGGAACACGTGAGGCAATACTGACCTTACGACTTATCTTAGAAGAAAGATTAAGAAAAGGGAAACCTACGTTTCTAGCATTTGTAGACTTAGAGAAAGCTTTTGACAATGTTGACTGGAATACTCTCTTTCAAATTCTGAAAGTGGCAGGGGTAAAATACAGGGAGCGAAAGGCTATATACAATTTGTACAGAAACCAGCTGGCAGTTATTAGAGTCGAGGGGCATGAAAGGGAAGCAGTGGTTGGGAAAGGAGTGAGACAGGGTTGTAGCCTCTCCCAGATGTTATTCAATCTGTATATTGAGCAAGCAGTACATCTACATGACTACTCTGCAAATTCACATTTAAGTGCTTGGCAGAGGGTTCATCGAACCACAATCATACTATCTCTCTACTATTCCACTCCCGAACAGCGAGCGGGAAAAACGAACACCTAAACCTTTCTGTTCGAGCTCTGATTTCTCTTATTTTATTTTGATGATCATTCCTACCTATGTAGGTTGGGCTCAACAAAATATTTTCGCATTCGGAAGAGAAAGTTGGTGACTGAAATTTCGTAAAAATGTCTCGCCGAGACGAAAAACGTCTATGCTGTAATGACTTCCATCCCAACTCATGTATCATATCTGCCACACTCTCTCCCCTATAACGCGATAATACAAAACGAGCTGCCCTTTTTTGCACCCTTTCGATGTCCTCCGTAAAGGAAACAAAAGAAAAATTTGGAGTAGGTATTAAAATTCATGGCGAAGAAGTAAAAACTTTGAGGTTCGCCGATGACATTGTAATTCTGTCGGAGACGGCAAAGGACTTGGAAGAGCAGTTGAACGGAATGGACAGTGTCTTGAAAGGAGGATATAAGATGAACATCAACAAAAGCAAAACGAGGATAATGGAATGTAGTCAAATTAAATCGGTTGATGCTGAGGGAATTAGATTAGGAAATGAGACACTTAAAGTAGTAAAGGAGTTTTGCTATTTGGGGAGCAAAATAACTGATGATGGTCGAAGTACAGAGGACATAAAATGTAGACTGGCAATGGCAAGGAAAGCGTTTCTGAAGAAGAGAAATTTGTTAACATCGAATATAGATTTATGTATCAGTAAGTTGTTTCTGAAAGTATTTGTTTGGAGTGTAGCCATGTATGGAAGTGAAACATGGACGATAACTAGTTTGGACAAGAAGAGAATAGAAGCTTTCGAAATGTGGTGCTACAGAAGAATGCTGAAGATAAGGTGGATAGATCACGTAACTAATGAGGAGGTATTGAATAGGATTGGGGAGAAGAGAAGTTTGTGGCACAACTTGACTAGAAGAAGGGATCGGTTAGTAGGACATGTTCGGAGGCATCAAGGGATCACAAATTTAGCATTGGAGGGCAGCGTGTAGGGTAAATATCGTAGAGGGAGACCAAGAGATGAATACACTAAGCAGATTCAGAAGGATGTAGGTTGCAGTAGGTACTGGGAGATGAAGAAGCTTGCACAGGATAGAGTAGCATGGAGAGCTGCATCAAACCAGTCTCAGGACTGAAGACAACAATAACAACAACAACAACATTGTTACTTACATTGAATCTCTAATGGTAATGTGGAAATGGACAGTGGTCAATCTGCAAATGGCCCATTGAATTCTGTTCGAATGCTGTATGGTCGAGAATCATGTGCCAATCAGGCAAAATCACCGTGATCGTTGAGGTACTCATGCTACCGATGCACCAGGTTGTAAATGCCCATTTTGTAAAACACCTTGTCCTGCTGTATGAAGGAGTCGTAACTGTCTGCTTCTCATCCTCATCGGACAGAAGCCATTGACCCTTCGATGATTTTTCTACAGGACTGAAGGCATGATAATCACATGGTAACAGATCAGGACCATATCATCACCTGTCCGCTTGTTGTTGTCCATAATGGATCAGGCTGGCCTCCCATGTCGACCGTCGTCTTGTGTCGAGTAGCGACCAGCATGGAACTTGGCGCACCATTACACAATGGTGGAATGACAGACAAGCTCTCCACACACATTCTTCACTATTCGATGGATGTCCACTGGTATTTGTCTTTCGGCAGCCAAGAAAATAGTAATAGGACACGGATCCTGTTTTGACACATTTGTTAATAACGTCGCCATACTTCGCGTTTCTGCATTTGCAGTGCACACATCGGGAAGACAGGAATGCCACATTAATCCCTTGCCTACACTGTGGTGCTTATTTACTTGCATTGGTGTCGTGTTATGTTTCATATAAATTGCAGCAACGTCCTTAGAGGGAAACTTTTGATCAACACTTATAGGTTGCTAATATTTTCCTGTACTGATAATGTCACAGATGTGTTGCCATTCATCTATCATCCATCATTCTATCCCTTTCGTATAAGTGATTACTTGACCACTCATTTCTGTCACTTTTTCAATTTGGCTGTTAGTGAACAATTATTTAAAGCTTTTATGCTTATGGAAGTCAGTCGAATATATTTGCAGTGTCAATGGGATTCCTTTTCTGGTGGTGTCCGGTATGCCCAGAGATCTTTACAAGCATATTGCTTCGAAGGATTTGAATGGGCTTCACTTGCTTGAGAGTTCTGTCGTCATCATAGTGAAAAATAAGTCTGACTATTCGCACATGTAACTGCAGTATCTCATTTCGTCCTCCTTGGCGCTGACGGTATATATCAAGCCACCAATGAAAAGTTGAAACTCCAGTCCAGTCCAGCACCTTGTCTCAGCACGCCCCCACCAAAATACTGGCATGCCCAGGTCTAGGTTTCGATTCCATGGAGAGGAAAGAGAAGAGTGGGACACGGTACGTTAGTGACTAACGGTACTTTTCAAATCATATTTCACCAACTTACCGTCTGTTGTTGTGGGGGAGGGAATGAAAGTAGGGCTGCAACCCCATCGACTTTGTTTTTTCTGTCTCCCTCTCCCTTATATGTAGACTTTCAGCCTTGTTCGAATGTTTTCTTAAGATAGTCAACATGTAAGCTGATCCACTTGGACTAGTCCTCAGGTAACGTTTACATACTGTACTAAACATAGCTCGCAATTTTCTAGAATTACTTGCTTTTTCGAAAACTTTTGTGTTCGTTCTACTTTACTCTCTGGAAGCTGGCTGAAAATTTTGGAAATCGATTTTGTGAGAATGTAAATGGAAAGTCACTCTTCTTTAGTAGGGGAGTTCATGGGTGTCACGTCTCCCCACCCCTTTTGGATCCATGTCTGGATATCAGTCT
This sequence comes from Schistocerca gregaria, assembly GCF_023897955.1. Taxonomy (NCBI): domain Eukaryota; kingdom Metazoa; phylum Arthropoda; class Insecta; order Orthoptera; family Acrididae; genus Schistocerca; species Schistocerca gregaria. The sequence continues at coordinate 304,133,354 of NC_064925.1, read as the reverse complement.
CATTGTGCAGTGTTTTTCTCTACTCATTTCCCTCTTCTCCCTAACACGTGCACTGCCTTTCTAAAATTCATATGTACGAGGGGCGTTCAAGTAACGCAATATACTTTCTTTCCAAAAGCAAATTCTGCATTTTTTCAATCCTAACTGGCCGACAAACATGCGTTGCAGTAATTAGTGAATCCCCCTCGTATGTGGGAGGAAGCAGGATGTTGTCCGACTCTTCCCAAAAAGTGCTGACTCGAAATTTCAATAGGAAACCTCTCTGTGATGCACAACGCCTCTCTTCTAGCTTCTGCCATTGGTGTATTTCGAGCATCTCTGTAATGCTCTCGCGTCGACTAAACGAAAACGTGCGGAAACGCACCACCCTTCGTCGGATCTTCTCTCCCTCTCTTCTCTCTCTGTCTCTCTCTTCTGTCAGCCCTACCTGGTAAGGATCCCAGATTGTATAATGAAATAATAAGCAACCAGTTGCATTAAAGAAATTTAATGTCTTTACTGGTTTCAGTAATGAAATTAAACATTTTTATGCAACTGATTGCTTATTATTCCGTTGTATACGACTACCGTTACCGAGGATGGATAAAACATTAGTATCCCGAATTGATGAACAGTACTCAAGAGTGGGTCGAACAAGCGCTTCCTTAAGATTCTTCGAATGTATCTCAGTATGGCATCCGTTTTTCCTAATATTTCTATGATGTGGTTATTCCACATAATGTACTCCGGATAGTAGCTGCTAGATATTTTACAGTAGTTCTGCTTACAGCAGTTTGTCACTCATAGTGTAACTGTACAGAAGTGGTTTTCTTTTCACATATGTGTGCGCAGTAGGTTACATTTTTTTTTTACGTTCAGGGTTTACTGCCAGAACCTGCACTATTCAAGTCATTCTGCAAATCAATACTGTCTTTTGATGTTGTTACATTCCTATAGACAGCCATACATTGTTCTCTGGCACTGATTGGTTGATTCGGGAGAGGGGACCAAACAACGAAGTCATCAGTCCCATTGCATTAGGGAAGAATGGGGAAGGGAGTCGGCCGTGGCCTTTCAAAAGAAACATCCCGGCATTTACCGGAAGCGATTTAGGGAAAACACGGAAAACCTAAATCAGGATAGTCCTCCCGAATGTGAGTGCAGTTTGCTAACCACTGCGCCACCTCGCTCGGTCTCGCTGGTACTGTCGTCATTGCTCGTGAAGAGCAAACTGGAACTCTAACAATTCGCACAAGTGCTTGCAGTATCTCATTTCGTACTCCTTGGCACTAACGGTGTTCATCAAGCCACCAATGAATATTTGAAACTCCATACGCCAGTCCAGCATCATGTCTCAGCACCGCACTACTACTATATTGACATGCCCAAATCTAGGTTAGGATTCAGGGGAGAGGCAAGAGGCTCTCTGCCCCCTCTCCATGTGAAGACTTTCAAGATGGCTGGACTGTATTTTCCAGCTAAACAGCCTGGAAGCCAATCCACTAGGACTAGTCCTCAGGTAAGGCCTTAAGAGTATCCTCTACTAAACATACTAGAAGCTCTCAATTTTCTTGAATACCATGTTAGTTTCGAAAACTTTTATTCTCATCCTACTTTACTCTCTCGAAGTTGGCTGAAAATTTTGGCAATCTACGTATGTGAAAATTAAATGCTTTAGTAAACCCTTCTTTAGTAGATGTGTTCACGTCACCCCACCCCTTTTGGATTCATAACTGGATACCAGCCTCTGTCCACAGTGTTTCTTTCTCTGTTCATTTCCCTCTTCTCCCGAACATGTAGACTGGCTGCCTGAATTTCATATGTGATCAAAAGTATCCGGACACCCCCCGAAAACATACGTTTTTTATATTAAGTGCATTCTACTGCCACCTTCTGCCAGGTACTCCATATGAGCGACCTCAATAGCCATTGGACATCGTGAGAGAGCAGAATGGGGAGCTCCGCGGAACTCACGGACTCCGAACGTGGTCAGGTGATTGTGTGTCACTTGTGTTATACGTCTGTACGCGAGTTTTCCACAACCCTAAACAACCCTAAGTCCACTGTTTCCAATGTGATAGTGAAGTGGAAACGTGAGGGGTCACGTACAGCACAAAAGCGTACAGGTCGACCACGTCTGTTGACTGACAGATACCGCCGACAGTCGAAGAGGGTCGTAAAGTGTAATAGGTAGACATCTGTCCAGACCATCGCAAAGGAATTCCAAACTGCATCAGGATCCACTGCAAGTGCTATGACAGTTAGGCGGAAGGGAAGGAAACTTGGATATCTTGGTCGAGCGGCTGCTCATAAGCCACACATCACGCCAGTAAATGCCAAACGACGCCTCGCTTTGTGTAAGGTGCGTAGACACTGGACGATTGAACAGTGGAAAAACTTTGTATGGAGTGACAAATCATGGTACACAACGTAGTGATCCGATGGCAGGGTATGGGTATAGCGAATGCCCGGTGAACGTCATCTGTCAGCGCATGTAATGACAACGGTAAAATTCGGAGGCGACGGTTTTATGGTGTGGTCGTGCTTTTTGTAGAGAGAACTTGCACCCCTTTATGTTTTGCGTGGCAGTATCACAACACCTACGTTTTACGCACCTTCCTGCTTCCCACTGTTGAAGAGCAGTTCGGGGATGGCGCTTGCATCTATCAGCATGATAGAGCACCTGTTCATAATGTAGTGCCTGTGACGGAGTGGTTAGACGACAATAACATCCCTGTAATGGACTGTCCTGCACAGAGTTTTGACCTGCATCCTATAGAACACCTTCGGGATGTTTCGGAACGCAGACTTCGTGTCAGGTCTCACCGACCGACATCGATACCTCTCCTGAGTGCAGCGCTCCGTGAAGAATGGGCTGCCGTTCCCCAAGAAACCTTCCAGCAGCTGCTTGAACGTGTGCCTGAGAGAGTGGAAGCTGTTATCTAGGCTAAGAATGGACGAACACCATATTGAATTCCAGCAATACCGATGGAGGGCGCCACGTACTTGTAAGTTATTTTCACCCAGGTGTCCAGATATTTTTCATCAAATGTTAGCTGAGTTTAGCAACCACGGAAAAGGAACGCCGTAGCTCCTCATATGTTAAAGAAAATGTGTGTTTACAGAAGATAAGGAGCGTCCCAGAAAATACTGGACAGAAATAGTAGTAAGTTATTTCCACCTATGTAATTATGTTTATTGCTCATTGTAACTAGTGAAACGTTATATTGCATAAAGACTGCGAAATATACGACATCTGGTTTCCATTCAGTCCCTTGTTGAGCTGTGTGGTTTGGCACTTGAAGACAGTTGAACGAAAGCCGAAGTTTTAAATTTCACGTTCAAGAAATCGTTCACGCAGGAGAATCGTACAAACGTACCGCTACCATCATCTGACCATCGATCAGGCTCCCAAATGGACGACACAGTAACAAGCATCCCTGGTTAGAGAAACAACAGAAAGATTTGAAAACAAATCAATCACCAGGTCCGGATGGAATTCCAACTCTGTTTTACAAGGAGTACTTTACGACCTTGGCCCTTACCTAGTTTTCACTTATCGAGAATCTCTCGCCCAGCACAGTGTCTTAAGCGACTGGAAAAAAGTGCAGGCGACTCCTCTGCATAAGAAGGGTCAAACATCAGACCAGCAAAATTACAGGCTAATATCCCTAACTTCGGTTTGCTACGGAATCCTTGACTATGCTAATTCGAATATAATAAACTTTCTTAAGACTGAGAATCTTGTATCCAAGAATCAGCATGGTTTTAGAAAGCATCGCTCGTGCGAAACTCAGCTTGCCCTTTCCTCACATATACTGCGAGCTACGGATGAAGGGCAGCAGGGAGATTCCATATGTCTAGATTTCCGAAAAACCTTTAGCTCGGTAACCCATTGCAGGCAGTTAACGAAAGTGCGAGATCGCAAATATATGAGTGTCTCGAAGACTTCTTAAGTAATTTATTTTATTTTAGTTATTTATTCACACTACACAGTGACCCACCCCCTTGGTAACTATAGTGGGTCGTTTGCTACTACAGACCAGACAATTTTCAGAATTTCAGCACTTTTCTTGCTTTTTATATAATGAAATTGTTAATTGAAAAAGTAAAACATAACAAAACGCACAAGGTACATAAAGTACAATTTGAGAAAGGAAGGAAAAAAACAATTTTACTATATTCTTAAGAATAAAACAATACATGACAATGAAGATTTAGATAGCAAAGGAGATCCCTTTCCCTAGCTATTTCACATGGGAGGGCTTCGGTAAACACTTCGAGCTTGTCACATCTCAATTAGTATATGCTATTATACTATACCTACTACTGTGTGTATGTATGCAGTAATATTAACTCTATGTGATTAGTGTCCAAGGTATGACAATGCTATTCGTTATTACAATTTCTTCCTCGACTTAACCGCACCATAAGAGGGAGAGGAGCCTCGAAAAATGACCTCGAGCCTCGTCTCGCCGAAGGACGCTTCTTATCTACTTTCCCCGCTTCTGTTTACGTATTTAGTCTTATTATACTGCATATGTACGTTTATGCACAATTTTATAGAGTTCACATGCTTCACAATTACATCTCCAAAAATAATGATCCAAAGAACTAAATAATTACTTGCTTTACTTGAAAAAAAAAAACAGGAAAATTCATTGTTTTATTTCTATTACTAATATATGTCGAAATTCTATGTATTTAATGCCCTTAGTATTGTTGCAGTCGTGCGATTTGCTACTATGCTGTATATGTATCGGCTGGTATTCGAGTGTTCATGTCATCATATATGTCTATATTTCCATCTGTATCCATATCAGTGTTCGAATCTCTGTTGTCCCATGCATCATGTTGCGGTGTAGAGTGTGTTTCGGGTCATGATCTTGTAAAGTATGTTGCCGCTTATAAGTCTTGTGTAGCGGTCTTGATATTTCATCAGTGATGCGGTTAAGCATACTCCAGTTATCTGCGTCTCTTAAAGCTTGCCCTATGTCTTTGATTTCTGACGTCGGCCTTACATGTGCGGGTGTGCCACATTTTAGTGTTTGGGGGATCTATGTTTCCCACATTCATACATATCACCTCGACTAAGGCTAAAGCGTTGCAGGTGTGTAGTGTAAGGACCATGGCCCGTCAGGAAACGTACCAAATAGCGACTTGGGTCAACGTGTCTGAGCCTCTACCGTTCCCGGATGTTCGAGAAGAAGGCGAAAAACCGAAGGCCCTTGTCATATGTTTCCCATTCTGTTTTTCCATGTCTCAGCCTTTAAAGATTTAACTGTTATCTCATATACCTTATCTAATCTTCCACTTTTGAGCCAGTTTGCTGCTGCTCTGTGTCTAATGGTTATGTCAATTGGGTATGTTGCAGGTACAAAGCGTAGGGCTTCCAAGGACGTGGTACCGAATGCTCCTGACATTCTGAGCAACATTCCTCTTTATCCAAGCCTCACAATGGTTTTTTGGGTCGTGAGTGACAGCCGATGTGCCCCGACACTTGCTGTAAACATATTATAGATTCAAAGAGAGTTGTATTATACATTTGCAGTGCCTGCAGTGGTAATTGTTGTGAATTGAGTTTAGCGTGCCGAGTTTGTGCATTACAGTTGGCGCTTTTCCAGTTGTAAGTATTACGTGGTCGTTGAATGCCTCTGTTCGTCGAGGTGTATCCCTAGGTATCTCGTTATTTTCCTCTGTATGCTAGTGTTGTTCATCCTAAAGATGTGGTTTCTCTGCAAGATCCCTATGATCAGTAAATACACTGTCTTATTTGTGGCAATTATGAGCTTCTTATGGCTGCACCAATCATTTATTTTATAAGCAGCTGTGTAGCCTTGCTTTCGAGTTGTACTCTCGAGTTCGCAGTTATTATTATCAGCAAGTCTTCAGTCACCCTTTACTCTATCGCATTCGTCGAGATGGTTAAGTAGCGGTTCCATGGCAATATCCCAGTAATTTGAACCACAGATCGAGCTTTGTGGGCATCCTGTTTTATTTTCTTGATATTCTTTTATGCTCCTGTTTGCCATTGCACAACGGTATCTTTGCAGTAGTCTGTTAAGTTATTGTATAATACTGCTGGTGGCTGCACCTCTCGTAGCCTTGCAAACAAGGCAGGCCACCAGAGATTGTCGAAGGAGTTTGCTATATCTATTGCTAATGCTACTGCGTATTTTTCTTGTGTGTTCTGAATTATTTCCAGCGCGCGGTTAACTGAATCGTCTATTCAGCCATTTGGTCTATAACAATACTGGTGTGAACTAAGGCCGATGAGTATCCAGTGTGACTGTAGTCGATTATACACGAGCCTTCCCTGCACTTTAGCCAAAGTGTTCAACAGGCAGATCGGCCTGTAAGTCTTTGGGTCTGCTGGGTCCCGATCCTCTCATTTTTAATGAGTACTACGTTCAGTGTTTTCCACGTGGCAGGGACCCTTCCTAGCAGCAGTGCTTCATTCAGTTCAATAACTCTGCTAGAAAGGGGTTGACCTGTGCAATAGTACCTTTTAGTGATTCTCAGTGTATGCTATACGGACCGGGAGTCTCCTTATTCTTTAATTTTTTTTATTGCTAACGCTACCTCTTCTTGGGCAAATGGGACACTTACAGGGCTATTTGTGCATGTGTCATCCATTTGTCTTCGTAAGTCTGTGTGGTGTTGCTGGTCTGCTTTTTCGTCATCAGGGAGAAACTTGTTCAGAAAGTACTCTGCTGAACATCTCCAGCGCCTTATAGTAGTTGACTATATTGTCGGCATCTTTACCTTTTATAAATGCTTCCCCCTATGTATTGTTTTGTAGCTGAATTTTGACAAAGTAGTTCCAGTGATGCTGTCTGGTCTTGTATAATTTGTTTTTATATCTTTGCTTTGCATTACGGTATAGTTCCAATCTAACCTCCCTTTCTTGTGCTGTTTTTGCTTTTTGGTAATGTTTCCTTTTCTCTCTAGAGTCTTTCCTTAGTTTTATTAGCTCAGTGGATTAGAGGAGTTTCTGTTCGATGCAGGGGCGGTCTTTGGGATAGCTAATTGTCGTCGTGCTTTTTGTAGCAGGTCCATCAGGCTGTGAGCTTTGTAGTCTACGCTACCATTGACTGTATGGAGGGAAAATTCTTCAACCACGTCCCTTCATTTTTGCCAGGCAACCTTGTTTAGAACAGGTCGTTGTTTTTGTTGATTTGAAGCTCCTCTCCAACCAAAGTATTTATATTGCAGTTTAGTTGTAAGATCTTCACAGCGGAGGGTATTTAGTAAAGGCACAGCACATAGGTGTTGTCTCTCTAGAGTCGTAATTAATACGCCCATGCGCTCTGACAACGTTCTTATAAACACCTCTTCGTGTGCATGCTTGTCCTAAGAGTCTCCAGAGCTCAAAATGGTCTGTTGGCAGCTTTTCTGTCATAAGTACTATTCTCTCACTCTGATCTGTTGTAGGGACATTCTTTCTCCTTCCGGGTGACTGAAGCATATCACCAGACGCAGAGCAATCTGGAAAATTTCCCTATTTTCTAACCTACTTACGCGTAAGTTACTCTCAAGTTTATCATAATCAGTTCCGTTATTATTTTACTGTTTAGGGTTCCTGTGTGTGTTCTGTGAAACATCCTGACATTTGCCTTTCTTTGTTGTTCGTGTAGACGGGGAACTGTGTGGTGATGAAGTATTTTTAACTGTCTTATTATGTAGATTGTTTCTATTTAGCACTGGACTTTCAGTATCTCTGCATTTGGAATATTGCTTACCTATGTCGAAGTTATTTGGCAACTGAGTGTATTCTTTGTGGCTATTCTCCTGTGTGTCTGTGCTGTGTGTGTTGCCACCGTATGTAAAACGTACGGGCTCTATGTACGATCTGAATTTGCTAGAGTAATATCACGAAAGTTGTTTTAATAGTGTGTCCTGACATAGTGAACTGTTAGCAGGAGTTGTATCTTTTGTGTTTCTTGTACTGGTGTATCAATATGTCTATCTGTTCCTTGTTTTTCGGTGTTGTGAGATGAATATATGTTGGTATCACTGAGGCGCTCTACGGCATCCTTCCGTGTTTTTTTTTTTTCTTCTGGTTGTTTTGTTACATTCCGCGCTACATTGGTACGGAACGTCCTCTTTCAACCGAAGTCGGGTCTGGAAGTTTGTCCACTGGAACATTTCGTGTTTTATCTGCCTTCCTTCGTGGTAGTCAATGACTCCCTTCACACAGATGTCGCTTATGAAATCAGTGATATTAAAATATATTTGGTGTATTACGTCACAGCCCGCATCTCGTGGTCGTGCGGTAGCGTTCTCGCTTCCCACGCCCGGGTTCCTGGGTTCGATTCCCGGCGGGGTCAGGGATTTTCTCTGCCTCGTGATGGCTGGGTGTTGTGTGATGTCCTTAGGTTAATTAGGTTTAAATAGTTCTAAGTTCTAGGGGAGTGATGACCATAGATGTTAAGTCCCATAGTGCTCAGAGCCATTTGGACCATATTACGTCACACGATGTAAGATAGTTCATTTCCAGATCTGTTAATTGTGCTATACCTACAAGTTGCCGCCAGGCGACTGCACACCGCCATTCTTTCGTTTTTGTTAATGGAGTCTAATGTTTGCATAGCTATAGTGGTATTTCAGGAGGGCTTTAGAGTGTGCCCGTTTTAGTGGTACTCCGCGTCAGTGAACGTTGTCGATAATGTCATATTCGGTGTGAATGCTTGTCGGTAGGGCAGTCAGGTACCCCTGCCTTATCACATGTTCTGATTCTATATTTGCTTGGTATACATCCAACTGTGTCTCCCTCTTGGCATTCTGACTTCTTGTGGCCTGGCTTCGCACATTTTCCAAAGAATGGTTCTTTATCGCAACGTTTTGGTGGGTGGCATAGGCCCCAGCAATTGAAGCATTTCTGAACAGTTACAAAATCTTTAGATATATAAGGATTCGAACTGAATATAGAGTCTTTCCCTTTGCAGTAGCATAAAACAAACCCATGGAGTGACTTCCAGGACGTTATCAACTGTTCGTGTACCTTTTGGGCCTGTTATGGATTTAATTTTCACGTCCTCGTAAAACTCTTTCGGCCGGCCAGAGTGGCCGAGCGGTTCTAGGCGCTACAGACTGGAACTCTGCGACCGCTACGTCGCAGGTTCGAATCCTGCCTCGGGCATGGATGTGTGTGATGTCATTAGGTTAGCTAGGTTTAAGTAGTTCTAAGTTCTAGGGGACTGATGACCTTAGACGTTAAGTCCCATAGTGCTCAGAGCCATTTGAAAACTCTTTCTTAGGGATGTGTTCGCTTAAGTTGATCTGTTATAGTTCCTCCAGGAGGTCCCGATCAGTTAGAATAATTGCGACCTGATACGCTACAAGGAGAGGTCGGAATTTCCTAGGCTCTTCACATCTAATATCTTTTAGCTGGGCTGTCTTTTCTATGAATTTCCATTCATCTACTGTGTAACCGTTTCTAAGATGGCAGTGTCTGGTGTGGATCTGATTTCGTATTACCATGGTGTCTTGATTGTTTTTCGATTTGAAGAAGAGAACACTCGGCTGTTTGGAGTTGGCTTGCTGAATGCGTTCCTCTACTTTGTTCTTCGGTTTTGAAGCTGAGCCAGCAGCCGCAGCTGCCGCAAAGGACAGTGGAGTGACTTCCTTTCTGTTCTTAATATTTAATTTTCTGATTTGAGACCTGATTCCAGACGGTGTATTTGTTGTAGCGCCTTTGGTGCAATGATGCTTGCTAATAATTTACGTAAATGCTCATTTTCTTTACTTAACTCCTCATTCTTCCCTTCTAACTTTGCTTGAGTGATGACGGGCGCCCAGATTGTCTTTTTCACTGTTTCTGGATAACTTTTAAGGTTCTTTTATGCCTCAGTCCGTTTTAAAGCTCCGTGAGAATATCGTCGACTACGGTGTAGTCGACGGCGTAATAACAGAATCCAGTATGTTGCCCTTGATGGTGGATGTTCATCAGAGACAAGGGTATCGTCAGGAGTGGCCCAGGGGAGTGTGACAGCACCACTGTGGTTCACTATACACATAAATGATTTGGCGGACAGAGTGGGCAATAATCTGCAGTTGCTTTCTGATGATGTGGTAAGGTGTCGAAGTTGAGTGACTGCAGGAAGATACAAAATTTCTGGCTAGTGTGATGATTGGCAGCTAGCTCTAAATGTGGGAAAACGTAAGTTAATACGGATGAGTAGGAAGAACAAACCTGTACTGTTATGATACAGTATTACTAGTGACCTGCTAGACACAGTCAAGTCGTTTAAATATCTGGGCGTAACGTTGGAAAGATATATGAAATGGAACAAGCATGTGATAACTGTGACAGAAAAGTCGAATGGTCGATTTTGGTTTATTGGGTAAATTTTAGGAAGGAGTGGTTCACCTGTAATGGAGACCGCGTTTGGACGCTGGTGCGGCCTATCCGTACCACGTCGGATTGAAGGCAGAAATCGAACCAATTGAGATGCAGGCTACTAGACTTGTTACCTGTAGGTTTGAACAACATATAAGTGTTACGGAGATGCTTCGGGAGTTCAAATGGGAATTTCTGGAGAAATGACGACGTTCTTTTCGAGAAACACTATTGAGAAAATTTAGAGAACCGGCATTTGAAGGTGACTGCAGAACGATTCTACTGACGCCGACATACATTGCGCGTAAGGAACACGAAGATAAGATTCGAGAAATTAGAACTCATAGGGAGGAAATAGACAGTCGTTTTTCCCTCAGTCTGTTTGCGAGTAAAACTGAAAAGAAAATGATAAGCAGCAATACAAGGTAACTTCCGCCACTCACCGTTCGCTGGTTTGCGGAGTATCTGTGTGGCCCTAGATGTAGACGTAGAACGGCATACGGTGTGACTCAGCTAAAGTGACACCTAAAATATTTCCAGAACCGCTTAACATAACGCAATTCTATTTTCGGCTAGCTAAATTGTCGGCAAGTCCCCAGTAAACGATATATAGTATCTTTTCAAAACTGTAATAATTATAGAGATATAAGCATCGACTTCGGATTTTCATCGGGAACCATATTATTTCATTTAATTTCTTCATGTACGGGGCCACAGCCTCAGTGTATCGTCAAAATGATGGAACAATTTTTATCAATGTAGGCTGTCAGATTTATCCCTTTAAGGTACAATGCAGATGAATGACATTATTGGTTAGCTTCGTCCTTAGTCCGTTTTCAAATGTATGATATTAGTGACGCGTATGTCACATTCAGAAATCATGTTTCGTATTATGTCAGGACAGGCACTTCTCCCCACAACCATATATTGTATTTTTTTAATATTTTCCTTTATTGTTATTTCACTCGCCGGGCCCCATGTGGCTGTCAGCTGAAAGAAAAACACGAATGAGAAAAAAACATTAGGACTGTTCTTCTATTTGAAATTAAAAATCAAAGAGGGACAGCTAAAAACCGAAAATATGTACATTGCAGAAACACGTCGTTTAATGGTGAAATTCTTATGAGAAAAAAAAACATAGAAGCACTGAACTTTCACCTAAGGACCTGCACTAAGTTGCAAATATTTTGGAGGAGAGAATATGTTTCACAGAGTTGAGGGCCGTGAGTAGAAAGGATATGGGTCAGAAGGGTAGGAAAACTATGTACATGAAGGGAGGGTTTGGGGTGGATAGTGGGGATACAGAAGATGGGAAACGCAGAGGGTGCCGAGGGCTTTGGTGTATGGATAGGATAGTGGGAGCAAAAGGAAAGGGATGGGGATGGATGGAGAGGAAAAAGGAGAGAGGAGCCCTTATGCGGAGTGAGATAGGTGGGGAAGAGACATGTTGGTAGGAAGGATAATTATTGGAGCAGATCTCATTGTGTGGAAAAGGGAATTGATGAAAGTTGCGTTAGTACATGTACAGTATGTCGAATGTTACAAATTTTGTCCTGCAGTTACCAATGGTCTTACAAGCACAACTTCCATAACACGTCATACAGGCAAAAGCCTTACTGGCAACTAGTTTAGTAGACCGTGCATTTTAGTTCGATAATATACCGTATACTTTTGCGCACTCATACATAAACATAACTGTTACAAATCGTGCGAAATATACATCATCCTTCCATTTTGCCGAGACAAAATTATCGTCAGAGCGAGTTATAGTCGAATGGCCATAGTCTGGTGTACATTTAGTAAATTCTTATTAATTTTCTTGCATAAGGTACTTTAACCTTACTTACAACCATTACAAGCATAATCAAACATATTTTTTGCTGGAAGAATGCTATCAGGTCTTATTAAATCCTTTTAAAAATTGTTTTCTATTTTATATGCCATTGCTGAAAACAGCCTCTCTGCTCGTTGTCATTAGACAAACCATAATGTTGTATAACATTACTGTCTCTCGCCATTGTAATAAACAGCCCTTATGTTTGATTACAGTTATGGCCATGCTGATCTGTGAACTGTTAAAATTATTTAAAATACATCACTATATATCTGAAAAGGGTGTAAAACCGAAACAGGGAAATATATAAATTATATGCATGTTGCATTAAAGGAATACAACTGACAGCCTACGGTGGTTAATATGATCCCATCATTTAAAGCATTGTTCCGCCCCAGGTAGCTGAGCGGTCAGCGCGACGGAATGTTATGCCTAACGGCTCGGGTTCGATTCGCGGCTGGATCGAAGATTTTCTCCGCTCAGGCACTAGGTGTTGCGTTGTCCTTCTCATCATCATTTCATCCCCTTCGACACACAAGTCGCCCAAGTAAATCATTGGTTACTAATCTTTTCGACCTGTTGCCCCCCTCTGCAGCAAAAAATATCTCATGACCTCCTAAGTTTTTTTTATTTATTTAATGTTTGGCGTCTTTCGAAATACTTTATTTCACAATAATCTATCCACACTTGAATACTAGGGCATTCAATAATTAAAGAGACAAATTGGTCTGAAAAAAGCGTTTATTTTTACAAAACAATATTTTTCTATTTTTCAACATAATCCCCTTGAACATTTATGCATTTGTTCCAACGTTCTACAAGCTTTTCTATTCGGGCTGCAAAAAACTCTATATCTTGATGTTTGAACCAATTTCCCACAAATTTTTTCATGTCCTCGTTGTTCTGGAATCCCTTCCCATGTAATGCCTCCTTCAGTGCAACAATCAAATGGAAATCGCAAGGTGATAAATCAGGACTGAAAGGGGGATGACCGAGTTCCGGGTTCGATTCCCGGCGGGGTCAGGGATTTTATCTGCCTCGTGATGACTGGGTGTTGTGTGATGTCCTTAGGTTAGTTAGGTTTAAGTAGTTCTAAGTTCTAGGGGACTGATGACCATAGATGTTAAGTCCCATAGTGCTCAGAGCCATTTGAACCAAAGGGGGATGAGGCAGTACTTCCCAGCCCAATTTGTCGATGGTTTCGCGGGTTAGTTGAGCAATATGAGGGCGTCCGTTACTTGCTGCAGAATCACACCTCTCCTCTGAGATCCACGACGTCTCTCTTTCATGGCTGGCTTCAGCTTATTTAAAAGAAAATCCGAGTAGTATTGGCTGTTCATTGTACGCTGCTCTTCGAGATAATCACAAAAACTGGACCTTCAGCATCCCAAAACACGGTCAACATAACTTTTCCTTCTCATGGATTGGGTTCTGAATTTTTTCTTGGCAGGTGAGTTGATGTGCTTCCACACTATCTTTATCTTTTTGATTCCGGCTCAGAATAGTGAACCCAAGTTTCATAACAAGTTAAAATTTTGTTGAGGAAGTACTCACTTCTCTTTCATATCGTTTCTGTGCACACTCTCAACTTTGTTTCCTTGCGTAGCCGCGTCAACTCCTTTGGGATCCATCTTACAAATGTTTTACGGTACTTTAGCTTGTAACAGATAATGTTATGAACTGTACCAGTACTAACTTGGACCTTATCAACTACCATTTCCATTGTCACACGGCGGTCGGCACGAATAATGTCATCAATTCGACTTTCTAGTGAAGGAGCTGAAACTGCAGTAGTCGGCCGGAGCGGTGTTTGTCAGTCACTGAGCCGCGACCATTTTTGAACTGCTCTATCCACTTGTCAAAATTTGCACGATTCATACAACCTTCAAAATAAACATTAGACATTCTACGGTATGTATTCATTGGTTCCTCGCCTTCAGAAAGTAAAAGACAAATAACAGAACGTTGTTCAACTAATATGGACGATTCAAGATTCGTCATTTTGAAATGTATTTTTGAGGTTATAAACAAAACAGTGGTGATACATCAACTGATCAGGGCTCATCCCAGTGCTGCCAACTTAAAACCACAAAAGTACCAAACTTGCCCTAAGAACAGTTTTTCCCCAGACCAATTTGTCTCTTTAATTATTGAATGAGCCTCGTAGAAGAGGGTTATTGAATGTAGAGCAGTACAAAACTGTACTAACTGTAATAATAATATGAAATTTTTGACTTGCCTCACCGCATGTTCTGCTACCTTGTGAGCTGTCTACGCCCTACGCCCCCCCCCCCCCCCCCGGCCCTCACCCTTGGGGGACGTGCTCATCCAGGTTTGGAAGGGAATCACTGATTAAGAAGAACCCAAAGTAATTACTGCTGCTAGTATCGTAGACCAATTCAATGGCGTTGCACCCTTCAAAATTGCATTAGTAGTTCTGGAGAAAACACAATATCTAGTATCTAGAACATATGTGAGCATTCCTTTTCATATCCCTACAAATCGTCTTTAGTGCCACGACCTTTGCTTTCAATTGGTTTGTCAGTCCCGCCACACGTAGCCAAGTTTAATAAAAAATGTCAGTCCTAAATTAAACTTTCCTCCACCATTCCGATTTTGCAAGTAGACCCTCTTACACGCCGCAAGCTAAAGTACCCCCTCACCTTTACACGAAATTTCCGTAAAACAACACGATCTTCTGCCTAAGAAGTGTTGAAAACAAAGAAAACCTAAGTTCCAGACTAACCTCTTAATCTGGTTCTGAAGAGTGAAACGCCTTTGAATTCGTCTATTTTAGAACTAAGATGCTAGGAGCAGAAATCAGTACAGTTGTATTTGAAAAACGATGTTCATACCTATTTCTCTGCTATTAATATATCTATGAAAAAGGACTAAATGTCATTAAATGAAGGCTTTCTCACAATTCGTTTACGTAGAAACAGAATTGCGATATCTTAAACGGTTCCGGAAATATCTGAGGTAAACAACTTAGCTAATCACCCTGTACTTGCGCAAGCTGTAATGACCAGAGGCTAGCTTATTTTACAGGCAAACATTTTCTTATTCCGATAGAGTAGCGATGAACTTTCGAGCAGAACAAATAGACCACTAATATATGGCACAAATGCTATATATTGTTCAAGAAATGGTTCAAATGGCTCTGAGCACTATGGGACTGAACTTCTGAGGTCATCAGTCCCCTAGAACTTTTGAATTACTTAAACCTAATCTAAGGACATCACACACATCCATGCCCGAGGCAGGATTCGAACCTGCGACCGTAGCGGTCGCGCGGCTCCAGACTGTAGCGCCTAGAACCGCTCGGCCACCCGTCCGGCTATATGTTGTTACTTAATTCGTTTTCCAACTAGCGAAGCAATGGCGATTTGGATATCACTAGAAAAATAACAATTACATTGACGTCAATAATACAAAGGTTACGTGACATTTGTAATTTATAATGTTTATTGCATCCAGATACAATGTACGTTGTCAGGATGAAGTCGGATAAGCATAACAAGCATTCAAAAGTATCAAACACTATGTCTAATAATTTACCAGCCAATAAGCTAAAGGTATCTCCTTACTTTCAGTTGCTCATAAGGTACTCTCAAAGTCTGGCTGAGAAGAGTTGAAGAACTGACTGATCACCTCACTGGAGAACATAAAGCTGGTTTCCGACACTGCAGGTCATGCATGGAACAGATATTCAATCTCAAGATTCTGAAAACTAGAGCAATAAGAAGCAAGAAAGCAATAGCAATTTTTATCGCCTTCAAAAAAGCACATAACTCAGTTGACAGACAAACTTTCTTTAGCATTTTAGAGGAATTCAGAATTCACAGAAAAACCAGGGAAAACGCAAAACAAGCCGTCACAGACATAATCCCAAAAGTTTAATTTTTTGGAGAAACCTTTGAGCCTCTCGAAATAAATACAGGAGTCAGGCAAGGACTAAAATTATTCCCAGTTCTCTTCAGTATCATCCCACAGAAAATAAGTAGAGATGGGAAGAAACTCTGAAGCAGCAAGGGATAAGTGGAATACACTTGGGAAGAAAGGAAACAATCTGGAAATCAGGTGTTCACCTTTACCCATCGACCTTGTCGTTTCAGCCAGTAACCGAAAATGCGAGCAAAGAATGCAGTAGATGTGGGCTGAAATCAATCGAAAAACGGGTGTCAAAGTCTCACATGAAAAGACGGAATGTATGGAACCCAGACACCTGGAGGTAAAAATGGACAGAAAATATGGATAGAAAATCATCTATGTTATAGAAACATAAGTTTCTGTTTCATCGGAAGTGTTTTACGAACTTTTATATTACTTTTTATATTTTCCACTCTTAAGTTCGATGGAAATTGCCCTATGTGCTTGGTCAGTATGTTTGACACACAAGACCAGAACACTATTTTCTATTTTGATAAGACGAATTGTAGCAGTTACAGATGGATGTATAATTTTTTTTTTTTTTTTTTTTTTTTGTGGGCTGAAATCAATCGAAAAACGGGTGTCAAAGTCTCACATGAAAAGACGGAATGTATGGAACCCAGACACCTGGAGGTAAAAATGGACAGAAAATATGGATAGAAAATCATCTATGTTATAGAAACATAAGTTTCTGTTTCATCGGAAGTGTTTTACGAACTTTTATATTACTTTTTATATTTTCCACTCTTAAGTTCGATGGAAATTGCTCTATGTGCTTGGTCAGTATGTTTGACACACAAGAGCAGAACACTATTTTCTATTTTGATAAGACGAATTGTAGCAGTTACAGATGGATGTATAATTTTTTTTTTTTTTTTTTTTTTTTTTTTTTTTTTTTTTTTTTTTTTTCCTACGGTGCGCTTGAGAGGTTCCTTGGTAGGAGGCAGGGGCCACCAGGTTCCCCGTGTAGCGATTCTTGGATGATTGAGTGGGGGATGTTTGCGAAACTGAAGTGCTTTGCTAGCGGGATGTGTACCCTGAGGCTGACCCCGCCCTGGGTGACGTCACGTGGCCACATGATGCTGCTGTTCGTCGCCTATTCGATACGCCTATCACATCGCCCTTGACTCCGTCACTTAACAACTATTTTATCGCCCAGATAAAAGCTCTTCAATCTCTCGCCTCAATATGTCGTCAGTCACTGAATTGTTCAAATACGGTTTCTTTTTATCTCTACTCCTCCAATCTATCAATAGCAGCAAAATGTGTGATGAGGGAAGTATTTCATATTAAGGTGCATCCGCAACCGAAGAACGACGTTTGTTTGGAGCTAAATGTATTTGATCATTAACATGTTCCACGTTTCCCGCAATCTGAACATTACCATACACAGTACATTCCACCTACACAAGAATGTTTAAACAGCTTAGCATCCAATTTTCTTACAGAACATATTGGTCAAAACTAGAAACCAAACTGTAATCATATGTATGCACAAGGTCCTGAAATAGGTGTGCAGAAGCCAGCGCTGGTTGTGAACATCAGCCACACTGTTTTGTGGTCCATCAACCAACTTCTTTGGTAATTAGTTTTGCAAAAGAAATTACTGGGTCGTTGTAATCCGAAACTAATTTACGCTGGAGAATAATTAGTTTCGGTTTTGGCCAACACGTGCAAATCTGCAGCTGTGAATGCAATAAGGACTATAAAACTTTCTTATGTAATGAATTAGGACCGGGACGTTGGCGGCAAAGATCAAGCAAGTGAGAGAGGCATATTGTTGATTGTATTTTAGCTTCTGCTTGCACAGTTTATTTAATATGAGCACCTGAGACATCGACGAGGTGTTGTTCAAATGGTTCAAATGGCTCAAAGCACTGTGGGACTTAACATCTGAGGTCACCAGTCCCCTAGACTTAGAACTACTTAAACCTAACTAACCTAAGGACATCACACACATCCATGCCCGAGGCAGGATTCGAACCTGCAACCGTAGCAGCCACGCGGTTCCGGACTGAAGCACCTAGAACCGCTCGGTCACCACGGCCGGCGACGAGATGTTGTACAGGGCCAGATTTGTACCTTGAGGCCAAAACTGGGGCTAACTTTTCTCCAGTATACATCGGTTCCGTATGAACTTATTGGCGTATGTACTAAGTTTCGCTGCAGTATGATGATTATAGCCCACACTGGACCTCTGTGAATGGCTATAATTATAACCAACCGGTTATCACATACAGCAAGCCCACCAGGGCAGATTACAATATCCCATTGGATCCGAATTCAGGGAACTGAACATCTACATTTATACTCTGAAAACCGCTGTGAAGTGCATGGCAGAGGGTATGGCCCAATGTGTCAGTCATTAGAGCTTTTCCTCTTTCCATTCAGCCGGCCGGTGTGGCCGAGCGGTTCTAGGCGCTTCAGTTTGGAACCGCGCAACCGCTACGGTCGCAGGTTCGAATCCTGCCTCGGGCATGGATGTATGTGATGTCCTTAGGTTAGTTAGGTTTAAGTAGTTCTAAGTTCTAGGGGACTGATGACCTCAGATGTTAAGTCCCATAGTGCTCAGAGCCATTTTTCTTTCCATTCACGTATCGAGCGTCGGAAGAATAACTTTATGAATACCCCTGTTATAGTTAATCTAGTCTTCTCCTCACGATTGTAAAGGATTGATAAGTAGGTGGTTGTAGACTCATCATCTAAAGTCGGTTCTCTAAATATTGTCAACACGCTTTTTCGTGATAATCTACGTCTATCTTCAATAGTCTGTAAGTTTAATTCCTTCAACATCTCTGTGACAGTCTCTCACGGGTCACAAAGCTTGTGACCATTCGTGCTGCCCTTCTCAGTAAACGTTCAGTGTACCTTGTTACTCTTATTTGGTACGGGTCCCATACGCTTGAGCGATATTCTAGGATGCCTCACAGCACTAATTTGTGAACAGTCTTCTTTGAGGACTGGTTGCATTTCCTTAGAAGTCTTTTAATAATTCGAAGTTTACCACCTGCGTTAGTTACAACTGGGCCAATATGATCTGCAGTTCACAGCTTACGTTTTTCGAAATGTAGTTACATAGTTTTAACTATTATATCGAAAAAAGAAAGTTAGTAATTAATTTTTTGTTTGTGTGCAGGTATATGTCTGCAGTTCTGTAACACACGAGCTTCCGCGCGACAGAACTGTAGCACGCCACTAGTGAAGAGAGAACAGAATGGCACAGTCCATTAACAAGGAAGATTATCATGCGGTAATGAGTTTCCTGCCTGTGAACAGGGACAACACTACAACTATCCAAGCTGAGTTTGTGAAAGTGAACAGCAAGAACGCATCTTCATATGATACATTGATTAAGGGCCTGTACGTTTCCAGTGTGTATGAATGACTGGGGTGAAAGGAATTAAAAGGAAACGGGATGGGAAAGAGATAGGAAGAAAATAGTGACTTCCAGCTGTACAATGCACGGCGGCAATGCAACGGCGATAGTTGAAAATGTTTGTTGGCGCAGAACTCGAACGCGTATGCTACGCATCTCTAGAACGGTAGCCTTAATCGCATCGGCCATCCGGACACGCTTTCCGTCAGATCCAAATTCTCAGTTTCCCCCCCCCCCCCCCTCCCCCCGCACCGCAACGACACCCGCCCATCAACCCACTACTCATAGATTTCTGATTCTTGTAGGAGTTCTAACGCTGGTTCTGCAGCTGCACTGAAATTTCTTCATCAAACAGCCGTGCCGCCCATAGAATTATAGACATGGCGGTGTCTGTTCTGTCGGACATATCCGACAGAAGAGACATGTCTGTGCTTCCATTGTGGTCAAACAAGTCTGAATGGGGAAATGATAATGAAATGTGCATATGTCATATCTGCCCAGGAGTCCTCTTTCGGAGAGGTCGACCGCCTGGTACAAGTCTTCTTATTTGATGCTACTTCAGCGAGTTGCCTGTCGATGATGAATACAATACAACTCCCAGCCCCGAACGAAGGAAATCTTTGACCCAGTTGGGACTCGAACCTGGGCCCCTTGCAGGGCAGTGGACCGCGCTGACCACTCTGCTACAAAGGCGCGTGAACTAAATGGACTCGCAAGAAAGCGGAGGCCCTGGTGCTCGAAGACCGGAAGTTCATAATCGAGGAGACAGCGGGAAAAGCGAAAATCAGTGTTGTATCAGTTTTCAACAATCTGTACGACATTTTGAACAGTCGTCGTCGACGTGGTTCCGCGACTGTTTACATCTGAACTCATTCTGTTCATGCTGCATCTCTGGGCTATCAAATTTTACCTCACCCACTGCTCCCTTATTCTCCTCATACTGCACCCAGTGATTTCTTGCCCTTCACCAGGCGAAGAAAATGTTGTGCGGTAGGCATTTCCAGGAATACTACAAGTTGAATTTCAAGGCAAAAAGTTTCCTGAACAGCAAAAATCTATATTTTTACAGTCAAGCTCACCCCCAAATCATCCACAGCTCGGGAAAAATGTTTCGTATAAGGGTAAATAGACAGAAAAGGACTAATATGATTGCCGACCGGAGTGGCCGTGCGGTTCTAAGCGCTGCAGCCTGGAGCCGAGCGACCGCTACGGTCGCAGGTTCGAATCCTGCCTCGGGCTTGGATGTGTGTGGTGTCCTTAGGTTAGTTAGGTTTAATTAGTTCTAAGTTCTAGGCGACTGATGACCTCAGAAGTTAAGTCGCATAGTGCTCAGAGCCATTTGAACCATTTTCGAGCTAATATGATTACGAAGTCTTTCGCGGCGGAGTCCTTGCATAATTTCAACAGAGACTCCGGATATGCACTCAGCAATGCATGGAAGCGCGCAGTTGATAAAGAAAGAGCGCAGAGGGAGACTTCTTACATTCCTCGCATTTCTCCGCCTGTTGCGATGGATGGCTCTGCAAGCAACGCTGGATAAAGCACCAAAACAAAATCTATGGACATAGAGGCCACCTCCGTAAGCGCCGTTTTCACCATGACTTCATCCAGCCAATGAGATGGCGTCCACTGCTTATAAAAGCAGAAGCCTCACCGGTCCACGACAGTCTGTTTTACCCCTGACGAAGATGACGAAAGACGATCGAAAGCTTGGGATTTTATCCAAATTTGACGCGGCAAGTAAACCGAGAACTCTCTATGCAAGAAAAGGACGAAATCCATAGCAACGTGCCACGGTCACAGCTTATTTTTGCGAAGTGATAATTGAAACTTTATGACCGTCGGCAGTTGTAGAGGAAAGTGTCCTAAACTGAATCCCTCTCCGCCCCCCCCCCCCTACCCAAAGAGGGTTCCCTGGACTCTTGGTTCTGTATTCTCCTCAACTCCAGGGGATCAAGTATAACAAGTTGGCTTCTACCACTCCGTAGCAGGCCGCACGCATTGCCTGCTTCATTTATTATGTACCAGTTCGCCACTATTTGATTTGACAGTGATAAAACTCTTACGATGTGCTACAATTTTCGTTGTTTCTGTTAGATATTGGCAGATAAGCCTTCTGATCTACAGGTGTTGAACAAAAATACGGAAACAAAAAAAATAAGTAAATAAATAAAAGAAAACACACAACCCATTACCACGCCTAGCGTGGTGTAGGAAACCTGTAGGTATATAAAACAGCTTCCAGCTGTTTCCGAATGGATAAATACAGGTCCTGTTTGGTTTTTAAGTGAATATTATACCACTCTTCCTGCAAAACAGGGGAAAGTTAGGTAACGACGAGGGAGATGCATAGCGATCGAGCACCAGTCTCTCCAATGTAGATCACAAAGAATCAGTAATACTGAGATTTAATGGCTGTGGTGGCCAGGGCAGTTGCTAAAATTCATCCTTGTGCTCACAAAAACAGTACTGGATGATTTGAGCTGTGTGAAGAGTTGGCCTGTCGTCACGGAACACAGTGTCGTCACTGGGGAACAAACATTGTACCACAGTATGCACCTGATGAGCTAAAATGATCACATAATCCTTGGCAATGATACGACTTTGTGCTGTATCCACACGACCCATGGGATAACACGAAATGGCTGCCCAAATCTTTATCGAACCCCCGTTTTGTTTCACTGTTGGGATGTAAACTCGGTCAGAAATTAGTAAGAGTGTGAAACAAGACTCATCTCTCCAAGTGACTTTGCTTCCATTGCTCCGTGGTCTATGCATTATGGCTTCCGCACCATGTTTTCCTGTTACAGCATTAACATCACCCGGCAGTTCTCTGCTTATGGAGCTCCCTTCGTGTTGTTTTGGTGCTGATAGGATTTTCTAGTGCGACATGCAGCTCTGCAGTGACTTTTGCAGCTGTCATCCCCTTACTTTTCGCCACAGTCCTCTTCAGTGACCATATGCCATGGTCACCCAACGCATGCTTTCCTCCACGTTGTAACGTGGAGGATGATGTTGTTCTGCTTTTGCTGAATGCGGTATAAATCTTCGATACGATGTCTCTTGAAATAGTAAACACTTCGGCTATCTTGATTACCGAGGCATCCAACATACGAGCACCGTCAGTTTTCCCACGTTGGAATTAGGTTTGCTCCGACATAATGCACTCACACGGTTCTGACCACGACTGAAACTTGCGACATATTGAGGACACAGTACACGAGCCTCTCGTGGTCAAATATAACACCACAACCTGCAGGCTTCGCTAGCAGCTGCATTTTATACTCAAGCATGGATTTATCGTGTTGTATCCATGTTTTTCTGCAGCCCCCGCGTATGAGTTCTTGAATAGTACGGTTTTAATTTAATGTCTGCCATGAAACCGTTTCATTTATATGCTTGGTTAAAAATGATCCTGTTAATAAAATGTAGGCTCTAGCCGCGTAAACTCGACGTCGTTCGGTTGATTTAGGTGGACCCCTTATTTTTTTATGTTTAAAGTCTGCCTGTATTAGTACACACACTTATTCTCTTGGCATTCCCTTGCAGATTCCAAGAAGATAATGGGGAAGGTGGTCAAAGAATATGGAATCCGTCTAAAATGACTACAGCTGTTGACGCTGTTCGGAAAAAGATTGGAAGAAGGCTAACAATCAGTTTAACGCTTCAAATACAGCACCTGAGAGGTTGTCAACATGAAGCACAGTACACCTGAGGAAGCAGAAAACACAAAAAGAGACAGGCCTACAATTTTGGGTACAGATCATAAGGCCGCGCGGGATTAGCCGAGCGGTCTCAGGCGCTGCAATCGTGGACCGTACGGCTAGTCCCGGTGGAGGTTCGAGTCCTCCCTGGTGCATGGGTGTGTGTGTTTGTCCTTAGGATAGTTTATATTAAGAAGTGTGTAAGCTTAGGGACTGATGACTTTAGCAGTTAAGTCCCATAAGATTTCACACACAGATTTTAAGGAAGAGTTGCTTTACTATTGTCTGTCTTTGTAATCTTCTTTCTGTGGGCTTACTCGTAATGACTTGAGAAGAATAGCCATACAGTTGTCAGAGAGAAATAACACTGAATATCCTTTCAAAGACGAAACTGCTAGGAAGAAGTGGGATAGTCTTTTATTAAACGCCAGAAATCCAAACTGTCAGAAATAAAGCCTACAGGAACATTGTATTGCAGGCCCCTTGGGTTCAGCAAGGAAAATACAGAGAAATTCTACAGCTTCTGGAATCTGTTATATTTAACCTACTTCGAAAGTAGATCATTTTTCCTCTTATTTAATAACTGTTTCTAATTTTCTTTAATTTTATTTTGTTTATTTTTACTAGGGGTCCAGCTTTGGCAACTAGTTTGAAAAATGGCTAAGTGTCAAGTTTTCGAAAATATTTTCTCCATGACAACTTTTCATTATGTTTCATGAGAATAAAATGTAAATGGAGCATAACATTATAAAGTAGATACCGCAAGCTTTTAAAAGACAAATTTTTACTATTTTCTATTTTGGAAAATCAAAAACAGAATGTGGATCGAGTTCTGGGCACTTTCCTCTATTACAGCTGTTATATTTAAGGGAGTACGCTCCAGTCACTATGGAAAATAGACTAATGTATTGTGTCACGTGACTGAGATGTCGTCAGATCTTGCGATGGCCCTTATCGTGACAGTCGAACTCAGAATGGGAAATAGGCACGTTACCATCATGTTAGTGCTCAGCCCCGGTTGCTGGCCGACACATGTGAGATCGTCTAAGGTCATCACTGTATAAGGCCCTTTCGTGTGACACGGTAACAAGAGCATACCATGAGTCTCTCACCTCAGTCGGCTGTGAGAGGCGACAAGGCTTTGATGACAGGGTCCCTCTCAATCGTTATGGAATGCAACAGCAAACGGAACAGCACATGGAACATTCCACCTCTGAGATCATCCTGCGTCAACTTGGTATTGGGCTTCTCGTGTGACTCATGTCAAGGGTGTACCACGAGCACCTCACCTCAGTCAGCTGTGAGGGGCAACGGTACACTGACGACAGCGACCTCTGTCGACCTTTCCAGAGTGTTCCAACAAAAAACGAGCCTCACTACAGCAAATCACACGCCATTTTAACAGTGGACAATAGCCACTCTGTCCAGAGCCACTCTCTCACTAGTCCCTCCTCTGCTCACGTATATCTGTTCGCTGTTCGCTCTATGTTGCATGGCGCAAAGATTATCGAGATTATCGTCTAAGTGGGAATGCTGAGATTGGATGGTTGGGACATCTGATTTATTAGTCATGGTACACGTTGGAAAACAAAGATGACAGGGTATGAATACACCGAAAATCATATAACATGCTGCACCCTGTTTGCCAAGATGGACTCTCCAGTACTATAGTGTGCATCCGTTTGTGAGATTACAGGACAGAGAACACGACTCAGCTGGTAGTAAGACAACGCAGCACTTTTTGGTGTTCACTCTCTTTATAAGCAGTATCAAAGTCATTCAGAAGAAATTAAGCAATGAAGTCAGTAAATGTGTAAGAAATATGATAACACTTAAAATAACTGCACTTATTTCAAAAAATTACACAGAGCAATAACTCATAGAAAACGGCTTCATTATAATTCTCACATTAGATAATAAGCTCCAATGGAAATACCTTTAAGCACTCTAAAGGTTATTATGAAACTATTGGCACTTTACGCCATTAAACGACTTCTGCGTAGAATGTTGAACCATATGTACCATATGAACCTCCTGTACAGGGAAGCCCAAGCAGCAATAGCACAAAAAGAAGAACAATATTGACTGACTCTTGCAGAACTGCCTTCGAAAATCTAAAAATGTTGACATTTTCATGGAGGTACAAACCCAGAACAACAGTTGCATTAATGAAAGGCAGTATGTTATCAGAAAAATGCATATGTTCATTCATCTGACGCAAGAACTAAAGAACAGCGGCAATATATACTGCACATACTGAGAGTTGATACTCAGGTGTTACATTAGCAAACTCTCCGCCAAAGAGTCTGTGGAACAGTATGAGTAAGAAGTGTTGAGTGTTATTTAGCACTGGATCAAAAGAGAATTTCATAGTGTAGAGCAGTATATATATTGAAAGAGCTGGATGTATTTGATTTACCTGTATGTATGAATACACTAAACTTTGTGAAAGAGCCTCTGAAAGTAATATTAACAGCTGATTTTCTGAATTTCAAACTATTGCTATACATAAATTCTTCATTTCTTTGGCCATATTGTCCATGGTTGTTTTACAGAGGGTATTCTCGTGTTGTCGTTAGCTGTTGCCAGCACACCAGTCGGCAATGATGTAGTGCGAAGAGTGATAGTATGCACTGGATCAAGCGCATCTATCAGGAGAGAGGCCAAAGACAGACTTGCAAGCAACACGCTGCCAATGCCCTCTCGACAGCAAGTATTTAGATCGCCGTTGCTGACCAGAGGGCCTTAGTCACTAGCTCAGTCACTAACTCGCTCATGGACAGACTCGACTCACTACTCCAAGTTGGCGTCTGTCATTCATTAGCGGGCAGCATAGTTCAGCACAGGCTACACAAGTATGTAGGACCAGAATATTGAATGTTACCGATATTGTATGCCAGAGTGCTAATACGAAAAGCTTGCAGCACAATACGTGGACTCTATTAAAATTAAGTATGCAGATCATGTAAATAAAGAACCGTATTAATCACGTGTGCATTTGTGTTATAGAAAGAGGATGCTGGCCACCCATAACAACATCCTCTCCTTTGCTTCCTTGGTACAAGACTCTACAGTTGCAACTACGAGTTGCTCTGCAGCAATATTCATTTTTACATGTTTTACACAGCACAGTTTTTTGTACACCATTGTTTTCAGTTTGATTTTAGACTTCTAAGTGTGTATTGTGTGTTCAACACAACAGGTAAAGAACGCATCACAGTATTTAAATATGGTACAAACCATTCAACATTTGATGGTATAAATTATGTACTCAAATTACTTTAAAACAGCATTTCCGTAGATACCAATTCATTAGAGCACCATCTTATAATTTTTCGAATAGTGTAAGATTAACTGCTGCAAATGGTTAGTTATATGTAGGTTAAATACATAGCTGCTATGCTAGGGACAACAGGGGAGTGCGCTGAAGAACAGGAGCGGAAGGGAGTAAGATGGCCGGCCGGCGCAGCATGCTATGTGGATCCACATGAAAACTCTGTACACAGGAATGCAACACAAGAATTTTGTTTAATGAGCAAGAAAATTTTATAAATCAATTTCAGACTCCAGCAACCTCTAAAAGTTGTTTTAACTTGGAGAAGGCATACTCATTTATACCCAATTTTTTGTGCTCGTAACTCGAAAGATGGCTTGAAGCGACTTTATAGAACTTCGGACGAGTTCACTCGGCTTCTCCCAGAGCGGATTTTCCTCCTTCCCTCCGTGAGTCCCTGCACCCCTTCCTCGGCTTTTTTCCTCACCCGTCCCTTCCCTCCCTGGCCCTCATTCGGTGCGCGCCCCACCCGTCCCTCTTTCTCTCCCCTTCTTCTCGCCTCCGTTTCCCCTTTTTCCCTTTTCCCTTGCCTCCCCCACCCTCCCCCCCGTGGCAGATCCCCCCAGGTTTTTATGATGCGTTAGTGTTGTGTTTCGGTGCTGTTATAAAGTGTCATCTAGTGACGTGGTTTTCATTGTGTGCTCCACCTGTTTTTCGTCCATGACTGTTTCCTGCAACGCCATCCATCATGTGGCTGCTTTCATCGTTTTACGACTTTTATGATCCGGCCATACTTTGCCTGGTGCCTTTTAATCTAGTGTGTGTTCTTTGTGTAACATACTTTTTTTTTAGATTTTTATCTCCGATTTACTGTCAACGCTTTGTATGCTTTTTTCTTCTGTTCCGCCTTTTTTGTTTTTATATTCCGACATGTTTTCTTCTTTATATTGTTTTACATGTCTTTCTGTCTCTCGGCTAAAGAGCAGCGCTTATGCTACTGCCAGCCCGCCCTGATGAGGATTGGAAATTACAATAACGGAAAAAAGTTCACAATGGCGTTAATGATCTTCGACAACGATGCGCCTCCTTTGTAGTACGGATCCTTTGGTGTGCAGCAACATACACTTTGACAGGCGGTAGCTCCTTTGCCGGACGTCGGCATGTGCTGTGTGCTGAGCGCCTGTATTTTGAATCAATCTAAACAAACTACACAAATTTTATCACACCTCGTTAGTAGTTAGAGCAACATTGTCTTACGCTGCCTGGGGCACCTGGAGCTGATCCTGTTTGCCCTATATGCAACAGAACTGCCGCTCTTATCAAAAATGACAATTTAAAGCCACACTACAAACAACTCATCAGCAGTCCCACGAAATTTTCCTCTGGGTAGTGAAGTTCGTCAAGGAAAACTCCAGGTATATCTAGCCTCTTTGAAGAAAAATGCACGGCATTCCTAGTTCGCTGTATGAGTGAGCAAGAAAAATCTGCAGAAGCAGTGATGCGTGGGTGCTGGACGCTTAATAAACGCCAGAAGTCATTTTCAGACTTTGTGATAGTAAAAAAATTTATGTTAGAAGTAACCGTGGCCATTTTTGAGGAAGAAAAGGACGCTGCTGTCGCAATTCAATGTATTCCATCATCTACAAGAAGTAATACAAAAAGAAGCCAAATTCTGACCGTTGACAATAAAAATAGTTCTGCAGAAGGCACCTTTCTACCCCACAGTACTAGCTGATTAATGCGATGTTGTTAATGAAGAACATTGTCCGTTTTCGTGCGATTTTTGGATATGGAAAGTAAAGAATTTAGGGGAGAATTGCTAATAGCATCCTCGTTGAAAAGCAAGACTGTTGATAACTTTGCAACAAAATGAAACATTAGCTATGATCAAATGATATCGCTTTCAACTGACGGGGTTCCAGCAATGATCGGAAAAAAAAATGACGAGTAAAAAGAATCAAAGATAAAAGTGCTGGGCTACTATCTTATCAGTGCATAACTCACCAGGCACCCCTTTGTAGGAAACTTAGTGTGACTTTGAAAGAAGACATTGACAGGTTGATCAAGTCAGTTAAGTTTATGAAGTCTCGTTCTGTTCTTTAGCATAGACAGTTCAAAAGAGTTTCTTTACGAGTGTGATTCGGCGCATTCTGACTTACTGCAGTACAACAATGTTCGTTGCCTAAGTAAAGGTCAAGTGATAGAACCTTTTCGGTAAATAAACGACGTAACATCCTACTTAAAAAACTTGAATTCACAAGAAGCAAGTAACCATTTGGAGTTCTTAGCAAAGGAACGCAGTACATTAGCTGTGGCTTCCTTGAAATACATGCTGTAACATTTAAATGCGCTCAATACTGAGGCACAAGCTAATGGGAAATTAATATGTGATCTGATACAAATTGTGCCCTTTTTCCGTGGCTAGCTGAATATCTATGTAAAAACATTGCAAGTCCAGATTTTTTCACTTTCCAACAATATTTGAATATACTTGACCACCCCTACCATAGACCAAGTAATATTGAAAAAGAATCATAAAGACAGACGCCTGCTCCATTTCCAAGAAACTTTCCACACACACAAAGCATTAATATAAAACAAACTGTTGCTCAATGACCACATAAGTATTGGAAACCAAGCTCTATACAAAATAACTGATGAAATCACGTGTAAAGGAAAAGAGCCTCTTCCATCCTTCAACCTCTCCCACTCTTCCACCCCCCTCCCAATTTCATTTCACTTCTTGCTCCTCACCTTCTCCTCTATCTCATACTCCATCACACTACCATACACTTAGGTCCACTCATAATGGCTTCTCCCTCCCACACCCAAAATAAACTCTATCAGTAGTCCTTCCATAATCTTATACAGTATATAAATACACTTCAACATAATTAAATAGAATGCACACACAATAAACGAAAAGAAGAATAAAAGAGAATAGGTCAAAGACAAACTAATGGAAAGGTTATGTTGACTACTAAACAAACCACAATACGCTTTTCGAACTATAATAACGAACAGAAAACATCGATGTGGGAAAAAGCTTACTCTGTAAACCATAAAAAAATGCTTAGTGCTGCATAACAACGAAAAATTAGACGACAACTATCAGTGTCTAAAGAAGAAAAACGTCAACGATATTCTAGCAGTCGACATTTCCCAATGTAGGCGAGAAATCAAGTGGAAATCGCCGTAAGTAAAAACCAACGTATCGTTAATGAACTGTTTTTCGATATTAAACAAAATCAAAATGTAAATAACTTGATTACATACCAACGATGATGCTTTACCTCAATAAAACGAAACGCGCCTAATGAAAAAAACACACATTTTTTGTGGTTCAGGAGCGAAAATACCCTCGAGAACTGCTAAACGTAATTTATTGTATTTTCTATATGTCTTTATATGGTTGCGATGTAGTCACCTGAGTTAAAGTTTACCTAAATAACTTAAACATAAATCTACATATAAATGAGTACAACATTCTATTATACTTGAAAATTTGTTGTTTCAATTGTAATATTAATCTTGATATAAAGACATTGGATAAAGCTTACTTGTCCTATATAACAAGTACAGCCGGCCGCGGTGGTCTCGCGGTTCTAGGCGCCAGTCCGGAACCGTGAGACTGCTGCGGTCGCAGGTTCGAATCCTGCCTCGGGCATGGATGTGTGTGATGTCCTTAGGTTAGTTAGGTTTAAGTAGTTCTAAGTTCTAGGGGACTAATGACCACAGCAGTTGAGTCCCATAGTGCTCAGAGCCATTTGAACCATTTGAACAAGTACATACTTTGTACGTAACGTGATCGAGTAAACTGAATGTCATCAGCAATCATTTCCTCTGAAAAGAAACTGATTGTAGAGGATATCAAGAATGCCAACCGATTTATGTTAGAAAGATTTGAGAAGCGATCCACAGGCTTGAGACTGTTGGTAAGTAACAAGGTCACCTGACGTCAATCACGGTGAATGCATCTGGCAAGCCATGGTGGAAAGTGTGCCTTTCTTTGGACCTTATAATATCCCAGCTCCTCAACAAAATTATAATATCCCAGCTCCTCAACACCAAATTAAAACGTTGCATTAGGAGGTGTCTGCCTCGTGCAAAAGGTCTTGAGTTCATATTGACGACAACAAGTAATTCTTCATTACAGACGTTTATTTTCAAACAGAACTGACAGACTTCACAGACTCAACAACTGACTCTCCGAGCTAACCACACTGCATATCCGAACTGGCAACTGACAACTCCTAGGTGTATTAATATCTTTCCAAACAATGAGAATCTTTGACAATGTTTTGTTTACAATACAATAGCAATTCACGACTTAAAACTAAATTAGACATTACAGAATTTTAGTACAGATTAAAGTAAGTAAAAGGATCAGTACATATAAATTCTTACAAGCATAATTTCCAAATAGATTTTATAACATTTTTCTACCAGCTTCTGGATAACCTTCACCAGATTGGTACCGATGTTTCCAGAAATATCTTGACATTTGATTCTGGATATTTCTTGAGTGATTTAGAACAACTATTTATATGTAAAATGATTTAAATCGTGTTTCAAAACGTAAATAAATCTTTTTAGCAATATTTCTTGATACAAATCGTCTTTCGAAATTAGGTTATGAAACAGTTTTCACAAGTTTTCGTATTTTTGCGATCATAATATAGAATTTCTCCATAGAAAGTTCCAGAAGTGTGCATTAAACGTTCATTTACAGACTTTCTCTTTAGCTGGTGAGTTTTTAAAAGTATCTTGTCCATATTATACGAAATAATTTAGCTCAAAACTGATAATTTATACAATTAACCAGAGCTACAGCAAACAGTGAGTCTTTCTTTTACAAAATGAAATATACTTACAAAACACTAATATATATTTACATTAATTCTATTTTTGTTCTTTCTGTGCAAAATGTCCTAATATTGACACAGTACAATATTTAAACATCACCAAAGTTTCCCTTTACATTTTGCATATCTGTATCGACATCCCCTAAAAGTCTACAGTATCGAATACTTCAATATGTCCCGATATGTCCTGTAATGTTACAACCTGTTTCAGTCTATTGAGTTTTACTTGAGCGATCCTAGATTCAAATGCCTCCAAAATACATTCTGTGTACCATGTAGTCAATGCAATGAAGCATTGATGCTGTCGTAAGGCTGAAAGGGGGCGCTGCATGATAACAGAGGGAATCTAATTTATCAAAGTAATTGAATGTACTTTCGAATGACGCAGTATAGAGACACAGGAGTAAACTAAATGTCATAGGAGTCACGGGAGGACAGATCCAATTCTCGACAGATCATGGATGTGTGGGTGTACCATTATTAGTCACTACCTTAAAATACTCAGGTGGACTAAGAGCACTGTAGGTGGTGTAAAACTGGTGGCGAAGTGTTGACGTAAATCGTGTTAGTGAAGTGTATGCTTGTGGCAGTCAGAACAGTAGAATGGAGCTATGATGACATCCTGTTCTGTTGATTGGACTGTCAATACGGACAGCACGAAGTGACTACAAGAAACGGTGTATCACTGGCAGCCATGTAACATGTCGTGATAACAGTGGTCGTAAAACTATTCTAACTGATAGGAAATGAAAACGAGTGTCACGTTTAATCAGTGACAGTCACTTTCA
The DNA here is from genome assembly GCF_023897955.1 of Schistocerca gregaria. Lineage (NCBI taxonomy): Eukaryota > Metazoa > Arthropoda > Insecta > Orthoptera > Acrididae > Schistocerca > Schistocerca gregaria. The sequence goes on along the minus strand of NC_064925.1, from coordinate 304,101,262 downwards.
AACCAGACAGGAGAATTGGGATTGTCAGTGACTGCAGGTCCATCTTAACCAGTTTTCAAGTTAACACTGCCAAAGTAAATGTGTGCAATCTACATTTTGAGTCTGGTGCATTGCGAAAGGCCATTGCCAACAGCAGCTCATAAAAACTGCATGTCTTCAATGGAACAAACAACACGAAAACTGCAAAGTAGCTGGTTGCAGGCATGTAGAGTGGGCTCACGAGTTGCAAGTTTGCCTCTTTTCAAATGATGCAAGAAGTCGAGTGCATCCCAAACCAATAAGGCGATATCCCATACTGTTTGAAGGGTATATAGTTCAGGCCAGAGAGCATCCTGTGACATTTGGAGATGCTTTTTGTACAAGAACAGGGACCCACTCAGTCACATTATCTTGAATATGAACTAGGATGTTTCTTTAAACATTCGTGCCGGCCAGGTCTTGCCCTTCCTTCTACATCTTCATGATAATTATGCTGTAGACACTGCCCTCTTCCAAGATAACAACTGCCCATGGTCACAGGGCTGCACACACACGTTCCTGATCTGATGGACACTCGGGCGTCCTGTAAATTTAGAATGGCCCCCTGTATCATCCGATTTTCGTAATATGAAAAGTACCTAGAACTGTTTGGAACATTGGGTAGAATCTAGCAAACCATATCCTAAATCGTCAGTAGCTCTACGAAATTTAAATATCAGTGAGTTGCTTCACATGGCTATAATTTACTTGAAGAAATTTTTGGTATCTTGTCCTCGCCGAATCGAAGTCATTTTCTAGACTAGAGGGTTAATTACACGTTATACGCGTGATGTGTCCTGTGGGACGAGTAACCTTTTGTCTGGGGTTGTTATATTCCTTCGACCGCCAACACAGCACTTTAAGCCTATCAGCGCTGCAACACCACTGAACTGGTTTCTTTCCACGATGTTCATGCCTAAGAGTGGGTTCGGTGAACCAACAACCTGTTATATTCATTAGTCACCGTCCAAGTAAATGAGATACAACATCTTTCCCTTAGTTATCGTTTACTGAATATAGCATGAACTTTAGTAACAATGAAATTTATGGAAAACACATTATTTAAAAGAGAACAATGAAGCTTTTAATATTATGTGAACAACACTCCCACCCCCACTTTGGATTCCATGCTACTAAAGGTTTTTCTGTGTAACATTTTTTATTCTCTGCCTCTACAACAATGCAAGTCTATGTTTGTTATTGGTTGGCATTCTTGATATTCTCTACAATCAGTTTCTTTTCAGAGGAAATGATTGCTGATGACATTCAGTAGTTATTTGTTTTGTATACTTCCAGTGATTTAGTTTAGTTCCCTGCTGTTTACATCAAGACTCAGAAATGTCTAAAAGAATACGTGAATCATCTTTAGAAAGAGTTATGAATGAAATTTTAGCTGAAGATTCCAACTCAGGGTGTGAAAATGAAGATGAGATTGGGGTTATGGAAAATGATTCAGATCAGAAAAGTGATGTGGACGTTAGAGTCGATGAACATGATGTAGTGTCCATCAGGAAGCGACTGTTGTCAAGCCTGGAAGAAGGTATGTAAACGCACAGTCCAGAATATATAGGTCTCTTGCAAATATTACAAGCGAGCAGACTGGAGAAACTCCAACTGGTGTCTGTCATTCTCCTTGACCTTACTTTTTTCGCCTGATATCATGTGTATTATAGTGTTGCAGAAGAAGCTCAGTAGCACAGTCACTGTGGGGTTGTGGTTATGATTCTAGACTGTTGCATGGAGGGTCATGCATTCAAAACTCACCTGAGCCGAAACATTTTAATTTCTATATTCGGTTCGACTACATTCTAGAAGTATCCACAAATGTCAAGAATTATTGTACTGGAATGTTCTTTAACTGTATATATACTGTATGTGTTCTGGCCGGAGGCAGTTTGCTCCTCATTCTTGTTTGTGCAAGTGCTGAATAAACCTTCATTAAGTGAAGTTAGTGTTTGTCTTTCATCTAATTACACTTTCTTCTAGGTGACAATAGTAAAATATTCAAATGAAGAGGTAGTCAGTCTAAATGTTACTTTTACTAATTAGAAATAATTGCATGCCTCTGCAGGAATACTGATACTCGTGAGTGTAAATAAGGACAATTCCGTCATTGAACGTGGCCAGTGGTCAAACCTAAGGAGTTGGCTTGTTCACAAGGATATTATGGCAAAGAAACATTTCAAGGAACTTATTAGAACCCAGGGGTGTGATGACAAAACTACCAGCCAGCAAAGAAAGGAAGCAAACAAGTTCACAGCACTCTGTGAAGTTTTCATCTAAGTGAATAACAGGTTTCCACTACTGTATAAATCAGGAGTGCACCTCACCATTGATGAGTGCTCAGTTTATTTAGAGGTCGCCATCCCTTCAAAATGTTTATGAAGGAGAAAACGTTCCAGAACAGCATCCCTATACACATGATGTCATAAGCAGTACACAGATACACCATGAATATGGAACCCCATTCAGGTAAAGTACAGAGTTTTTCCGAGGAAGAACGAGGTTCAGCAGCTGTCGTTAAACATCTGCAGCATCTGTGAAAAATACTGGTCGAAGTATTACTACAAACCGATACTACACATCGGTGGGTTTGCCATAAGAATTAAAGAGTTATACTAAGACTACAAAGTTACTATGGTAGAAACTCTCCAGTTTAACAAGAAGCATATTCCCGACATAATGAAGAAAACATCAGATCGAGAGCGACTTTCGTAAATGTTTTTGTTCGCCATCCGTTACTTTGGAATCCTACATAGCAGAAACAAAACCAAGTAAAACCTTGCTGATAAGAATAAACCCATATAAATATGGATTATAAGTCCACTGAAGTTGGAACTGATACTATAGATCAAATGGCTCTATAAGTATTTTAATCTCTTGTCAATATCTGTACTAGCAATGACACCACCATATTCACCCAGAAATATCCAAGATGGAATGAAGAGAAATTTAACAAATGGAAACATTTTTTTCTGCTAGATGGGTTGGAACTAGTGAAACTGCAGGTAGCAAAAAGATAAGTACTAATACATGTTGGTTATCCAACTAAATTATTCAGTCAATGAAATATATTCTACAGAAAAAAATTAAAGAAGTGATGACATGTGCAGAGCAGCTTCCTGCAAGGAAAAGTCAGCATATAATTGTGTAAATGAGACTAAAACAAAGAAGCAGAAGTACACAAATCTATGTAAACCAGGCATAATCACATTCAGATAAAACTGTGAAGTGTGTCCTGCATTGAAGCTGAGGACTCAGAGTAGTTTGTCAAACATAAGAGCACATCTGTACTTTGTATCGTAACATGGGAATTTTTTTATTGACTGAACATAATATTTATAACTATTAACAACATTTATAAGTCACTGCATTAGTTAAAATACATAAACGTTTTGAAAGTTGTAATTCTTATCAATAGACTATCTTAATATCAGTAGGTTCACCAAACCCCCCTTCTCTTCAGCATCCATGTTACAAAAAGCAGCTCAGGGTTCCTATGATTATGCTATAGCTCTGCAAACTAAAGAGGGATTCTGACAAAATGTGTTCAGCCTTCCAGCCAGGTAGACTATATTGAAATTCGGCTACATTCTGATGAGTGACACTCATTATTCATTATCTTCTGGGAATAATGAGTGAATGAGTGAACAAATGAATATTAAGTATTTAATACAAGTGATTGTTACAGTATACAGGTACCCACAGGACAAGTGGGTCACTTTCATGAAAATCCTTGATGGTTTACTGTGCTGTCTACCAGATAAATGGAAGGGATTATTAATTTGTAGTGATTACTATGTAAATTTATTGAATGATTCTGAGAGGGAAAGTGATCAAGCAATTGCCATAAGCCACTAGCAATTTACTACTAGTTATAAATTTACCTATCCAAGTTTCTTAAAATAAAACTCCCCTTAAAGATGATGTGTTCAAATAAAGCAAAAATTTAAAAATGTATGTCTATCCTTTGGTAAACAGATTATTAGATCACTATGCACAGTCGCTAACATTACGTAATTTAGCTCCATGCCATTTAGAAACAAAAAAAGAGTGAGGTTGGTTAATGACAGAACAACTGAAGATTTTAAACAAATCTTTGAAAAATATTGCCTAGGATATGTTTACAATGAATGTAATGCAAGATCTAAATTCAACACTTTTCTTGGTGAGTTGTTACCTATTTTTGGAAGTAGCTTCTCTAAAAATACGATTAAATGCAATACTAAGAATTCATTACAGAATTCCTAGATCACAACAGGTATGAGACTATCTTCACAGTATAATGGAGACATATACAAAATAGCCAGAACATGTATTCATACAGAAATACTTTGATAGAATAAACAGGACTGCAATATAATAAAAAAGTTATAAAGTTGCAGGGGTATGCACATCTTGTCCAAAACTGACAGATCATAAATTATATCAAATTAATATGGAATAGTGTTAAAAGAGAGACAGAGAAAGAAGTAATAGAAGATAGTATTCCTTGTGTTATAGGGAATATGTGAAAGATACTTTTAATAAATATTTTTATAAATGGGTGATAAATTGGTGCAAATAGCTCAGAAAAAAAAGCAAAACAATGCAAGATAGTGAAGAAATGAAATGGAAGATGTTTAGTGGAAGCAATATTCTTAACTCCACATCTGAAATAAGGAAAACCATCACTATACCAAAAGGTGAAAGTTCATATGGAGAGGATAATACCTCCAACAAGGCACCAAAATATGTAGCCCTAAAATACTTATGTAATACAACATATAATGTTCTTAGTCATGTATGTATGGTGTATGTAATAGATTGTTACCATAGAATGTTTTCACAGACATATTAAATATGCCATTGTTAGGCCTCTCCATAAGAAAGGTGAGTCAAAGGGTATCAATAATTATCAACCAGTGTCATTCTGTACATAATTTTTAATTGTTTGAAAATCTAACATACCCCCAGATTGCCACCCACCTTTGATTGCCACCCACCTATATAATGCCTGAGTACTTGCTTTGGATATCAAAATGACCATATTATTTGAATCAAAAGCCATGATTATTTCTGTCTGCAGATGATACAAGCACTGTCATGAAATTAAGCTAAGAAATTAGTGAATAATGTTTTTGTGAAAGATGCTGCAGGTTTTCTACTAATTTACTGGATTTAAATTTTGAAAAATACAGCTCATTCAGCTTTGTACAGTCGAAAATATGTCTTGCCTATTAACCTACAGATACTATTCCAGCAATAAATTATAAAGTTGGTAGATAGTTCTCAGTTCTTAGGTGTGCATACCAACTAAAACTAGAAAAGCCATATAGCAGACCTGCTAGAATGTTTGGGTCGGCTACTTTCGCCATAAGAATAATTGGCAGCTTTGGACATATAGATTTACATACATTAACATATTTTAATTCATTGGTGCCTTACAGTATAACATTCTGGTGTAACTTTTCACTTAAGTAAAAGATATTTATTGCACAAAAGAAAGTAATCTGAATTATTTTTGTGGTTCACTTACATACATATTGCTGACATCTCTTTAAATGTCAGGGAATAGAAACCATACATAGTCCATTTGTTCAGTAATGAAATTTGTTGTCAACCATGTATCAAAGTTTGACAGTAACAGAGATTTTCGCAAATACAACGCTAGAAAAAAAATGATCACCTTTGCATTTAATGAATCTAACTTCAGCACAAAGAGTTGGAAAATATGGAGCTGTAAAACTCTTTGACAATATGACAATGGAAATAAAATGTGTGACAGAGAGCAAAAGTGTTTGTAAATCGCCTTCTGTCACAGATTTCGAATGTTTAGCTATCAGCTTCCACAACTGCTGCTTCACTTTCTCTTGACGCATGAGCTGACAGTTACTAACGAAGTCAGGACAGTTTTGATGAGGTCTGTTTAAAATTCGATCAGCATCATATGAGCTCTTGTTTTGTAGAACATTCAAAATTCTACTAATTTCACTACAGTGAAACATATTGGTGCTACTCTCAACTGCTTAACATTTTGTGGAACGATATTTTGGAAATATTTTCTAGCTTCTTTAACTGAACCATTTAATTGTATTTTTACTGCTACGTTTAGAAAGTACATGGTGGGGTAAATAAAAGTGGCCTAGACAATGGAGCTCCATGGTACAAAGAAACTCAGGAGAGAAAAGGAAATGCATTACTAACCTGACAATGGTAGATGTTGAAAGTGATTACAATTCATCTCTTGCCACTTTTGGGACTTGGTCAATAAGTTGCTGAAGGCGCATCGAAGACAGACTGCTGGAATTTCTGCAATCTCATCCAAAACGTTCTGCTGCAGTTCTTGAAGACTATGAGGGTTATTGTAACACACCTTATACTTGAGGGCTCTCCACACAAAGTAATAGCACTGACAGATAAGGTGACATGGGTGGCCAGGTAGGACCCCAACCAGACTGATTTCTGCTAACAGTTCCGTTAGGCGTGAAGATCGTATAAATGTTCTCCAAGAGTCAGCCAGCTATATGGGCAGTTGTTCTATCCTTTTGGAAGTAGCTGTAGGTCCTTTCTTTCTCCATTAATGCTGCCACAAATGGTTTCCAAATGTTGACAATGTAACGTGCCAAACTCTTGATCATCCAATGATGCTTTGTGAAAGTTATGGGGATTCTCTGCTGCCCAGAATCTGTGATTCTGTGAGTAGACATAACCACTCAGGTGAAACTAGATTAATCAGATATAAAGAACAGCTCCATGTCCAAGCCATTGATTGTTATCTCAGTAAACAGCCACTCACGAAACTGGAGGAGTGGGGGAGCATCGGCTGGTTTCAATGGATGAATTACAGACACTCTCTAGAGATGGATTTGCAGGATCAGGTGAAGTTTTCGTCCGCATGATCGACGTAATACGCCGGTTCTTGTGATAGGCATCGGATTGATTTGGTAGGGCTCTGAAGCATTTTCTGGTGAATTGCAGCCACATTTTATGGTGTGCAGTCACATCTCGGAGTGGTTTTTGACTTGTTCAAATTAGATCCCGTCTGAAACCGTTTCCACGACTGTATTGTTACTTAACAGCTTCTGCTCTACTGTGAGTACCCTTGGCCGCTTTGCACTACTACACTCACACTGACACAGGCCGCACTTTGCTCTGAACTGGTGTGGATCACGTGACGGACGTGCACATGGTGCACGTGTCATGGGGTTTGGTTACATACGTACATTCAAGTCCAGTGGTATCCACCCACTCGGGCTACTTTTATTATCCTCACCCTGTAGTTGTTAAAAATACAACTTATCAATTCTGTGTAACGACATTGTTATTTCATTTGGACACAGTCTGGTTATCCTGCCTCCTGCTTCACAATATCACATGTAATTTTAATCATATTATCTGCATTATTATTAATTTTTGTCAGGATGCGCGTATTTCTGGACATTTTAGTAACTTTCCTTAAGATATTGAATTAATTTTTTTTTTTGTAGAATGCAAGTAACATCAGGCAGTGACTTGTTTTTGCTAATTCCTTACTTATGAATGGTTTACTTTTTTTTATTAGACTTCTTGGATAACTACTTAGCAAAGCTACTTTCAAATACTGACACAGATTTACTGTGTAGTATATTGAATTTAACATTAACGTCTCTTTCTGTATATATGCCACCCTGCATTGCCTCTTTTACATTATTCTTAAGCATTGTACTGTATCTTAGTCTCTATGAACAGGCTTCGGGGCTCTATGGTACTATTTTTTTTATTTCCATTAACTGTGCTTCACGTTCCATTAAGTCCATTAACAACTAGGTGCACATTAACTGTTTCTGGCTCAGCACTGTCTATAAAAATGTTATCTTCCTGTATATGTGAAAAATTCACTACTGAAAACAGATTGAAACAGCTAAATAATGATTCCAGTTCATTTTTACTGCCAAAGTCTTTAAATAAATCTATACTGGGATCTCCACAAATCAATAATTGTTTCTTCTTGTCTGACAGGCATCTCAGTAATGCAGCTGGATTTCTCACAAACAGCTGGAAGTTTCCTAGAGGGTGAAGGTGCTACACTGTTATTTCACTCCTCTTATCGCAAATTATTCATCGATCATGTGACAGATTTGTTCATTTTTTCTTGATTAATTCAAACTTTGATATCAAAATGGATGATTCAGATGATTGTATAGATCAAGCCATCCCTCAGCATGGCACTCTACAGAGGCAGCTGACAGCCAGGCGTTTGTCCTGAGAGAGTATGACACTTTATTTGGAAAAAGTAGGGACCAACTGCAGAGGGCAGAACTAGAGAACTAGTGGAATTCCCAGCCAGCCAGCATTTACGACACAAGAAAGTGAGTTCAGTGCTACTCAGTGCATTAGAAAACCTGCCACGGAATGTAAAGAACAGGGCGACAGAAAGGCCACATCATGACGATACGAAATAGGTCAGGAGGTCTTGATCAACTAACACAGATCATCAAGCAAAAAAAAAGGCTGTGTGTCACAATTATTATGGTAAATAAGTAAATGTCGTGTGACTAGGGCCTCCCATCGGGTAGACCGTTCGCTAGGTGCAAGTCGTTCGATTTGACGCCACTTTGGCGCCTTGCGCGTCGATGCAGATGAAATGATGATGATTAGGACAAACTAACACCCAGTCCCTGAGTGGAGAAAATCTCCGACCTGGGCCCTTAGGATTGACATTCTGTCACGCTGACCACTCAGCTACCGGGGACTGACAATTATTGTGGTGCACTCTGCATATGAACAATTATATAAATGTAACTGAGGTGGAGAAAATTTAAACCCAGAAATCTTATGGAACACATCACATTTGCAACGTTAAGCCCTCATTGAATGAGCAATCAGAATGTGAGACAATGGCTATAAAGGGAGTTAGTAGCAGGAGAAATGGAGCACTAGCATGAAGTAATAGTTTAGGCTTAAGGCAGGTAGTCATGGGAAATTTGTGGTTTTTAAGCGTTGAAAAGGCTTCTAACGTTTTTGTGTTCGAGTAGTATCCAGTATAGTAGAATATGTTCGTTAGATTGTTATGTACACTTGTTTCCCTTTAAGTAAGTATAATAATGTTGTGTGGAAGAGTTCCATTATCCCTTTGTTTGTTTAGAAAGTATAAATGGTGGAGTACACATTGCAAGGAAGTAAACAGAATAGGTGAAGTTGTGATTATGGCAGATCCATGCCAGACAAGAATTCATGACATAGAGAATCTCATAGATGATGTGACGATTGTTTGTAGGGTGTGACAGGAGCGTGTGGTGAAATAACGAGTGGAAAGATAAAACACCAGTCTGATAGTTATGGGTAAGAGACTAGTTTTCGTTGCACACTGGACTTTTGGTTCTATTATTTTGTTTTGTGATGTCTGTAACTGGTAGAGAAAGAGAGACTGTAATAGGGAGAGCTATGAGATATTTAATATCCATGCCGAGTCAGCATTTGGAACTTTGGTTGATGAGAGTATAATGTCTAACGTCGAGAGTACCTGTGGACATTGTTTTGAGAGTGATGATTTTTTTATCGACAGTTCGAAGAAGCACATGGAAATGAAATCATCAAACAAGTTTCTTCTCTTGTACATTAGTAGATGGGGATCACAGACAAGAGGATAGTCCACTGGAACGAATGAATGAAGCGACCAACTGCAGAAACGGAACATATGTGAGTAACCTTTAGTCTGTAATACCTTAATAAAGATGTTCGGTGTTTCATTTTGTTGGGCAGATCGTGGAGAGTATCACCATACTAAGTAAAGCGATATCAGATAAAGAAAAACCACAAAGCTTGGATGAAAGTGAAGTACCATGAGAGAGAGCAAATCCTACAACGTTCAAAAATTAACAGAAATGTATATCAGAGGTAATGGCAGATAAAATAAGAAAAAGAGACTAATTAAAGATGGTAATCAACGAAGATGTGGTTGAATAAAGTTAATTGTGCCTATAACTTGTTGTCATAGGTCGATGTGTTTTGTGAGGTTTTTTGACTGAAATTTAACGGAAGGGGTGTAATGACCATTATTGAAATTAAATATTGTTTTGTTGTTTGTCTTATTTAATTGTTTGTCATTTTGCATTGATGTATTTAATGCTTCTGAATGTTCAGAATTATGTGGGATTTAAGTGGATCCATTAACTAGAAACATAGAAAATTAACTAAATTTGTAGTTTACTCCACATTTCTCATTTTTGCACTCAAGGCTAAATTTTTATCTGTATAAATAATTATATCAGCTCAAAATTTATGATTACTTTCCCTATATGCTAAACATCGAAAAATTAAGGATTTATTAGGTGTCATGGCATATGTGGTACTGTATTATGTAATCTGAATGTGAGGCGATGTTTCCAATTACACAGAGGATGAATCACCTAAGACTTACACCGCAAATATTGCGCAAATGGAAAGTGCTATTGGTATGTAGTTTTCACTGAACAGATTGGTAGTCGGGAGCTAATATTTTTTGAGAAAACATGCACTTTTTAAACATAACAATTCCTATTGACATTAACAGACTAAAAATGGGGTAAATTAGGATGTCAGTGGTGTTTGTCACAGGGTTCTAATGTGAGTCAGCAAGATATCGCATTTCGAAAAGTTTCCGCACAAACACTTATTTGTGCCATTCAACCTGTGTAGTTGCTTGGTAAAATTTTGTTATATTTGCTTGCGCGTTCCTTGAGTGATTGCGACTTGTTAGTCAGTTAATGTGTGATAGTGCAAGCAGTAGGCCTTGAGTGGGCGTGGTATTCACCAGTTCATGGTGCATGAAGAGTGTAGGAACAGTATACGCGGCAAGACATCGCAATAGACGTCAACCATCTAGGCAATTATTTATCAACCTCTTCAACCAGTTACGTGAAAGTGGTAGTGCAACAACTAGATAACGCAGCAGAAGGAAACAAGCGACGACAGAACAGGGAAAAATTAATGTTCCTGCTGCTGCTATAGTTGATCCGCATGTTAGCTCCCGCGCAAATCGCATAAGGAAGTGGCATGCATCGGACAAGTATCCTATGCATTCTTATCGAAATATGTTCCATTCCTATCATATCTCTCTCCATCAAGACCTGTATGGAAACAATTGTGAGAATCGTGTTAACTTCTGTACATAGGTATTAAGACAGGATAGTCTGGATGCATCACATACAATGTTTAGTTATGAACCCACATTTACCAATCATGGGCAAGTAAACCGCCGAAACATGCGCTAATGGTCTGTTGACAGTCACCATTGGCTTCATCAGGTGGACTGTCAGTGTCCATGGAGTGTAAAAATGTGGTGTGAAATAGCGAACCATCAGCTCATAGGCCGGTTTTTTATAGACGGAACACTGTATTGCAGCCTCCTCAGCAGGGTCAGAGGTTTTCTCTGCTTCGTGATGACTGGGTGTTGTGTGATGTCCTTAGGTTAGTTAGGTTTAAGTAGTTCTAAGTTCTAGGGGACTGATGACCGTAGATGTTAAACCCCATAGTGCTCAGATCTATTTGAACCCTTTTTTTTTTTTTTTGTTTTGCAGCCTCCTAACGGACCATCTTCCACAGATGCTAGAAGATGATCCTCTGCAGACTAGGAGGAACGTGTGGTACCAACATGATGCTATACAGCCCATAGGGCACGAAGTATTACATCATGTCTTCACAGATTCTTTCCAAATCATTTGATGGGGTACAAAGGACCTGTACCTTGGCTGACCCTGTATTTGACATTTGACATCTGTGGTGAAAACTGAAAAGCACCATCTACAAGGACATACCAACTACACCCAATGATATGTAACGACATATTACTGTAGCCTACTCAGATATCTCCTCTGAAATTTTAGCATGTGTGCAGCAGTCGTTTTATACCAGACTGGAAGTGTGTATTGCCGCCGCCAGTGATCATTTTGAACACAACCTATGAGGCCAATTTGTCTCTTTACTGGTCTGAATCCACATGCATGAATTTTTGTTGTTTTTTAGTGTGTGCTACCACAGGTATTGTACAAGTGTCATTGAGAGAACCTTTCAAAATACAATATCTTGTAAACGACATGCACTAGAATCCTGAAACAAACACCACTGACTTTCTTTTTTACCCTACTTTTAATTTGTTAATGTCAATAGGTATTGTTCTATTTACAAAAGTGTATGACTGGCTAACAACATGACACCCTGATCACCAGTCCATTCTGTGACAACTGCATATCAATAGCACTTTCCATACCTGCATCATTTGTGTTGCAAGTTTTGGGTGATTTACACTGTCTATTGTTTTATGATGCATCTAAGAATTACTGAAATAAGAAATGAATATATTTGTTGATTGTTGCGTTTCAGTTGCCTTTCAAGTTCAAGAAAATGTGTTTAATACCTATTTTACAGATTATAAGACACTGCAGACTATTAGATACACCTTAATTTTTAAGCAGTCATTTTTAAAATACCATTTTTACTATTTTTGTTACTAGATGGCAAAGCCAGAGTAAAAAATCTTAGTTTATAAAATCGAACTAAGTGGGTTATGTGAGGGTATAATACTTCCCAGATTTTTGTTGGAGCTAAAGTTTTTGGAAATAAATGATTTCCTTCAATGAGGAAGATATCTCATACTAATTTTTAGTATAAATGAACAAGCTTTATTAGCAGAAGATCAGTTCATTTATTTATCCATAAAAATCGTCCATAACTTAAAATTTTAATTGTTATGTAAGAATATTTATTAAGGGGCAAGTCTTGTTTTATTATTTTTGTCTGGGGCATTCTACATGAGCTCAGTGCCATCCCAAGAACGATAAAGCTGTACTTGGCATCAGGATGTGCAAAGTAATTGAAAGCAGTGAAGAATGTTTTACTCAAACTATGGGGTCAAGGAATATCAACGTCCAGAAGTTTGTAATAATAATGTAAATACAGATGTCCTGATACTCTTGTTTTTCTTCTAAAGTTCAGATTTTGCTAAAAACGAAACGTACCTAGATGATTAATCTTTGATCACATTTTATAATTAAATGCATAGTAAAAGCCTTCCTATAAATCAGAGTTGATGAATCCTGGTTTCGGTATAAACTGAGTTCTTCTACAGACATAAGAAGAATTATCAGTGAGTCGGCAGCCCACGGACTTCTCAAAGCTGAAGATCAGCAACGAGATAATTTATAAATTAACTGAACTCTCGCAATTACCAGAGAGTTGATGAGTAGATGAGTGTTTGTGACACATAAGGCTGAACATTTGTAGCTTCACTGGCTTGAGAGCTATTTAAGATAGGGAAAATTGTAAGTGAATTTTTCTTATATCAGCCAATGAGACATGAGCTGGATTTGCATTTTGACATTTGCGCAGAAAAAATAAACTTATTATCTCAGGCTTGCATGAGTGTGGTAGCTCCAGATTAGTGTTAATAAGTATTGCTGAAATGTGAACAAAGAAATAAGCTGACTTGGCAAAAACAACTTTTCCTACTTCACTTCTCATTCTCACTTTTTAATTGATGGTAGGAAATTTAAATTACAAAATTTGTTTGATCATTGCCATACTAACGCTGTCTAAGTGTGACATCATCTGCACACGTTCTACCCTGAACTGAAAATGCATGCAGCTGGTGCCAGAAAATCGTTTCACTCTAATTATCAGTAATTAACCATCATACAAGTGGCATATTCATCCCTTTTTTCTCGATTAATTCAAATTTTGATATGAAATTGGATTATACAGATGATTTCACAGATCAATTCATTCCTCTATAAAGTAAATCTGATTACCTTTGAGTATTTATTCTGCATGTGGTATTGAGGTAGGGAATTTGGCTGTCTTGGGGTTTCCAGCTGCGTACAACTTCCAGCCAGGGGCTGGGAAGACACTTCAGATGACCACTAAACCTGAGATCTGAAGACTGTCCCCACACATTGCAGGGTGATGCTCAACAGTGACCAGTCACATGGGAAGGAAGTCGCCAGGCTAATGTTATTCTGTATTCATTACCACACTGCTACAGTATGCTGGCTTTTTGGGCAAACTGCTGAGGTAGCTGGAGCACAGTTGTCGTCGAATAGTCCTCAACACTGAACAGTAAAGAGAAATCTAGGACTGTGCAGGAGCCGTGTGATTTCTTTGCGGGGTGCCCTATTCAGTTAAAATGGTATCATGTGGAGTTTGCTGGTCATGAGTTGGGTGTTGGTCATAAAAGAATAGTACGAGGATGATTGGAAAGGTAGATAAGACCTTATTTGGCTCATGAGAGGGCATAACGCGTGTTTGGGAATGAAATGTCAGCCTAGGCTACTGAGTTTGTTGATCTAAGCACAGCAGAAAATATTTATTTGCTATTTTCTCTTAGTCTGTTACCTACATAAAGGAATAGACCAAATATTGCACATGAATTGGTTTGAATATGGGACATAATATTTTAGCATAACTTCAAATGTGCTAGTAATAACTAAGCATTATGCTGTTTAAGAGGAAAAAATCTACACTCCTGGAAATTGAAATAAGAACACCATGAATTCATTGTCCCAGGTAGGGGAAACTTTATTGACACATTCCTGGGGTCAGATACATCACATGATCACACTGACAGAACCACAGGCACATAGACACAGGCAACAGAGCATGCACAATGTCGGCACTAGTACAGTGTATATCCACCTTTCGCAGCAATGCAGGCTGCTATTCTCCCATGGAGACGATCGTAGAGATGCTGGATGTAGTCCTGTGGAACGGCTTGCCATGCTATTTCCACCTGGCGCCTCAGTTGGACCAGCGTTCGTGCTGGACGTGCAGACCGCGTGAGACGATGCTTCATCCAGTCCCAAACATTCTCAATGGGGGACAGATCCGGAGATCTTGCTGGCCAGGGTAGTTGACTCACACCTTCTACAGCACGTTGGGTGGCACGGGATACATGCGGACGTGCATTGTCCTGTTGGAACAGCTAGTTACCTTGCCGGTCTAGGAATGGTAGAACGATGGGTTCGATGACGGTTTGGATGTACCATGCACTATTCAGTGTCCCCTTGACGATCACCAGAGGTGTACGGCCAGTGTAGGAGATCGCTCCCCACACCATGATGCCGGGTGTTGGCCCTGTGTGCCTAGGTCGTATGCAGTCCTGATTGTGGCGCTCACCTGCTCGGCGCCAAACACGCATACGACCATCATTGGCACCAAGGCAGAAGCGACTCTCATCGCTGAAGACGACACGTCTCCATTCGTCCCTCCATTCACGCCTGTCGCGACACCACTGGAGGCGGGCTGCACGATGTTGGGGCGTGAGCGGAAGACGGCCTAACGGTGTGTGGGACACACCTTCCGCCGACCACTGGCGACAACATCGATGTACTGTGGAGACCTCACGCCCCACGTGTTAAGCAATTCGGAGGTACGTCCACCTGGCCTACCGCATGCCCACTATACGCCCTCGCTCAAAGTCCGTCAACTGCACATACGGTTCACGTCCACGCTGTCGCGGCATGCTACCAGTGTTACAGACTGCGATGGAGCTCCGTATGCCACGGCAAACTGGCTGACACTGACGGCGGCGGTGCACAAATGCTGCGCAGCTAGCGCCATTCGACGGCCAACACCACGGTTCCTGGTGTGTCCGCTGTGCCGAGCGTGAGATCATTGCTTCTACAGCCCTCTCGCAGTGTCCGGAGCAAGTATGGGGGTCTGACACACTGGTGTCAATGTGTTCTTTTTTCCATTTCCAGGAGTGTACATAGAATATCTATATAAAAGAAAAATCATAATAATAACTAAAAAATAAAAAATTAAAAACAAATGTGTCCATACAACCATTAGGCCATCTGATGCAGAAATATCTCTTCTTCAGGAATTCATAAGGCGCATCTCTCTATCATGGCATATGGCCTCTTCTTCGTTGTGTCTCAGCAACGTAGGCTTGCAGTCATAAGCTGATATTTTAGTCGTCCACGAGTTCAGCTTAGGCCATGGTTCCTCATTCCCTATTATATTACAGACTGTTGCATTTACAAATGCGTTCTGGACTTAGTCTGTTACATCTTGTGTAATGGCATGTTGCCAGACGATGTAATCCTGGATGCTAATTGCTCGACATTCACAAGTGTTTGTCGTGCACTGTCGTATTTTCAGTAAGTTACTCGTATACGGACAGTGTCCCAACAGGTAATGTTTAGCTCCCTTGGTCGGAAGGAAGTATGTCATTCTTTTTCTTTTTTATCGTAGAAAGAAACTAGAAGATTCTGCTCCCTTCTCTGCCCTGTTCCAGATTCCTTTCCATTTTAAATCAATACAAGCTATTATTTTGTTATTCGATATGGCTCCTGTGCATACTATCTCCTTTACCTTAACATATTCGAGCTTTATGAACCACCTTCTTCTACTGCTACATCTAGATGTAGCAAGCCTAATATCACCAGCAACGTCTCAGTCAGTGTTGTTCTACATGCACCTGTCAGTCACAGAAGTACACTTCTCTGTGCTCGCCGTAAAGCCTGTGCTGTCCTTACCTTTCTGGTTCTGTGAACCCAAACGCTCAACCCGTAACACACTAGGCAATAATACAGCATTAAGGCAAGTTCTGATTGCACTTAGTGACAGCTAAAAATATCTTTACACCCGTTGCAGCTATTTTATTTAGGATTTTAATGCCTTTGTGGCAGACGATTTGCACATAAGCATGAAATATTTGCTTTTCGTCGATGCTAATTCCAACGTCCTTCATATTTCTTCTCTTTTCACAGGTTGCTCATTTATTCAGATTGTGGGATTTCTCTTCATGATAATGTTCCTTTTAGTAACATATAAACTGTTTTGTATGCTGCTCTCGTTAAATTGTTTTCTACACAATAATTGCTTAATCTTTCAACAACTAACCTATTGTTTTCCTCTAATTTAGCCTCTGGGTTATCAGATACTATAATTAGCAGATCGTCAGCGTAGGCGACGACGCCTCTAGTGTTTGCTGTACTTTGAAGCTGGTTCAGTAATGGCTCTATGCCAACATCTCAGAATTCTCGACCACAAACAGAGCCCTGTGGGCAGCCTTCGTTAAGGTGTTTCACAATTTTTTTCCAGGAAATTCTAATTTTGCATGCCTGTTTGTACAACAACCTCGTGGAATGTTGTAGAGACACCTGGGACAGTCTGTATATTTCAGTCTTTTGAACCATAAATTATCAAACGCTCCAGCTACATCAATCATTATTCCTATAACATACTTGTCGTCTGAGGTGTTCACAATATCCGTTGCGTGATTTATCGCATCCTCGGTGGATTTTCCTTTCCTGTAACCTTACAGCAGGAAGTACTGCAGATGGCTCATGCCTACTGTCTTCCAGTTGTCACTCAGGCGACAGCACAGTAGCTTCCCTGATCTTTGGCCAGAGCATTCACCAAACAAATCGGCCTGTAAGACAGGAAATTGCATGAATGGTGATGAATTGACAGTGCAAAAGAGAGGAGCATGAGTGATGAATATAACGCCATTTTCCAGTTAAAAAAAGGACAACCCAGCTGCTGCAGGCAAGTTTTCTTACAAGGTTTTGTGCTCAAAGAACAGCTAACAAACTTTTTAAATGTAACAAGAGTGCGTTTTGGTGAGATTTCCGTGAAGAACTTGAAACAGACAGGATTTTTTAGATACTTGGATTTTAGGCTGTCAGTCTATCGGTTGACTGGCACACTTCAATTTTAGGTATGCCATCAGGGGCGCTACATTTCGAAGCACTGAGACAAGGGAGAGGGACACATTCAGAGACTGTAATCTTCAGAAGGGGCTCACGTCCATCACCTAAAACGCAGGTGTAATTGCCAACACAGCGCATGCAGCACACTTTGCATCAGAGAGGAAATATGGTAAGAGCTTGCTGCCAAAGTGAAGGGGAGATGAGAGCAGTTAAGATGCAGGCACATTTCTGTAACTTAATGGATTCCTGCTTCAGAACTGCACTAAGTAATTGGTGGCACACTAATAACACAGGCGCTTTGGGGTTTTGCATGCCATATGCTTTACCTGGTGGCAAATCGAAGCAATCATCATGTATTTGATTGCTCGTTTGAACTAATAATCTGATCTGTTCCCTTATCCAACCCCTATGGGCTTTGTCGTACTACAGTTGCATCTCACTGAACCTGTTTGAAGTTTTTATATTTTAATTATCTTTTATTTACAATAGTTCAGACTTAATGCTATGTTGTTATCAAATCGTGTTTTTGTCCTTGAGTGGAATTAAGATTATAATAAACTTAAGATGATCTGGACAACTGTTTAACTTCAGCAGCTGGATGAAAACCCCATACGCTCTTGTTACTAGTGATTTTTGTAAGAACCACACCAAGGACTCATTTGTTAGTGCCATGAATTTTCTAATGTTTCCACTGTGTGACCGCTTTTCATTTCACATCTGAGCCAGTGAGGACCTATCTGCACCTTGATAGGTTTCAGTTAATTGTTGTCAGAGTGGCAGTTACTATTGTGCCATGAGCTCAGTTGGAACTTTACAAAGGGGCCTACAGACTGTTACAGGAGAAGTTTATGTAGTAACTGTTCAAACCATAAGAACTTTCAGTAGCAGGTGACAAAGGAAATTTTTGTCCACTTTTTTATTTGTTTCTTGTCAGTTTGTCACTACAACTACAGAATTTTCGCAGTTATAATTTTGTGATAATTTGCTCTGGAGTATGCCCTAATATGATGGTTTCCTGCGTCTTAACAAGCACTTGTCGTCTGAACCTCGAAGTATTAATTACTGACAATTGTTTACTCACTGTAGTCAGAATTCTCTCAAAAATAAAAGCTCATCTCGATTTGATGGTGTTACAACAGAATACTAAAGACTTGTTACATGTAATAAGCCCCATCTTTCTGGAAATACGTAATGCATCACTCATGCAGGGCATTTTTCCAGTGAGACTGAAACATACCACTGTTAGATCTCTCCACAAGAAAGGTGACACGAGAGGTGTCAATAACTGATAAACATTTTGCTTCTGACACCAGTTCTCAAAATTTTTCAGAAGGTGATTCTAGGACAGTATCCCACATGAACAACAATAATATCCTCTGTAAACCACAGTTTGGATTTACGAAGATTTGGTCAACTAAGAAAACCGTTTACTCATTCATCCACAAAATTTTACAAAGATTTTATAACCAAATAATGTCTGTTCACATTTTCTGTGACACATCTAAGGCATTTGACTGTGTGAATCATAATATTCTCGTAGATAAACTGAGATGTTATAGAACTGATGGTATAGCCAATCAACATATTACATCTTATCAAAGCAAAAGACTATAGAAACTTGCACTTAGCAGTTCAATCAATGTAGTCAGAGGAGACTCTTCTGACTGCGGCAAAATCACTTATGGTTTTCCACAAAACTCAGTCTTAGGCCCACTATTGTTTCTCAGTAATGTAAACAATCTTCTACCTAATATTCAACAAGCAGAATTAGTTCTTTTTGCAGATGACTAACACTGTAATCAACCCAAAAATATATACTGCAACACCAAAAATGCTAAATAATGATCTCAAAAGTATTACTGGGTGATTTTCTGTGAATGACCTTACACTCCATTTAAAAAAAAGACATAACCACTTCTGCCCATGAAGAGGTACTACACCAATGTCAATTGTAATACATGAGAAGGAAATAATAACTAGGGTGGAAACATCAAAATTTTAGGCGTCCATATCAATAACTATTTACACTGGAAAACATTTTGGAGCTCCTACAACAATTTAGTTCAGTCACATTTGCATTTAGAATAATTTTAAAGCTTGGGAAGAGACAAATCAGCAAGGTGACATATTTGCATATTTTCAATCTGGTTATCTTAAATGAGGAATGTGGGTGCATCCAACGACTGTCATATGATTTGAAAACGCTAGAGCACAACAATCACTCATCGTTTTTTGAGGTTTTTATTTGGCAAATCTATATTTCAGCTAGTGTCTAGCCATTATCAATGCATTATTTCATACTATCAACGAATGTCAGTTCCCTGTTGCTCAGGTGTCTGTAACAGTTCTTTCAAGACTAATGAAATAATGCATTGATAATCACATCATAATTATTCACCCATGAAGTTGTTGTAAATATTCATAGCATTTCAAAAAGAACAATAACATACATAATTACAACAATGGAAGAAGAAATTACATTGATTACATCACATCCAGGTTGTCTTTAGCCCAAAAATGGGTGCACAATCTTACAATCAAATTTTTTGATCACTTACCGATTATCTAAAATGTTTGAGATACATACAGTAAAGTAAAAGTTGGGAAGAAACTAAAAACGTTTCTCCTCAACAACTCCTTCTGTTATGCAGAACAACTTCCATATTTGTAATGTGTAAAAGTTGGTGGGTTGAAACTACTAACTCATACCGGCATATTAAAAAATTTAAAAATTTAAAAAAGTCTTGAAATGGTCAGAATTTAGGCATATGTACCGATAAATGTGAGGTGTGAATGTAACCTTACTTGTTCAACATCAATACAATTTATTGCTCAAACGACCCATGGAACATGAAACTAACTATAAGGATCAAAACCCATCATTGTTGTTGGTATCGTCAGAATCGCTAGTGTGAAGGTCAATACACAATATATTTAGATTTCACACAAAGCACATGTCAGCAAACTTCTTGCTGCTCTGGCTCAGTGACAGATGCAAAATTTTCCTCTTTCAAGCATCTTAAAGCTTAAATGTAACATTATTGGTAGCCACTCAGTTCTTTAATTATGGCAATATCGTATCTATTGTGTTTAGTTCTGGGTGATATGGTATCAATCAGAGAACAGAACGTCCATAATGTTCTAGAAGCTTGTCTAAAGTAAACACATTTTCAGGCTTGGTGCATTTTGTTAAGGTGTATAACTCAATTTTCGTGCTTCCTTGGTGCAACAGAATATTACTAGAATTTAACCAATTTTCCATCTAGTGTTCATTTGTGATTGTTTTTCTCCTAGCATGTTCTGATAACTTTCTTTCTTAAGCACAACAATGGAATTGTTTGGCAAGTTGGATATTAATTTCTCTTCCAGCCAACGGACATAAAAAAGGTAGTAAATCAGAAGAAGTGGAATACTGTTTTATGCAGGCATTTGAAGTGAATGGTAATAGCTATAATAATTATCTTTAAAAATTTACATCATTCATCTACTCATTGTAATCTCTCGTTTAACTCCCTGACTCTAATATTAAAAACATGTTTGGGTCAAACCCAGATTTCCCTCCTGTAGGGGAACCATTTACATATTTACAAGAGAAAAATTTATAAATTTATTTCATTCTATACCATCATATGATCTACACACACACACACACACACACACACAGATATATATATATATATATATATATATATATATATATATATATATATATATGGTGTCCCCACTATCTTGTCCACCAAAACTATCTCTAGAACAATAAAAGCTATTGGAAAACGACTTTCACCGGTATCAATGTAGGGCTGGAGCCCATGAATGTACATATTTGGAAACGTTCTAAAACAAAAGCATATGTGTTTTTTAACACAAACTTATGTTTTTTTTAAATGGACCTCCTATATTTTTTCTTCAGCAATCCATAGCATGACAAAGCGCATACACAATGGCGTTGATTGCATCGCAATATTCCCATTACATTCCGAGATATTAAGATGCGAAGTTGGCGCTTGAAACACCCGACATGCGCTGCTAGCGCAGGTCCTGAGGCTCAGGTGTGAACACCATGCTGCCCGTAATCGCGATGTGATTGCATGCGTAATCACATTTTCATACTTATCAATAGGTCCAAAACGAATAATACGGTCTGCTGCCATCCCTCTGCGATTACGGGCAGCATGGGGTTCAAGCCTGAGCCTCAGGACGTGCGCTAGCAGCGCATGTGGGGTGTTTCAAGCGTCAATTTCGTCTCAATATCTCGGGATGTAATGGGAATATTGCGATGCAATCAACGCCATTGTGTATGTGCTTTGTCATTCTATGGATTGCTGAAGAAAAAATATAGGAGGTCCATTTAAAAAAAAGTTAAGTTTGTGTTAAAAACACATATGCTCTCGTTTTAGAACGTTTCCAAATATGTACATTCATGGGCCCCAACCCTACATTGATACCGGTGAAAGTCGTTTTCCAATAGCTGTTATTGTTCCAGAGATATTTTGGGTGGACAAGATAGTTGGGACACCCTATATATATATATATATTGGTCCATTGATAGTGATCGGGCCAAATGTCTCACGAAATAAGCATCAAACGAAAAAACTACAAAAAACGAAACTCGTCTAGCTTGAAGGGGGAAACCACATGCCGCTATGGTTGGCCTGCTAGATGGCGCTGCCGTAGGTCAAACACATATCAACTGCGTTTTTTTTAAATAGGAACCCCCATTTTTTATTACAGATTCGTGTAGTACATAAAGAAAAATGAATGTTTTAGTTGGGCCACTCTTTTCGCTTTGTGATAGATGGCGCTGTAATAGTCACAACCGTAGAAGTACATAGTATCTCGCAACATTCTGCCAGTGCTGTCGGTATTTGTTTCGTGATACATTACCCGTCTTAAAATGGACCGTTTACCAATTACGGAAAAGGTCGATATCATGTTAATGTATGGCTATTGTGATCAAAATGCCCAACGGGCGTGTTCTATGTATGCTGCTCTGTATCCTGGACGACATCATCCAAGTGTGTGGACCGTTCGCTGGATAGTTAACGTTATTTAAGGAAACAGGAAGTGTTCAGCCACATGTGAAACGTCAACTACGACCTGCAACAAATGAGGATGCCCAAGTAGGTGTTTTAGCTGCTGCTGCGGCTAATACACACATCAGTAGCAGACTAATTGCTCCAGAATCGGGAATCTCAAAAACGTCGGTGTTGCGAATGCTACGTCAACATCGATTGCTCCGTTCCATGTTTCTATGCACCAGGAATTGCACGGCGACGACTTTGAACGTCGTGTACAGTTCTGCCATTGGACACAAGAGAAATTATGGGACGTTGACAGATTTTTTGCACGCGTTCTGCTTAGCGACGAAGCGTCGTTCACCAACAGCGGTAACGTAAACCGGCATAATTAGCATTATTGGGCGACGGAAAATCCACGGGCTGTGACAAGTGGAATATCAGCGACCTTGGCGGATTAATGTATGGTGCGGCATTATGGGAAGAAGGATAATTGGCCCCCATTTTATCGATGGCAATCTAAATGATGCAATGTATGCTGATTTCCTACATAATGTTCTACCGATGTTACAACAAGATGTTTCACTGCATGACAACATGGCGATGTACATCCAACATCGTGGATGTCCGGCACATAGTTCGCATGAAATTGAAGCGGTGTTGAATAGCATATTTCATGACACGTGGATTGGTCGTCGAAGCACCATACCATGGACCGCATGTTCACCGGATCTGGCGTCCCCGGATTTCTTTCTGTGGGGAAAGTTGAATGATATTTGCTATCGTGCTCCACTGACAACGCCTGACAACATGCGTCAGTGCATTGTCAATGCATGTGCGAACATTACAGAAGGCGAACTACTCGCTGTTGAGAGGAATGTCGTTACACGTATTTCCAAATGCGTTGAGGATGACAGACATCATTTGAAGCATTTATGTATTAATGTGGTATTTACAGGTTGTCATGCTGTAACAGTATGTGTTCTCAGAAATAATAAGTTTACAAAGGTACACATATCACATTGGAACAATCGAAATAAAATGTTCAAACGTAACTACGTTCTGTATTTTAATTTAAATAACCTACGTCTCGGATAAAATGGTTGCCTCTACTCACCGAATTATTCACACATCCTGATAATACTTCAAATAAAGCTCGTAATTACAGGGTAGACCAAAAAACAGAATATGCTGAACGAGAAAAATATATGAGACATTGGATTTGCAACGATTCTACTTCCGCCAACGAGCATTTCGTGTAAGAACCATGAAGATAAGATTAGAAAGATTAGGGCCTTTACAGAAGCATACAGAAAGTCGTTTTCTCCTCGCTTTATTTGCGAGTAGAACAGAAAAGAATATTACTAGTAGTCGTACAGGGTAGTCTCCGTCACACGCGATACGGTGGCTTGCGGAGAATGTACACAGATTTCTCTAGTATGCTCCATAGATTATAATCGACTTTTAATGCTCTGGCAACATTAAAATGTAACCATTGATTGACCGATAATTCTGTAATAGACTTGAAGAACGAAATATACATGAAGTGCTGTTTTACATTTGTGATGTATCTACTACCACAGAGAATTGTTTGTAGCCGGCACCTAATAAAATTTTAAAAAATTGGTAAATTTCTTTGCTCTGCCCTCAGACTAATGTTTAATGTGTGGAAACAAATGAAAACGACTCGAATTCCTTGTTAATTATATCTCAGCAGAAGATTTTTAACTCATCACCATTTGCACTGGTAAGAGATCTGTAATTGTATATCCTGTCGTACCGTATCTGATTTCTCACACATACTTCTATTTCAGCTTATTTTACTTTTAGATCTCATATGTAATTCCAAGCTTTTACTTGAATCGTTATCAGGATGTATGAATAATTCGAGATTAAACGTAACGATATCAGCATACAGACGATCATCCCTTTCCGCGTAGCGTAATAATTACACATGGCATTATAATTTAAGTGTAAATATTTCATTGCAAACCTGCTCTGGTATCATTATCGTTTAAGAGTGTGATGATGAACTTCTCTTACTGTTACGTATCAGCGACTATCTTATTCTCCAGTCAGTGAGTATGTAAAAGCACATTAAAAGCTTGGCGGAGAGACAGTTTCTGGTCTGGCCTTCACCTTCTTTGTTGACATATTACGATAAAAGATCGATATTAGTTGTATAGTCATTTTAAATCCTTGGTTCACGCCTTTTTAATTGATTTCAGCAATATCCCTGGCGTACTATTCTCATTTCATGTTTGTAACATGTCAGCCGTACTTCCAGAACTCTAAGATGCGAATTGGAATCAATTGTAGACACAAGATTTCCAAAGACTCTCTCCGCGATTTGATCCTTTTGTTTAGATTCGCAATAATATAATTCAAGCGTATTTAAGGCTGTTTACAAATATGTTTTCAGATGAAGAGAATTCAAACATCTTTAAGGCTGTTTACAAATATATTTTCAGCTGTTGTCAAGCGTTGAGTATATTTGAAATGGCGGCAGACGAACAGCTGATCTCACAGCCAATCAGAAATCAGTACTCAGTCTGTCAGCGGTAGCAGACGATCTAGGCAATTAATGAGTCATATTTTTTACTGTTTGTCAGGGAATTTCAAGCTATAAATGACACAAAATATATTTGTAACATACGAAATATATAAAACGCTCATATTATCAACCGCGGGTAAAAACTGTGTGCTGGCAGTACTATATGGTGAATTATTTAAGACGCACTGTAGATTTTGAAGGTCACCATTGTTTGGATGTTGACAGTTTTCGCTAGAATGTTGGACTGGTCGAACTGCGGAAGGTGAACCGTTAATTTCTGTAGGGATGCGAAAGCTATTAAATGGATGCAGTAGCTATGGTTGAACCAAAATGCAGTGTAAGCTTTGTCTGTCAAAGATGCCTGCAACCTGTAAAATTGGATTCTTCCTTCAACAGTTTAGGAGAACATACACTGGCTGAATTATCCTGTAAGTAAAAATTGTATCAGAGCAATATAAGAAAAGTGAAAACTTGGTGATCTGTGAAATTTGTGGTTTTTCGAGTTGAGAGATAAAGTCATATAAATAGTAATCGGTCAGTCGTGTAATTTAATTTGTTCTAAAAGTAGTTAAATATATTGTTAGAACCTTAGAAATAAATCAGAATCATAAAAAATAATGTTCTAAAGATGTTAACTTGTTGAGGTGCAAATAGATTTGTATCAGTCTCTTCGACCAATGGCTTGTTTGTGCAGGTGTAATTTGGATTCGTAACTTCTTTCAAGACCATCGTAACGAACATACGATAGTATCTATATTTCTTACGGCAGCTAACGTCAGTGTCTTCTCCGTAAACCTGCTCTTGGTAAAAACTGTTGTTTAACGTCAGTGTTCATTAGAGCTAAAGGTATAAACATTGTAGAAACTTAAGTACTGTAGAAAGATCTTCATTTCACAGTATTTAAGTGACAGTGGAATGTAATAATCAGTGAAATGTATTGCCTAATCAGTTGTTATTGATTTTAGGTTTTATTGATTTTTCAATACCACAGATTTTGTATTGGTGCAAGATACAGTATTTTTCAGATGTCATTGCAGCAGTGTAATTCCGAAGAACCAAAAAAAATTCTGTTTTTAGAAAAATATGAAGCAGTAGGATGTGCACATGAAAGGTGTTTACAAGTGAGACAGATTAGTGCAGTGGAATAGAACTGTTAATTAATTCCTTGTTAATACCAGTGACTGTTCATCTTTTTAAACTTCACTAGGTGCATGCATTATGTTGTAAAATTGGCATGAAGTTTAGGACATTGAGCAGTCAGTGTTATAGAATTTTCCTCTGAGTAACAAGGAGTTGCAGCTCATTATGCAATTTGTCAGCAAGCATAAGCATGCGCTATTCATTTCATAAATGCTGTGGTCGTTAGTAAGTGGGTATGTAGTGACACTTTTTATCATATTTTTCATTGAGTCCTTAACTGTTCAGCAGTCATGTTGTTACGGAAGCCATCGTACCGTACTACTCTTTGATGTACATTCCATTGAAATAGTTCACAGTATTTATTACATTACATTTTTTTTTACCTGTATCCTTACCATGTTTTTGATCTGGGAACAGTATTCAAAGAATTCTCTCTCTGTAGAGACAAAAATTAATTTGCTTCCTGTCATGCATTCCAGTCATAGAAGTATGCATGTGAATGAGCTAGGATGGAAAGAAGCAACCCACAGGTTTTCCACAAACCCTGTGTTAAAATACTGTGCTTAAGTTTATCATAGCACAACTTAACTACAAGAAGGGATTATTTGGAAGGACACTCCCTGGTGAGACATTAAGGGATTATCAGTCTCATAATGAAAGGAAATGGGGGGGGAGGGGGGGGGAATTATAGAGAGAGACCAAGGCTTCATTTCAGTAAGCAGGTTCAAGTAATGTGGGTTACAGTGCTTATGCAGAGATAAAGAGGCTTATACGAAACAAAATAGCATGGGGAGCTGCATCAGACCAGTCTCTGGGCTCAAGAACTAAACAAAACACAATCTAATGTCATGATTATGTTTCAGAAATGTCGGTAGTAATTTTTCAAGAGCCTGACATCTGGCCATTGTTTGTATTAAGATTTGATATTGCCATTCTTCACATATCAAACTTCCCACAGCAAGTAGGGAAGACAATGAGAACAAAAGCTTTTGCTGCTTTATACAAGTATAACTAGACACATAAGTGTTTATAATGATTTATGAAGCCATTTGTTTCTACAGATTGCATCAAGCCTTATAGGCTATGTTAGAAATTTGATGTTCCTTACACTTTTCCTTTGTTTTAGTAACATTGTTTGTGTGTAAATACCATAGCACTGTAAATTGGTGGCTTTCACTGAGATTTTTGGTAGCATTTTGGAAAGTCCTTAGAGGTCTTTCAAGAGACATAGATATTTGTTTATAATGTTTTAGTCGTGTGACTTTGTTAATGTATCAGCTACTTCACTGTGATGCTTTACCTCATTCTAGCAGTAATGACTAATTTCATTAATAACTTCTTTTATTGCATAAGATATTCAAAAATTAATGCTATCATGCATAGCTATAACACTAATGGATGCCATCATTGTATCTGAGATCTGAAGCTGCTGAATACATGCTCTTATAAGCCCATACCCAATATATGTGTGTATAACTATTCCTCATATCTCATTGTTCATAAAATATATATTGAAATGTTTTCTGTGTTGAGTGTGTAGTGTCTTAAGCCGTGCTGTTGCTGCATTCCCCTAGTTCACTTAAATTATCCTAAGGATGGCTAGCATTTGTGCCTAGGCAAGTTGAGTGGTCCAAACCTTTTATGCTGTGCTGCATCAGTGCAGTGTGATGAAGCAATTCAGTTTGTATTGTGTAAATATTCATATTGTTAACATAACTATAATAAATTCAATTTGGCAAGTATTGTTCAGAGTATCTTTGGGACAAATTTTGCAGTGTATCAGCACATTGCTTGTGTAAGCAATCACAAGACAGCTCTACCTGTAGCTTAAAACCTTTTAACTATTTTAACATGTCTGAGTGTTGTCATATTCATTGATATTTCCAACCACAGCAAAATGCAGAGAAAAAAATGAAATTTATATAGATCAGTCAATGTCTTGGATTTGTATTAACTGGTTGTCACAATCACAACTCTCTCTCTCTCTCTCTCTCTCTCTCTCTCTCTCTCTCTCTCTCTCTCTCTCTCTCTCACACACACACACACACACACACACACACACACACACACAGCATAACCTGCTAAGAGCCTGTGCAACAATTCACATTTTTCATCCTTATTTGTACTATGAACATTATATAAGCAAGTGGTAGTAATTGTCATCAGGCTATGAAAACGTGGCTTGTATTTGAAATATGAATTATTAGTGAACCATGGACCTTGCCGTTGGTGGGGAGGCCTGTGTGACTCAATCATACAGATATCTGTACCGTAGGTGCAACCACAACAGAGGGGTATCTGTTGAGAGGCCAGATAAACGTGTGGTTCCTGAAGAGGGGCAGCAGCCTTTACAGTCGTTGCAGGGGCAACAGTCTGCATGATTGACTGATCTGGCCTTGTAACACTAAGCAAAACGGCCTTGCTGTTGTGGTATTGCGAATGGCTGAAAGCAACGGGAAACCACAGCTGTAATTTTTCCTGAGGGCATGCAGCTTTACTGTATGATTAAATGATGATGGCGTCCTCTTGGGTAAAATATTCCATAGGTAAAATAGTCCCCCATTCGGATCTCCGGGCGGGGACTACTCAAGAGGATGTCGTTCACAAAAGAGAAAGAAAACTGGCGTTCTACGGATCGGAGCATGGAATGTCAGATCCCTTAATTGGGCAGGTAGTTTAGAAAATTTAAAAAGGGAAATGGATAGGTTATAGTTGCATATACAGTGAAACCTCTTTATAACGTTCCTCCATGTAACGTTTTCCTCTATGTTACATCCATTTTATTCGGTCCCGACTAAAAGCCCATATAAATTATGTTAAATTTTCCTCTTTACTGCATTTTCTCTATATATTACAATTTCCTCCATGTAGTGCTCATATTTTTGGAACCCTGGTCAATTATTTACCTCTTTATAACATTTAAGTGACTGGATGTAGACGCATCGTTTTCTGTTCTGTCGATTCACAGTTGGCACCGGCTTGGAAAGCCCGCACTCAGAGTGTTTCATATATCAGCAGCAGAACCTGGTCACGTGATACGTGATGCACATTCTGCTTGCAATCTTTTTAGTGCTATTTCAGTTTCTCAGATAATTTGATGCCAAAATGGGGAATGCTGGAAGAAAAGTGCTGCTGTTTGTGGATAGATGTGTGGCACATCCACCAGACATATCCTTTCTGAGAAATGTGAAAGTATTTTTCAGGCAATGAATGTAATTATGTACTCGTGGAGGGAAGTCAGTGCTGAAACTATTAAAAACTGTTTCACAAAAGCGGGATTCTGTGAAAATGAGATGGCAGCTCCTGTGAAAGATGTTGCAAGTGATTTGCAAGAGTTTCCGGAATTAATAGGCTGTGATTCTGTCACTTTTGAAGACTTTGTGGTTGTGGATGACAAGGTGGCAACCACAGGAGTACAAAGTATTGAGGAGCTGACTGCAGAGAGAAGCTTGGAGAATAATAGTGTAGTGAAAGTGACAGTGACAATGAAGATAACCCTGTGCCCTCACATACTAAGGCAGCTGAAGGCTTTGAAACATTCAGGAGATATATGATTGCCCATAGACTTGAGGACGGAACAGTAGTTCAACTTGCTCATTTGGCCATAGAGTCTAGGAGAAATAGAAAACAAACATGCTTGCTTAAATGTTTTAAAAATCATAGCTATGTGATTTTCAGATTGCTAGGTTCCTAGAGTTTTGTGCAAATTTAAGTTCCATTTCATAATTTAATTATTAAAGTAATTTTTTGTAACTAATTCTTTTTTAATCTGTACCATTTACTGTGTTTTTATGTAATATGTTCAGTATATCATAAACAAAATTTGGCTCATATTCTATAATTGGGTCAACTGAAGAACGGGATACCACGTGTCAGCTTTGGACAATCATGTCATATCTTAAGAATCTGTTATAACTTTATACAGTATAAACTGATCCATTTCCTTTCACCCATCCACCTACCGGGCCCCATATTTTAATTACAAACAACTAATCATTTGATACATTGATCATTTGCAATGAGTGTTGTGAAAATTTAAAATGTCATCTATGGCACCATTTGTCAAAGCTGATTAGTGGTATCCCAATCTTCAATAATGCCCTATAATTATTATTTGGAAGCCTTCCTCTTTATAGTGTTTTCCTCTATACAGTGTTCAGAATTTGTGGTCCCTTGAAAAACGTTATATAGAGGTTTCACTGTAGTGGGAATTAGTGAAGTTCGGTGGCAGGAGGAACAATACTTGTGGTCAGGTAAATACAGTGTTATAAATACAAAATCAAATAGGGGTAATGCAGGAGTAGGTTTAATAATGAATAAAAACAATAGGAGTGCAGGTAAGCTACTACAAACAGCATAGTGGGCGCATTATTGTGGCCAAGAAAGATACGAAGCCCACGCCTACTACAGTAGTACAAGTTTATATGCCAACCAGCTCTGCAGATGATGATGAAATTGATGAAATGTATGATGCAACAACAAAAAATTATTCAGGTAGTGAAGGGAGACGAAAATTTAATAGTCATGGGTGATTGGAATTCAACAGTACAAAAAGGAAGAGAATGAAATGTAGTAGGTGAATATGGATTGAGGGTAAGAAATGAAACAGGAAGCCGCCTAGTAGAACTTTGCACTGGGCATAACTTAATCATAGCTAACACTTGGTTCAAGAATCATGAAAGAAGGTTGTATACATGGAAGATACTAGAATGTTTCAGGTAGATTATATAATGGTAAGACAGAGATCTAGGAGCCAGGTTTTAAATTGTAAGACATTTCCAGGGGCAGATGTGGACTCTAATCACAATCTATTGGTTATGAACTGTAGATTAAAACTGAAGAAACTGCAAAAAAGCGGGAATGTAAGTAGATGGGACATGGATAAACCGAAGGAACCAGAGGTTGTACAGAGTTTCAGGCAGAGCATAAGGGAACAATTGTCACGAATGGGGGAAAGAAACACAGTAGAAGAACAGATAGCTCTGAGGGATGAAGTAGTGAAGGTAGCAGAGAATGAAGTAGGTAAAAATACGAGGGCTAGTAGAAATCTTTGGGTAACAGAAGAGATACTGGATTTAATTGATTAAAGGAGAAAATACAAAAATGCAGTACATGAAGCAGGCAAAAAGGAATACAAACGTCTCAAAAATGAGACTGACAGGAAGTGCAAAATGGCTAAGCAGGGATGGCTAGAGGACAAGTGTATGGATGTAGAGACTTGAATGGAAAAACTGGTAGAAGCTGACCTAGGGGAAGATCAGTTTGGATTCCGTAGATATATTGGAACAAGTGAGGCAATAGTGACCCTACGACTTATCTTAGATTAAGAAAAGGCAAACTTACGTTTCTAGCATTTGTAGACTTAGAGAAAGCTTTTGGCAATGTTGATTGGAATACTCTCTTTCAAATTCTGAATGTGGCAGGGGTAAAATACAGGGAGCGAACGGCTATTCACAATTTGTACAGAAACCAAATGGCAGTTGTAAGAGTCAAGGGGCATGAAAGGGAAGCAGTGGTTGGGAAGGGAGTGAGACAGGGTTGTAGCCTCTCCCCGATGCTATTCAATCTTTATATTGAGCAAGCAGTAAAGGAAACAAAATAAAAGTTCAGAGTAGGCATTAAAATCCGTGGAGAAGAAATAAAAACTTTGAGGTTCGCCGATGACATTGTAATTCTGTCAGAGACAGCAAAGGACTTGGAAGAGCAGTTGAACGGAATGGACAGTGTCTTGAAATGAGGATATAAGATGAACATCAACAAAAGCGAAACAAGGATAATGGAAAGTAGTTGAATTAAGTCTGGTGATGCTGAGGGGATTAGATTAGGAAATGAGACACTTAAAGTAGTAAAGGAGTTTTGCTATTTAGGAAGTAAAATAACTGATGATGGTCGAAGTAGAGAGGATATAAAATGCAGACTGGCAATGGCAAGGAAAGTGTTTCTGAAGAAGAGAAATTTGTTAACATCGAGTATAGATTTAAGTGCCAGGAAGTCGTTTCTGAAAGTATTTGTATGGAGTGTATCAATGTATGAAAGTGAAACATGCACAATAAATAGTTTAGTTAGGAAGAGGATAGAAGCTTTCGAAATATGGTGCTACAGAAGAATGCTGAAGATTAGATGGGTAGATCAGATAACTAATGAGGAGTTATTGAAAAGAATTGGGGAGAACAGGAGTTTATGGCGCAACTTGGCTAGAAGAATGGATCAGTTGGTAGGACATGTTCTGAGGCATCAAGGAATCACCAATTTAGTACTGGAGGGCAGTGTGGAGGGTAAAAATCATAGAGGGAGACCAAGAGATGAATACACTAAGCAGATTCAGGATGATGTAGGCTGCATTAGGTACAGGGAGATGAAGAAGCTAGCACGGGATAGTGACATGGAGAGCTGCATCAAACCAGACAACAACAACAACAACAACAACAACAGTGATAAAGACAAGAACTTTGATTGTCTGGTTGCTTGGGAGTATCTGCTCCTTGATCCGTGGAAGGGTATGTGTGTGTCTAAAATAATGATGCGGCTTGCTTTGTTTCTTCACCTCTGAAACTATCCTGCAACAGTAACATAAAACATCACATATATCTTAATTGTGTCACTATTTTATGTTGTCCATCTACCCTCTTTTTAGCTCATTTATGAAGTATGCAAAAATGAAAAGGATGATTTTTCTGAAGTGGCGTTGTATCATAGCCAATTTGTTTAACAATAGTGAATTTGCAGTTGGGTAGACTGAACAACTTTATAGTGCTTTACAGGAAATGGATGTGGGTTGATCTCTCCAAATCAGTACCTGTTACCCAATTCCCTTTCTTAGGAGGTGAATGTGCTTCAGAAATCTCTTGCGAGGCGGGATGTGGTACACAATGCAGCATGTCCCATGTTTTACTATGTTCTATTGTGTTAGAATTATTTGGTGGAAAGCCAAAGGCATTGATGACTTGCCGTGTCCCAGCCAGACACATGTTGTCACTAACGATATCACAGTATTGGTTATGGATGATATGATTTGTGAATCATCTGAACACTACACATGTAAAAGTGAAGAGATGGACGAGTGTTATTCACAGAATCAGATTATGGTGACTGCTTTCCAGACCCATATGTTGTGGCATATGGAGCAAGGAGCACTTGACAGTATCAAGGCATGTTATGAGACTAGGTGATTGGGCACCACTTTCATCCTGCAACCGAGTGAGACAGTGCAGTGAAAAGATCTAGAAGCACATTTGACAGGAGAAAGGTCTTATTTCCCATTTATCTATCCATGATTAGGTTACACATTGTTTCCCTAAATTTCTGGGATTATTCCTCTGAAAAAAATAAATAAAACAAAAACAAGACAGCAAATTTCCTTTCCCATCCAGGACATTCGTATTGTGTGTTCCATCATCGACTGGTTTTTAAAGGTTAGTATTCCTTCTCAAACAGTGGAAACTTCTAGTGGGAATATCAACAATATTAGGATAAGGCTAGATTGCTACTTATCAGAGAGATAACCCATTGAGTTGCAGACAGGCACAATGAAAAACTGCTACACATTTATCTTTCATCCAAAGCCTTCTTCAGAAAAGAAAAGAAAGGAAGAAAAAGGAAAAAAAAAAAAACACATTCAAACTAGCAAGCACACCTCATGCACACATGGTTTGAAAAATAGATATATTTTTATAACAAATTCCATTAAGAAATAAATATGCTGGGAAGCAGGATGGTAGTTAATAATCCTAATTCTTGAACAGCCCTCTACAGATACCTGGTATTGTTGCCCTTCTTTAGTGTTATCCCTGTGTTTCTGTGGACGTTTTTTCTGTTGATTCATGCACTTCATAGAATGTATTTTATCCATAACTCATTTTCAGAACTAATTTTGTGTTCTTTGTCATATCTGTCTCACGGCGGATATTGACGAGACACTCTCCACCTTCCTCTGTCCTTTCCTGTTTCCTTAATTAATGATAACTTCACCCTTTGGCTGTCTGTGATTTGCTGCTATACGATATATTATATTGGTAATCTTTATGCTGTCAACAAAACTTTTATCTTTCACAAGCTCTTTACCCAGAGATGATCTGTTTTTTTTGTTTCTTCCACGTGGCTTCCATTGTATGTCACCAAACTTCCTAAGTACCTCAAAGATTTGACTGGTTCCAGAGTCTTTCATTCCAATTATATTTTGAGAGAACCTTAATGTTTACTGATTCTCATCCCTTTTTTCTTTTCTATATTTATCCACATTCAATACTCTTTTCCACGTTTATGACCCTCTTCTTCATAAATTGTAGTTATTCCTTGGATTCAGCCGACACTGCTTAATCATGGTGTACTTAATGTCTTTTTGATCTTACTATGTTTATTTTTCCTTTTTATAACAGTTTCTGTTGCTTAATAATTCAAAGGTTTTGTCGACATAAAACACTCTTGTCCACCAGGTTTTCCAATACTTCTCTTGTTTGTTCCCTCATTGTCAATCCTACCACCACTTTGTCTTGTATAGAATTCCTTTGTTTGTCCTTATAGTTGACACAAACATCTTTTTAAGGTCTTCAGGGTATTACTTCAATCCACACTTCTTCATAATCAACATACTTAGTACATATTCCTGTTAACCTATAACATTCTGTGTCATGTCATCTTCAAAAATCCAATAGTGGTGCATGTTCCCTCTCTTCTCCTCAGACCAAACTGACTCTCCCACACATTTTCTTCGGTTTTCTTTCTAGTGTTCTGTGAATAGGCTGCACATGGCTGTTATAATGTGGCATATGAAATTAATTATCATGCAATCTTTGCATTCTGTGGCACTGTATTTCTTTGGTAAAGGGACTGGAATAGTTTTAATTAACCCATCAAAAGAAATTATGTTGTTGCATATCCTGTTGATGGAGTTGGTTGATCTGGTATTGCTCTATTTTGCAAGGCCTTTACAGCTTCAGCTGTATTTTTATGATAGCCTGTCACTTTCGTATTTTTGACATCATTAATAGCCTTCTCCTTCTCATCTCCTGGTCCACATTCCATACCATCAAATATTTTCAGAACAGTGTACCAGTACTTTTGAATTAGCTTGCTTATGATCTGCTTCATTTGTTTGTAAGCACAGAATTTAAAAGAACCTAACAATAATAAATAACCCCCTCTGAACAACAAGAGTAGTGGCAAAAGACACATCTGTTTTGAAAAATTGGCAAAGTGTGATGTTTGGCACTCACTATACTTGTATGAGCTTATCAACTTCATTTTGTGAGAACACGTGATGCATATAGTTGGATTTTGTTATTGTTATAAGAATTAAGACTTAATTGTATGGTAGTGTCAGAGTAGTTCCTTTTCACTCATTAAAGCTTGTGGTACAGTCTCCTTTGTGCACAGCTTATACAGATGGTGAAATGAAGATGATATTTACATTTGAAAGCTTTGTATCAATGGTCACTCTGGTTACAAATCCAAAGCTGCAGTGTTGAGCATATGGCTGTTCTAAAGCTTTTTCTGACTGAATATGAAATAATTCTTCTTCAACTGATGGATAATTGACATTTTTATATTGTAACTAGTTCTGAGATGAGAAATATAATTCTCAAAACAGTAGTAACCATAAGAGAACCACAGAGGATCATGTGGTCATCAAGTGAGTCAGATGGGCTCAAAATAATGACCTCAGTCATTACTATTTCATTGTGATCATTTATAATGATAGCTGCATATTACAAGTATTGTGTTGTGGGACATTCATTTGTAATGTGTCCACTCATTTTGAAACTGTTTAAGCCATAATAATAAGTCACCAGCCAAGATGCCAAGTAAGACTTAGTTCACATTCATCTGCAATCAGCCAAGGACAGGAAAACTTTCATTAAATTGTACAAAATCATGCATTTTTTTCTGTTAATGTTGTAAAACATTGGGCAATTCAAAACCAACCTTCACAGAGCAAGATAGGCTGCACTCGCATTCAGAAGGGTGAGGGTCAATACCCCAACAGGCTGTCCAGATGTAGAATTTCCATGGATTCCCCAAAATGTTTGAGGCAAAAGGGGAGAATAGTTACAGCCAATTTCCTTCCCCATCCATCCCGAACCCAAGCTCGTACTCCATCTGTTATGATCGATATTAAACTAATTTTCTTTTAGTCCATCCTTTGGATTAATGATTGCTTTACTTGATCAGTATGCATAACTGGTTAAATGTGGTGGCGTTATTATTCACACTGCCATTACCAAGTGCAAACCAAAAAAAGTCACATTAAGTGTGTAGCAGATCCTATTGGGAAACTAGCTCATTTTTTAAAGTTCTTGCGTGCAGACTGTACACATGACCTGTCTTGAAAACATGTTTGGTCAGTGCTTAGGTTATATTAACCAGAAGTACTAAATACACACAAAAGAAGGAAGTGCTTGTGGTTACTGTGGTTGCTGGTCAGTGTCTTATTGTCAAGGCAGACTTCCCTGTATAGCTTGGTAGTTTATTTAGGGAAGATATTAAGGTAGATTTAAAATACTAGCTGTAATTGGAGGTGGCTCCACAATATTTACCCTCTTTCAACTACTCACATGGTGTTCATGAGAAAAATAACAATGAAATAACATTCATTGTGTCACATGCCAGGACAGATAAATAATCACTCTGATGCCTTTTCAACTGCAAATAGAATGATGTAAGTGCTACATTGCATGGTAGTTTGGAAAGTTGATTAAAGGATTATATATAGTAAGTATATGTGCACACACAGATATACATATAAAAATACACATGTAATAACTCACTGATTGTTGCAGTACCAATCCAGCCAGCACCAGAAGTAGATTTGGAAACCCATGCAGCGAGTCTAGATCGGTATGTACCAGCGGTCAGACTCACTGAGTCGGGCAATGGTGCTAACGGGTTTATGCTTATTGATGACGAAGGTGAAAAGGAGAGCCTGAGTCACAAGATGAGGGTGAGTTAACATTGTTTTACTCTCCCCCCCCCTCTCTCTCTCTCTCTCTCTCTCTCTCGCTGCATTTGCATATCAAGCAACAGATGTAGTCGTTGCACTGCAGTATGCAGCCTTTTTGGCCCAGAATTAATTGTGGCTGGCATTCTACTCTTTTTTTTTCTGTATTGGAGCTTGTTACCCCTTTCTACAGTCACGTAGAATTATAGCTCTCACATTTTTGCTGAAAAAGTGGAGTTCATATTTACTTTCTAGTGTACCTGGTCTCTTAACAAATTAAGAACATTGTAGAGTATTTCTGCCTCCTATGTAGCATACACAAATTTCAAATATCCAAAACTACATTCACAATATAACAAATTGTAGGAACTGGTGACATGAATATAATTATAAAATTAGGCCAGTCCTTTCTTGATTGCGAAGTATGATTTTAACAAGTTCATTATAGTTATTGTTGTATTTTACATTTCATTTACAGGTAACAGCCGGTCTCTTTGACCTGCTGTCAAGTAATTCAGAAATTGATCACCCTCTATGTGAAGAGTGCACTGATGCATTGCTGGATCTTCTTGACCAGCAGTTGAGGCTCACAGCTGAAGAATGGAATGATTATAGCAGCTTTTTAAAGAGGTATTTTTTGTTTAGTTTTGTAATTCACTTGAACTTCTCAGAAGAGTGATCCCTTTCGAATAGCTTAAGCTTCATACTTGGTAATAGTTACATTTCTTTGTAGCAAATAGTCCACATCTTAGAATTAGGTAACATTAATGAAAAATGCTAGTGTTTTGAAACTTTCTGCATTGGCTGCCTGACATTTCACGGCAGTAGGAGACTAAAAAGGGTCAAATATGGAAAAATTGGAAAACTGACAAAGAGGATAAGTCACTGTGCTTTTGATCAAGACATAAATCAGACTGCTATTTAAGAACAAAAGTAAAAATTCAAGCCCAAGCAGGAAACCACACCACAGTTATTCAAGAATAGTTCCAGACCAACATGAAATTTTATGTGAGAACAAAATAATTTGTCTTCAGAGAATAATGATAAAGTACCAGAGCTTTGAAAGTGACTGATTCACAGAATGCCTGTAAAAACAAGTGTAATTTCCTTGCTTGGTCCAACAATAAGCTGTTATAGACCAAGAACACTGTAACAAAGACAAAGTACAGACAACACACAAGTGACCAGTGGAGCTTTGCGCTCTGGCTTGTATAGTCATTAGTTGTAGCAGAAGACGCAGCCGGCAGGCTGCGCATGCAGCTGCTGTCGTACTAGCAGGTTTGGTGGGCTCTAGTGGCCGAATCAAGTACAGATTTCACATATGAAGTAGGATGCATCACACATGCAAATTTGGTAGTTACAGCACACTCATAATGAGATGGTTGAATGCAGTGTGACATTGGAATGGGGTCTCAAGTTTATCGTATGTATAATGGAAAAACTTCTGTAAAAGAACCCTATAAAAATCTCATTCTCACAATGAACCAATAGTGCAAAATGAACTGAACAAGTGGTGAAGCAAAACACTCATAACTATGTTAGGTTCAGTATGTGTCACCTCTTGTTCGCATTATATTAGCTCAAGCATTGGGTTCTGCCAAATAAACATGAAAAAATTTACTGCTGCATGCAGCAGGTGTATTGGTTATCAGTAGGTGCCATAGTGAGAAAACAGCTGTACCCTATGATACAGATTGTCTCTTCTTTCTGTTCAAGTGATTTTGCAAGAGCCACACATTGTAGAGACTCCCACCAGGGAACCCTTTAACGTATTTTCATTTGTGGAGAACTTTGACTTTTTGCTACTCAGTCAGCCCTGGTGACAAAGTAAATATGAACTCAGAATTACAAAAAGAAGTCAGGTCAGCCATCAATAATGCAAAATTTCTAATCAAACTGTTTCAGAAGAAAATTCTCATTAACATGAACCCTCAGCCCCCAATACTTCAGTCTCAATTTAAAATCCACAAACCTAACCTCGCGATACATCCAACATCTAATAGTATGAATAACACTTACGAAGATTTGGCCAAATTTCTACGTGAAATTCTGAAAAAATTGTTTTTCAGGAGCAATTATTCCACCGACAATAGCCATGCATTAGTCCAAAAAATAAAAGATTTAGAATGCAGTTCAGACACCAAGTTGTTTTCAT
Source organism: Schistocerca gregaria (assembly GCF_023897955.1). NCBI lineage: Eukaryota > Metazoa > Arthropoda > Insecta > Orthoptera > Acrididae > Schistocerca > Schistocerca gregaria. The sequence continues at coordinate 304,061,796 of NC_064925.1, read as the reverse complement.
TAGACATAAAAATCTTTGTACTAATGTCCCTGTACAGGAAACGCTTTCAATGATAAAAAAAATTTACATCATTTCAAAAATGATCTTTCAGATGAACAAATCACTGACTTTATGAATGTCGACACAGTCATAGTCAAGTAACTTTTTAACTGTTTTTCAGCTACATCACTAGACATTCTCTCCTATTTCAGATGCGTTGATGATATTTTAATCATCTACAAGGGACCAGCTGATGGCATTGACTGTATTTTTACTCTCTTCAATGATCTTCATGAGAAGATATCTTTCACCATCGAACTTGAAAACAAGGCCTGCCATTTAAACTTTCTTGACTTGACACTTGCAATAAAAGATAAAATCTCATTCAATATTTTTCATAAAGAAACATATACTGTTTAGATTGTACCTGCGTCCTCCATTCATCCACAGTCTCATAAAAACTCCTTCTTTCATTCTGCTACATCCATTCCACTTTCAAAAGAAAAAGTTCAACAATGAAATCAATTTACTCAAAATGATAGCAGTTAATAGCTAGTATAAAGCTAGCATAGTAGATACATCCTTAAAAAGAAAACTGCTAAAAGAGTTACTATGCTCGGCATCTCTTATCATTTGAATCCAATCCAAAAAAATATTTCTCTGTTCCTTTTGTAGGGCCCATCTCCTGTCAGATCCTACACCTTCTTCGTAATAAATACAACTGCAACATTTAATTTTCTACCAATAATAATTTGAAAAAAAAAAAAATCTTCATTCATAATTTAAAATCGATGCAGTCCCCTTTAGAAGGTTCTGGCGTCTATAAGATTGTCTGTGATACCTGCTCTTCTTACTACATTGGACAAACAGGACGTCCCTTTACAACCAAATATAAAGAACACTTTTTAAGAAAAAATGGCACTAGCCCCCAAAATTCATCTTTTGCCAACCATCTTCTAATAACAGGTCACGCACCCAAATCTATTTGCGATATCAACATTTTGCACACTGAGAAGAAAGGATTTAAATTAAACATTCTGGAAGAATTAGAGATTTTTAAATCACTTTTTCAAAATGGTTGTCTCATTGTCAATGAACAGCTGCAGTTGCGTAAAAAAAAATTTCTTCGACAGCATAAAGCTGTTACTTGAAATTTAATTTCAGGTCTCCTTGTGCAGTTTACCAAAATGTTTTTTTCCATGTAAGTTAACTCATAATTTTTCATTTATTAAATGGTTTATTGGCTGTATATCACTTTCTACAAGCTGTGTTTTTGAGTCCTTACTGTATTTTCTGTAATGATGTTTTTATGCTTCAAACTGTGCTGCTAAGCTTTGATGCAGACAAAATGTTACTTTATCTGTCGCTATTAAACAAAATATTACTTTTTAAGTTATGTACTGAACAATATTCATTTATAATTTCATCTGTCTACACTTGAATGTTAAGTAGCCAAGTTGTACCTGCGGCTACTAGATGGCACTCTTGATGCAATGTCATGTTCATCTGCCCACACTTGTTAACGCGGGTGCCTCAGTCTGTTGCAACCTGTGGCTGTATAGGTATGAGCAGCCCATAGTGACTCACTTTTATGCATTCCTCTTCATATATTTTGGGACTGAAGCCCTTTTGGCCTGTTAATTATTTTATATGTGCATGTAAGTACTGCTTCTGTCTTTTATTGTTCATCAGTACTTACACTTTTTATATAAAAAAAAGTCTTTTCTTAGTAATTTGTAACTATGTTATAGGCCATTTTGATTGTTTTAATTCGGATGAAGGCACTCATAGAAGTGTTGAAACCTGGTCAAGAAGACTAAAAATAATTGTGACAGGGGGCTCATTTGTTTCAATTTTACTCCTGGTGACGTTTTCTCATTGCTTTGAGAGTCCAACAGCAATATTCCTATTAGCATCCAATTACCATGCTAATCTCTGTGTCCTGTGGTCAGAGCTACATGGTTGGGTCAATGGTTTCTGAACCCAAAAAAGATGATGGTCCTTGATGGAATGGCTGCTCACCAATTTGAACTGCTGAGTAATTTACTGAATTGTGACCAATCAGTTGTTAAATCTGCAACAGCCATTGGTAATTACTGTCACTAACACATTTTAGCTCTATAAATTGACACTGATGGCGGCAGCTTCCCTTGACTGAGAAACATATGATACGTCCTTGACAATGTAGTACACAAGAAGCCAAGTGGCCTGCTTGGACTTCATACATTGAGTTTACCATGTGTTGGGCATTTGTGATTAAATGAGCTGATATTGCATGTCTTGCCTAGAAAGTCCAGTGACATCCTAGGCAGTTTTGACAGCCTGAATTATTCCATTCTCCTTGCTGCCAATGTTCTCCATTCAACATAGTAATTATTTCTAATTCAGTACCTCATGAGTGTAAATGGATAAATATGGCACAGTGTGTGAGGAAATGAGGAAAATAACCCACTGCCCACTGCCCCCCCCACCCCCCCCCCCCCCCCCCCCCACACCTGTCTGGGAGCTAGAATAGGCCCAAGGTATTCCAGTCTGTCGGAAGAGGTGACCAAAAGGATTCACACGTTTTGGCCTTTATGTGAGGTCCACTGTAGGGTTTGACCATCCTTCTAAATTTTCCTGAAAAGCTAGCCAATTGGGGAAGGGTGCCTTACATGGTGCATTGTGTCCGTCATGCTTTGAGGTCTTTAGCCCACTTTCTCATCAAGGCATTGCAGTCCCATTCATCCTCCATCTCTTGGGCGAAGACACCTTCCTGGGTGCATTTCCCTCCACCCACTACGCAGTGTCGTTTTCTGCGCCGACAATGACCATGGAATTCTTTGTACCTCATATCGAGCATGGTAGCCAGTCTGTTGTGTGGTGGGGCACCACGTACCCCGTTGGTTGTAGCCCCCTGACTACACAGGGATCACTCTTCTGATACCTGCACTGTTAACTCCCCACATATGCCAAGGAGTTGCCCATCACCGTGGAGCATCGGAACTCCCAGCAATGGCCATCCTGCTAGGTGGCCTTTGCTGCGGCTGGGTGATGCCTGTGGGGAGAGCCCCTGGTTGGAATGGGTCACATCAGGGCGGATGACATGCCATGAAGCATAGTACGTCATCCCTTGCTGGTGGTCCACCGCCAGCAGTCTCTAAGTGGGCAAAATCTAACTTCAATGCTAAGAAAGATAACTCCAAATTGTTCCCCTCCCTGGCCACACCATGCAAGGAACGCCAGGCTAAGAATGGCAGTGAAGCTTATTCGCCCCTGTAGCCCCCCCACGCACCCCCCCACCCCACATATCCAGGAGAATGGGATTCCGCAGGGCTCTATATTGAGTGTATCTATATTTTTAGTGGCTATTAATGGTCTAGCAGCAGCTATAGGGCTATCTGTCTCACCTTCTCTGTATGCACATGACTTCTGCATTTCGTACTGCTCCACCAGTACTGGTGTTGCTGAGCAGTGCCTACAGGGAGCCATCCACAAGGCACAGTCATGGGCTCTAGATCTCGGTTTCCAGTTTTCGGCCACAAAGTCATGTGTTATGTGCTTCTGTCATCACCATACCATTACCAGAGCTTTACCTTAATGATGATCCACTCACTATAGTGGAGACATATTTATCCTTAGGATCAGATTGACAGGGCTTCCTCACCTTCGTCAGCTGAAGTGGAAGTGCTGGCAGCACCTCAATGCCCTCCGCTGCCTGAGCAACACCAACTGGGGTGCTGATCGCTCTACTCAGCATTGTGTTCACTCAACCCAGTGAACCACTGTGGCGTTTGCCTATCAACAGGAGCTTTTAGGATGAGTCCGGTACCAGCGTCCTTGTGGAAGCTGGAGTCCCTCCATTGCAGGTTAGGTGTGCACAACTGCCAGCCAGTTATGTTGCACACGTTTATAGTTCTGCACATCCGAATCACTGTCTCCTTTTCCCATCAATGGCGGTTCGTCTCCCGCATCGGCGGCCCATGTCTGAGCTTCCAATTCCAGTTCGTGTCCAATCTCTTCTTTCCGAACTGGAGTCCTTGCCTTTACCACCTATACTTAGGGTCCATTCACGTACGCCTCCATGGTGTATACCTAGGCCATAGCTTCGCCTAGACCTTTCACTTGGTCCTAAGGACTCAGATAATGCCGTAACTCTCCGCTATAACTTCCTCTTGATTCTTGTCATGTACCGAGGCCACGAAGTGGTTTACACAGACGACTCAATGGCTGAAGCTCACGTCTGCTTCGCGTATGCCCATGGAGGACATATTGAACAGCATTCCTTGCCCACTGGCTGCAGTGTTTTCACTGCTGAGCTGGTGGCTATATCTCGTGCTCTTGAGCACATCCGTTCATGCCCTGGGTAGCCATTTCTTCTGTGTACTGACTCCGTGAGCAGCCTACAAGCTATCTACCAGTGCTACCCTCGTCATTCTTTGTAGTGACCATCCAGGAGTCCATCTATGACCCGGATCGGTCCAGTTGTTCAGTGGTGTTTGTCTGGATCCGAGGTCATGCCGGAATCCTAGGCAATGAACTTGCTGACAGGCTGGCCAAACAGGCTACGCGGAAACCACTTATGGAGATCAGTTTCTCTGCAACTGACCTGCATTCAATACAAGTCTGCAAGGTTTTGCAGCTTTGGGAGGCAAAATGACATAACCTCAGCAAGCACAACAAACTGTGTGCCATTAAGAAGACTACAAATGTGTGGCAGTCCTCCATGCGGGCCTGATGCAGGGACTCATTGGTTCTCTGCTGGCTCCGCATTGGCCATGCTTGGGTGGCACACAGCTACCTCTTGCGCCGTGATGACCCACCTCAGTGTCCGTACTGCACTTGGCTGACTGTTGTCCATATCGTGGTGCACTGTCCTCCTTTGGCTGCCCTGCGACAGACTCTTCAGTTACCAGACTCGTTTCTATTAATTTTAGCTGACAACACCTCATCGGCTAATTTAGTTTTACGTTTTATACGTGATGGTGGGTCTTATCATTCTATGTAAGTTGTAGTGCATGTTCTTTGTTCCTTTGTGTTCTCCACTCTAATCCTTTAGGGTGGATGTTTTAATGTGTCGCAGAGTGGCGGGCTTTTTCTTTTTATTCTCGTGGTCGGCCAGCCACGGTCATCTGCTCTGTTGTTTTTACCCCTTCTACGTGTTTCTTGCTTCTCTCTGTGGTTTTCTTTTCCTGTTTTGTCCATAGTAGTGTTGGTTGTCCTTTTGTCAGTCTTCTGGTTCTTCCTTTCACCTGTTATTGTGCTGTCCATCTCCCCGCCCCCTAGCCCCTTATGTAATTATTTTACGGGGAACAAGGGACTGATGACCTCGCAGTTTGCACTCCCCCCCCCCCCCCCCTCTCTCCCTCTTTTAAACCAGCCAGCCAAATGACTCAATGAAGACATTTTGAACAGATGAAAAGCCTACTGCAATATTCATTACTGTAATAGTTATTTTTTATGTTATTGCCTCCCATTACTAAATCAGATTTATTTTACTTGCATAATAATTTAAGAATATCTCCAACTTGTTCACACAATTGCATAACAAAGTAGTTAAAGCCAATCTTAAATGTAGAACATAATTGACATTAAATGTTAAGTTTCATTATTTCTGTTTTCCAAGGGCTGTAAAGTTCCCACTTCGATAGTTCAAGATTTTTTGATGATGTTTCCTTGGTGTATTGTGTAAGTGATTTCAAGTCATTCCCTCAACTGCTTCTTACATCTAGACTTACATATTGTACTTAAGACTGTTGTTACATGGCAGTAAAAATTAAAGGATCATGTTTATTTTCAGGTTGGAGGCTGAAGATGAAGAACAGAACTTAGATGAATTGGAAAAAGAACTAGAAGCAGTGAGTCTTTCGTATTTGATTGATGTGTTCCGTTCTTTTTATTCAAATATGTTACTTAGCATGTGTTCTTGAAAGGTGTATCTGTGTTGTTTCTATATGGAAACACTGTATTTGAAATTTTGTAATCTTCCTGTGTGTGTGTGTGTGTGTGTGTGTGTGTGTGTGTGTGTGTGTGTGTGTGTGTGTGTGTGTGTGTGAGAGAGAGAGAGAGAGAGAGAGAGAGAGAGAGAGAGAGAGAGAGAGAGAGAGAGAGATCCCACTTCTCTATCATCCATGAACATATTCATTCCTCAATCTGGTTACAGGAGAGTGAGTTGTGGTCCTGTGCATTTGTTTCTTAATGCCCATGTATGTGTAGGTTAGTACATTTTAGTAGTTCAGAGTGGTCATTTTATCATGGTATTGACTTTATGACCAAAAAGGGGAAAGGAGGGTGGTATGTTTTACATGTGTATGTTGTCTGTCTGTAGTTGTGTACTGTGGGTTCTGTGTCTTCATTCTAACATTTTATATATTAAGATCAACATATCCAAAAGAGAATCATTTTTCAGCTGAAAGCAGAAGAGGGGCAGTTGATGGAGAGTCTTGAAGATCTGCAAGAGCAAGAACGCAAAGTACGAGCAGCTTTGGCTGAACAAGAGCGTGAGACAGAGAGGCTTGATCGTGAAGAAGAGCGCTATTGGAGGGAATACATAAGGCATCGTAGAGAACACCATCTTATGGAGGACGAGTATCACAGGTAAACTATTGCCCTACACAATAAAGTAGCTTCTAGAATATTCTTAATTTAGCATGTGTTTTTTGAACATACTGAAATTGTGTTGCCAGTCATAGAAGTTGGATTATTTTTAAACAGGTGAAGACTACTGCCCTCTTAAGGAGATGAAATATCTTGAAAAAGGTCATACGATATTTATTTATTTGTAATTTTTTTTAGTTGGAATTACAATAAAATATTGTACTCTCTGTTTCTAAACTGCTTTTGAGCCAATGAATTGTTGCCTCCTTTTAATACAGTCAATTTTGTAAATGTTGGACTTGCCGTACTCATTGTTTTGGATTTCAGCCAACTCTCAGTCCTTAGTATTATGTGGAATGGCCGTTTTCTATGAGAGATGTGAGCTCTGGGATTTGGCTTCAAATACTGCAGCAACTAATAATTTAAAATTCTCAGTCTGTATTTGATATTTGGTCTGTAGAATAATTGTTTCATCTGATGCTAGTATTTCCTTCAGGGATGGGGGTGGGGGGGAAGGGGGTGGGACCACATTGGTATTCCACACATACTTCCCCATTTCCAGTGCATAATCCACACCTAGTCTTAGCAGGGTAACTTTATAAGCCTTCAATGAAACAAAGACCAAGGAGTATACAGCTGGTCTTATCGCAGAATTGACCTGAGATATAGACTATCCACTTGCCTCCAGACCAGACGGCCATGATCAGTCATAAACTTGCATGATCTCTGATTAATTATCAACTGGAAATTTCTATTCATGGGTGACAAAAACAGATTTGACACACTATGGTTCCAAATTGGTTTGTATCGCTTTAGTATGAGTAAAAAAGAATTTGTTTTCAGAACAAAATCGTTTATAGGTTGCCTATAAGCTGTCCTGTTTTAGTAGCCAGTATGCAGTAATAACACATGTCAGTGCTTGTTACCATATAAACTCTTGCTTTGTCTCATATATTATTGTTATACATCTCACCAATATAACTAATATCAATCACCCAGTACTTATATCAGCCAAAATTTGCACACTGTCTGTTATTCACTTTCATGTCATACAATGCATAGACTTGCTGCATAAACTTCCTGTACAGTTGTGTTCACTACCAGAGGGTTACAGACGTATTTCAGACTTCTAGTGCTCCAAACTCATTTTACGACGCACATTGCAGCATCAATACTTTACAGACAGAAGACATTCATTATCTCATTTGTTAATGAATCAACTGTGGTTATACCTCACATCAAGTGTTACTCACAGTAATAACTTTACTTTGTGTATAGTTGTATCTGTATAAGCGTCTTCAAGTGACTTCAGATTCATAGACTCATATGGCTGACATTAAGAATCAGTTCAAGGTGAACTGTTTCAGAATCATAACATGACATGGAAATTCTGTCCTCTTTTACTTTCCATTGCTGTCCAAGATCCAGGGCAGAGTTTTGTACACTGATGAAAAAGTATTCAACAAGGTGCCCATAGACATAGCGCAGGTTCCAAGAAATCCTTCACATTCAAGAGTCCAGTAAAAGTAGATTCAAATTATGTGGTGGTTCTTAAACTGCACACCTCAATTAGTTTTGTAAAATATAATTTACATTGTAAAATAGGGCAACCATGCTTTCAGCATCATTGTGGTCAGCCACTCAAGATTTAAAATATTTTCTGTAAACAGTGCTGCACAGCTACATTTTACAAGGGTGATTCAAATGAAAACTTTATTTATTATGATATAAATAATGTAATAAAGGAAAATTACAGAGACATAATCATTATTCAATTACATTTGAACTCTGTGGATACTTTGTGGTTTGAAACTGTAGCCACTCATCCATCATGATTTTCTCCTCTTTATTGCTTTTAAAATGCTTCTGGAGCTGTCCAAACACATGAAAGTTACTTAGGGTGATGTCTGGTGTGTAAATGGGTGTTCCAGACATATCCCTTATTGTTGTTATGGTTGAATAAGCTGTTTGTTGGAGAAGAGCACTGTCAAGTTGCAACTAAACACCTGCAGTCATAAGTCCTTGTTTTTTACTCTTGACTGCAGAACAGAAGTGATTTTATAGCTGATTTGAGTATGAATTGCTGGTCGCTGTTAATCCCATTTCCATGTAATGCTCCAAAATTACTCCTTTTGTATGACAAAAGTGGGCATGGCTTTTCCTGCCTGTGATTGAGTGCATAATTATTTTAGCTTTGATGAAGAGTAGTACTCTCTCATGCAAGGTCTTTTCATTTTAGGTTGATGATATAGTGCTCAGGTTTTACCTCCTGGAAAAGCTGTTCAGAAACATGTTACCTTTGATGAAAATGAAAAAATCCCTCATAGGCATCACAGTGATGACCTTTCAATTCAGCTATCAACTGATATGGCACATGTCTTGTGGACACTAAATTGAATCACAGCATACCGTGGACAGTATTGTGTGCTGAACCATGACAAATATCCTATATAATGGCTATTTCATTTACAATAATAGGCCTGTTTTCCTTCAAAAGCTCTTACACTGCATCATTGTTTTCATTCATCACTACACATTATGCATGACCTTAGCATAATGCATCTTCCACAGAGATTGCATTTCCTTAACACCACTTGTACACTTGCTTCAGGGATATACACAAATCACTGTACTTTAATGCATATTACAGGTCACTACACCAGCAAAGTTCTAGCAGACAATGTGGTGGCCATCTATGCACTGACACGGCTTCCTTTTCTCTGAGTCGACAATAGGCTGCCAGCTGTTGTTCACTTGTTGAAACACAAAGATAACTCTTGCCAGAGCTGTGAAATAGATTGTAAATATTTTAGGAATTTTATTGCATTACCTAAGTTTTCATCTGAATCACATTTTTATTTAGAGAGTGACATTATAAAGCCATCAAAAGAGACTGTAATGTGTATTTATGAGCAGCCCTATTCGATCAAGCAACCAACTTCAGGTCACATACATATTAACAAAAAATGTGTAAGAAATAGTATATGTTGAAATAATTATGGTGAACAGTCATATACAGCAGATACCCAGTGCCTTTACATTAGCTTGAGGAGAGGTTCCTTGCTGTCAAATAGATAATTAGTAGCAGCTGCACATCTAAGTGAAATAACTAAAATTAAAATATAAATGAAGACACTAAGAAACATAGCATACATATTTTGGCATGTTACAAATGCACAAAAATCTAACATGAGCTACTGTCAGTTATACAAGCATCCGTTATCGTATACAATCCGTTGCATCTCCTTAATTTTTAAATATCATCTCATAGTCTGCAGTTTGCTTTTCTGTTTGGTGAGGGTTTAATTTCTCTAAATTTATTATTTTTTCTTTTATACAAAAAAGTCAGCTGCATTTTAAATCACACTTTTTTTGTTGTCCTTTGGCTTTAAAGACGACAGAGAGGAGAGGGAGGGGATGAGGGGGTCAGGATGATCATTTATAATTAAGGAAAACACACAATTTGGGTGAAAAATTATATATTCAGTAGTGTCACCCCTTTGCATAGCCAAAATCTTCCTAATAGAAAGTGCAGGGCTCATTGATAGATTCTGTCACAGATGTAAAATTAACTTCAGAATCCAGAATGTACTTTTCACCCTGCAGTAGGGTGCACTAAAGTGAAACAGTCCTCCAATCTTTGGCTAAGCCATGTCTCCACAATTTCGTTTCTTCCAGAAGTGCTAGTTGTGCACATTCTCCAGAAGAATATCTGTGAAACTTGGAAGTTAGGAGATGTATTGCCAGAAGTAAAGCTGTGAGAATGGTTCATGAGATGTGCTTGGGTCCCACAGAACATGTCAGATCCAACTCAGGTTCCACAAGCTTCGGTCACTCCTTAATGTACATAAATTGTCTTCGAATAGCCTTAAAGGGTAGTTCATAAACTATGATGTCTGTTGATGACTTCCTAATCAAAGGCCCCGACTCTGCCTTACCGGACGTATCTCGGACAAGCACACCAGACAAAATATTGGTTTCCTCTTATAAAATAGCACACTGTTCACTTCAGAGCAGTATAGATCATGAGTGAGAGAGAGAGAGAGAGAGAGAGAGAGAGAGAGAGAGAGAGAGAGAGAGAGGATCTATCATGCTGGACATGGCGATGACCACACTATGAATGAAGTTGCACAATTTTTTGGTGTATCAGCATGGACTGTCCAATGTGTGTACAAGGAACAGTGTACCATTGCAGCCATATAACACAGCATAAGAACAGTGACTGTAAAAAACATCCTAACCAAGAGGACCATAGATAAGTCCCACAAAATGAGGCCATTATCAAAGCTAGAGGTGGTATTACACAGTTTTAGCATGATTTATCCTAAGGATGCCTAATTTTTTGTTTGGCAGCTTAGGGAAACAGGAGGTGAGTAGTTAATTTTCCAGTTAATAGTTTAAGTCTTAACAGATAGTAATTGTTGTTCCCTGTGAATGCAGGTATGTCACAACCAGTTTCTGAGTGAACACAGATAAGTGAATTGTGTGCAAGGCATATTTGGAGTTGGGCTTGTGACTTGGTAACTCAATGGTTAAGTTCCGCAGTATAGATTTGAACCCCAGCCAGTCCTAGAATTTTTATTTGTGACTTACATTTAGCAGTGTTTGTTAATGTGAACAATTCGAAGTATCACTGTGGTTTGAAGGCCATGTTAAACTGCTGGGCTACCAGTAACTGGCTTGATAAACCGGTTTAGAGTTTGTTGGAAAGAGCATAACACGTCCAATAGGACCATACCTAGTAATGCACTGTGGTCTTCAAATCAACATTAGGATTGATGGTAGCTTTATTAAGTTGCAAATGGTAATTGCTTACAGTGGCATGTCTTCAGTTGGCCAAACAACACAGAAGCTGGACTGTAGCTTACTGGAAGCTTGTTGTGTTGTCAGATGAGATGTAATTTTGCATCTTTTAAAGTGATGCAGTGTCTGAAGACCAAGGTGAGGCATTTAACCCAGTGTGTGGAGGGTGCAGTTCAGGCCAGTAAGATGGTTCTGTGATTTTTTGAGGGTGTTTTTTGTACTCTGAAGTTTATTTCAACGTTCTTGGCGACCAGGTATTGTCCTTTCTTCTACGTCTTCATGATGAGTGTGCTGTGGACACTCCCTTCCTCAACAGCGATGTTCGTATATTGCACACATACAATCGTGATTTGTCTAACACACAGGCACCCTGTTATACTTTGACTGACCCACTAAATCTTCTGATCATAATCCAGTAGAAAATGTGTGGAACTATTTGGAACATATAACATCCTCACAATTTGGTATTTTTATATGCTTTAATTATCAGTGAGTGGCTTCAGCAGCACGTGGTATACCTGAACAAAGTTATGAACTCTCCTCAAATTGAGACCATTATCACAGCTGTAGGTTTCATTACACAGTTTTAGCATGGCTCCTCTTAGGGATGACTAAATTTTTTCTCTCTTGTGCTTAGGTGAACAGCTAAAAGCTTTAGTCTTAAACTCACAGAGACTAATGTGATGTGATTTCAAAAAAGTTAAAATGACCTTTTAGCATTAGCAGTTAGCATTAGTGGTCATACAGTAAATTAAAAACCGTCCAAACTTTCTCTGGATACACTTGTATAAAAAGTTGAGATTGGGTTAAGACATTGATATACTAATCTAGAAAATGAGTTAAGCTTCTCTCTTTGTATTTGCCCATAAACAAGAGTGCAAGCTTATTCTGAATATTGTCACTCCTTATTGTCTCATGAAATTATTTTCTAAGGTTGTGCAACTAAACTAAATAGTATTTGTTCAACAGAAGCCTATCCCCAATGTTATTCAGTCTTTTGGAAGCAGAGTTAAAGTTCAGATAGAAGAATAAAAACTTTGTTGTTTGCCGACAATATTGTCGTTTTGTCACACAGTAAAGAACTTAGAAGTGCAGTTGAATGGAATGGACAGTGTCTTGAAAGGAGGATGTTAGATATGAACATTAACAAAAGGGCAATGGATGTAGTTACAAGGGTGAGTCAAATGAAAACCGTAAATATTTTCTAAAATATTATTTATTGTGCAGTAGTCATACAAAGCTGTATCACTTGTCAACATAATCTCCCCCACACTCAAAGCAAATCCTTCATCGCTTACAAAGTGCATAAATTCCTTTAGAAAAAAATTCTTTTGGTACTCCATGCAACCACTCGTGCACCGCATGGCATACCTCTTCATCAGAACGGAACGTCTGTCTTCCCATTGTGTCTTTGAGTGGTCCAAATATATGGAAATCACTTGGGACAAGGTCTGGTGAGTATGGTGGATGAGGAAGACACTCAAAATTCAGGTCTGTGATTGTTGCAACTGTTGTATGGGCAGTGTGGGGCCTTGCATTGCCATGTTATAAAAGGACACCTGCTGTCAGGAATCCACACCGTTTTGATTTGATTGCAGGCCACATATGATTTTTTAGGAGATCTGTGTATGATGCACTGGTGACAGTGGTCCCTCTAGGCATGTAATGCTCCAAAATGACACTGTTTTGTCCCAAAAGAGAGTCGACATAACCTTCCCTGCTGATGGTTCTGTTCGAAACTTCCTTGGTTTTGGTGATGAGGAATGACGCCATTCCTTGCTCACTCTCTTTGTTTCCGGTTGGTGGAAGTGAGCCCAGGTTTCGTCCCCAGTAATGATTCTTGCAAGGAAACCATCACCTTCTCATACAAAGTGCCGAAGAAGTTCTTCACAAGCATCAACACATCGTTCTCTCATTTCAGAAGTCAGCTGCCGTGGCACCCATCTTGCAGACACTTTGTGAAACTGGAGCACATCATGCACAATGTGGTGTGCTGACTCATGACTAATCTGTAAACATGCTGCAATTTCGTTCAGTGTCAATAGGTGGTTTTTTCCTTCACCATGGCTTCAACTGCTGCAGTGTTCTGTGGAGTCACTACTCATGCCCGACCTGGATGAGGAGCATCTTCCACTGAAGTCACACAATTTGCATACTTCCTACTCCATTCATAGACTTGCTACTGTGACAAACCTGCAGCACCATACTGAAACTTCATTCCTCGATGAATTTCAATATGTTTCACATCTTCACTATGCAAAAACCGAATAACAGAACGCTCTTCCCTGGTGCAAGTCACAAGTGCGGTCACCATTTTTATACTGATACTGTGACGGTAAGTGTGCATCTGCACTATGCTGCCACCTACAGTCCATTCTGCACGCTGTTTGTAACACGCTTACCAACTTACAGGATAATGTCGCGAAATTTTGATTTGTTATTATAAATTTAAGGTTTTCATTTAACTCACCCTCATATTAAATCAAGTGATGCTGAAAAAATAGATTAGGAAATATGACACTGAGAGTGGTAGATACGGTGTGTTATTTAGTTAGTAAAATAACTTATGATGACCAAAGTAGAGAGGATATCAATTAGAATTTCAGTGGCAAGGAAAGTGTTTTTTAATAAGAGAAATTTGTTAACATTAAATTTAAACTGTTAGGAAGAGTTTCCTGAAGGCATTTGTGTTATTTAGTTAGTAAAATAACTTATGATGACCAAAGTAGAGAGGATATAAACTGTAGAATGTCAGTGGCAAGGAAAGTGATTTTTAATAAGAGAAATTTGTTAACATCAAATTTAAACTGTTAAGAAGAGCTTCCTGAAGGCATTTTTCTGGAGTGTAGCCTTGTACAGAAGTGGAATGTGCACGACAAACAGTTCAGACAAGAAGAGTATAGAAGCTTTTGAAATGTGGTCCTACAGAAGAATGCTGAAGATTGGATGGATAGATTGCCTAAACAATTAGGAGGTATTGAATATAACTTGCAAAAATAATTTTATGGCGTAACTTGATTAAAATAAAGGATCAGTTGGTAGTAAATAGTTTGTGACATCAAGGAATTGTCAATTTAGCACTGGAAGGCAGCGTGGGTGATGAAAATTGCAGAGGGAGACCAAGAGACGAGTACAGTCAGCATCACCAGATAGATGGATGTGGGGTGCAGTATTCATAGATGATTAGTCTTGAACTCCATAGAGCAGCATGTAGGCTGGAGGTAACAAGAGCAACAACAAGCAGAATATTGAGTATTGTGTAAAGTAGATTACTGGACATCTTACAGAAGCCTTTGTAAGGGTCTAGAAATGCTTAGCTCATTTTCCAAAATGTTTTACCTTTAATCTCTCTCTCTCTCTCTCTCTCTCTCTCTCTCTCTCTCTCTACTCCCCCCTCTCTCTCTACTCCCCCCTCTCTCTACTCCCCCCTCTCTCTCCTGTATATATTATACAATAATTACTGATGTACATGTTAACTATAATTTAAACTAATAAATGAGTTTTGGAAATGTTTGTAATTCCTAAAGTTTTCTCCTCATGTGCATGTAGCCTAGAATGTCAGCGAACATATGTACAAGCACAGTTGGACAAACTGAAGAAAACAAATGTTTTCAATGCCACATTCCATATATGGCATTCAGGGCATTTTGGTACAATAAATAATTTCCGGCTGGGGCGACTGCCAAGTGTCCCTGTTGACTGGAGTGAAATCAATGCTGCATGGGGACAAACTGCTCTTCTGCTAGCAGCTCTGGCACGCAAAATGAATCTCTCATTCAAGGAGTACAGGCTTGTACCTTATGGGAATCATTCTTATATTGAGGTATGTTTGTAACTCTTTAACTAATCAATAGGTACATGAAAATGTAGCATCTATATTTGGTCGAATTAGAACCTATTTGTTTTCAAATTAGCATATGTTTATGTCCAAGTTAACATCTGTTTTTGACTATATTAGCCTTCCATTCCACCTGAAGTAATTGTTTCTGTTAAAGAACAACGGCATTTTCTCGCTAGTGAACACAGAGCTTTCTGATTTAAAATGTTTCTCAATATTACATTTATTTCCCAACACATTTCAACAGCTACAAGACCTGCAGAACAGTACTTTTGTTCAATAATGTATCAATGGTAAAGGTTGTTGAGCTCTGTGGCTGTGGATTAAAATACTTGAATAAAATAGCAGCCAGCCACTATTCACTTAACTTTATTCATGCCAAAACTCATTACAGGTTTTTATCCATCTTCAGTTGGCATAATACATGTATATCTTCATTAAGACATTAAAAAGTAGTGAAAGCTGCAAATGTGTTTTTATAAACATCAGGACGAATTCAGTTTGAAGTTGCAGCAAAAGGGAGCTGCTCAACAAAACAATGAATATGATTTGATGAACAAACAATATTTATCTGTCAGTGACAAATACATAGAAAAAATAAACTGCATCATCCATGATCATTGCAATGAATTAGGAACAATATTTTTAGACTGAAACAGGTTTATTAGTGCGAACTGTATAGCACAGGATGGCTTTCATGTACATAGGATAAATTCCTTAAGTTTTAGCAAAATTGTTATTGACAGAGCAAACTTATATGGACTAACAGATCAGGGGACTGACCTGATAAATAGGAACTCTGTAAAAAGAGAAACATTATTCAGGTAGAGATGTGTTCAAAAATAAGTAACTGTAAGACATCATTCTTAATGTACTAGAACATAAATGGCTTGACTGCTGCATATCCCTGGGATAAAAGCACAAATATGGATGAGGTGCACACTGTCCTTCAGAAGGAAGAAACATCAGTCATTTGCCTAAATGAACACTCCTTTATGGAAGAGTGTATGTCTGTTTTACATAAATTAAAAAACTATAGGGTAGATAAAAGCTTTTGTAAGAAAAACAGGACTCATGGAGGCACCTGTACACTGGTTGACAACTTGTTAGAATATAAAGAAAGGCAGTTTTAATTTACTGAACAAAGAACTTGTATTTGAAAGTTGCGGTGTAGAGGTTGAACAAGAGAATATTATTACTATCTCCATATATAGGTTAAAAAAAAAAAAAAAAAAAAAAAAAAGAGCTACTCGCCAAGTGGCGGCAGAAAACACACACACACAAAAGTATTACAATTTGCAACTTCTGTTTTGATGTCAGAAAATTTTAATAAATTCTTCATAACTATAGCAAAGTCTGATGTTGAAAGGTAGTGTACATTTATTCGGCTCAAGTCAAAGCAATACTTAGAGCCTAGTAAATTAAAAATGAATGATAATTTATATTTACAGGTAAGTCACATATGTAAAAACAAAGAAAAAGAATTGAACCTTGTGGCGCCCCTTGTGAAAATTAAACAGCATAAGATGTAGAAAAACTACGTTAAACCTACAAAATAAAAAAGTGTGGGATGGGATTAAATTCCTACCAAAATCATCAAAGCAGCTTGAAATATAATAGCATGCCCACTGTCCAAAGTAATGAATCAATTTGAAGAAGTCTGCTTTCCAGGCTTTCTCAAATGTACAGAAGTGAAACCACCATTTAAAAAAGGCTCCAAAGAGGTATGAGAAATTACTGTCAAATTTCCATTCTTCTTGTGTTTTTGAAAATATTAGAAATTTTGCAACTGAATTGCAATGATCATTTCATTTACAAATTTAATGTTATCTCAAAAAGTCAGTTTAGATTCCAAAATGACAATGAATTCGTGAATAAAGCTTCACAAAAAGTTGTGGGAAACTTGTTACTTACCAAAAATGTCTGACTGTGTGGACCATTCCTTATTATATAAAATGAAAGATATGGAATTATGGGTAGTGGCTTGCAGCGGTGCAAGTCCAGTCTGACAGAGATAAAGCAAAGGATTGCCATAACGTAAAGCAAAGTAAAGTACTCATTGAAGTGGAGAAGTGTTTCATATGTGATACCCCAAGGTTCAATCTTTTTTCTTTTTTGACATAAATGTAAATTATGATTCCTTTTTATTTGTTGATGACACATCAGTACCAATAGAAAATAAACATGCAGAAGAAATATCTGAAAATCTCATAAACACTTTAAAAACCTAGATGTCTTGCTCTACCTAAAAGGTCTAAAACTAAATATTTCAAAAATCCAGCTGATGCAGTTGGGGACAACAGTCTAAAATAAGTGAAATTTAGATTATGCATAGAAGTCAGGAACTAAATAAAGCAGAACATGTTAAATAGTTAGGAATGCAATTGGACAGAGATCTATCATTCTCCTTACACATAGACTATTATTACACATAGGCATAATTAAACAGCTTGTCATTTGATATTTCATTCTTACCCAAAGTAACTGGCCACGACAAAACAAGAATACAATAATTACTTTGAGATAGTTGTGAGATACAGTGTCGTCTTATGGGGAAATTGTAGCAACATGACAAGAATATCAACTTTGGTGAAAAAAAATGATCAGAAACATGTTCAGTGCAGAACCAAGAGAATCTTGTCAGCCATACTGTTTTCTTGTTATGCTCACATGAAATAATTTTCTTCACATACAATAATCTTCAACTGTTTCTTCTGAATAACTTCTACCAGGGGTATCAAACTAGGAACAAAGAAAGTTTTATGCTTCACCACACAGACTCGGTCTTTCCACGCAGAAACCCATAATGTATGGGAATGAAAATATACAAAAAGCTAAAAACCCTAAATTTTGGGAATTTTGAAACTGAGTCAATGAAAAGAAAATATGTAACAATGTAACAATATTTTGAAAAGGAAAGTTGCCACTCACCATATAGTAGAGATGCTGAGTCACAGTTAGGCACAACAAAACGACTGTCACAAATAAAGCTAGTGGCATTAAGGACTCTATCAAACACACACACACACACACACACACACACACACACACACACACGTTAATGTGACTCTTCTATTGTTGATGGAGTTCTTAATGACCGAAACTATCAATGTCAAATATTTCAACTGGATTCAGTTTGTTACAACATATGATTTGTTACGTTATGTAATTCACTCTGTGAATGGGAATTTGCATGCATAGCAAATGAGAAGTGTTTCGGTCTCCACTAATCAAATATCAGTGTTGGAGTAATTGCAGTTCTTTGATTTCTGTTCAAAATTGTTTTTCAGAGAATTGCAATAGTGCTTTCATAACATGTACGTTGAATGTTCCTGTCTATGGATGGTTGTTGGCACGATTGTGGATGGTTGCTGGCATAATTGAAATATATAGATGTACAATTTACATTTGTAAAAAATTAAAAATAATAAACCACTTTGCTGGCCAATCTATTCACAATTAAATAGTTTTCTTTTAGGATGATTTGTATATATAATGTGTTTGTGTGTGACAGAATGCATAGTTAAAACAGATTGACTTTTTATTAAAAGTTCTGCATTTTGAGATCACTTTTATGATCTTCTGGTGAAATTCTTAGGCTGTGTCTTTGCTATCTCCATAAATGTGATGTCCTGGAGGGGTCTTCTTCCCAACGGCATTGATTGTTGGCTACCTTTATTAGCTTTCTTTATAAGGCTGTTCCAGAATATAAACGTCAAGGCTGCATAATATTCTGGTCCTTTAGAAATAGAACAAATTAAGTTTTTCTAATATGTGTTTGGCAATTGTTGATTCCTCTCGAAGGCCAATATATTTGCCATGTGCCATTGCTGCAGAAGAGCGTCTCACCACCATCCTTACTGGTGTGATACTGTTGAAGATGATAGACCTGCAGTTAAAAGTATTTGTGTATTCTCGTAATCTCTCTAGTGTCCTTAAATCATTCTCACAGTGTTCCAACTGTGTTCATCCATCTTTGTCAGTCATGACTGTCACAATAAAGGATCTCAAATGTAATGTGTGGATCTCAAATGTAAATTAGCTAAGCAAGTTCTGATCTGTAAGGTACTGGAATAAGTGGGACAGTGTTCTTTGTCTCGTACAAAAAGCCGTACAGACTTTGTCTAGGACTGAATTAGACACATTTTCACAGAACATAGACCAATCATTTTATTTGTGATATACAAACAATACAGGTTGTAATCAGTTCAGTGGATGCAATTCACAAGTATCATCTTGAATGGTCTTAACACGTCTAAGACTCATGTGATGCAGTTAAAAACAGTCAAAATGTGGGCAGATTAAGATTATATACAACAACTAAGATAGAAGAAGTTGACTCAGTCAAATTCTTAGGTTTAAATGTAGATACAAATTTGAGCTGGCAGGCACACATTAAATACCTGGCAAAGAAGCTGAGCAGCTTTGCATTTACAATGCAAATATTATCAACAGCAACTGACATGAACACGCGAAAAGTAGCATATACAAGGTACTTCGAATCCATTATTAGGTACAGTATTGTTTTTGGGGTAACTCAGCAAACATAGTGTGGATACTAAAAATACAGAAAAAAATCAATTGAAATATGTGCACTGCAAATCACAAAAAACCATGTCGAACATTATTTAGAAAACCTAAAACATTAACCCTGCCATCCTTATACATAATTAAGATTATTATATTTTTGTACACCAGACATTAACTATTTGAGGGAAGCAATTTCGTCCATTCACATGATACTAGAAGCAAAGAAAATTTTATGCTCCCCACCCACTGCCTCAGACTGTATGCCCAGGTACCTCAATACATGGGAATAAAAATTTGTAATAAATTAAAAGGGAACAAGTTGGTGCAGATGAATTTAGGTTCACTTAGAAGAAAGCTATATGAGGTACTGGCACTGGAGTGTTACTACTCAGTGGATGAATTCATGCAGGACAAACCGGAAATTTAAACTGGATACAATGTGTTACACAATCCAAGAAGTATCCTTAATAGAGTTGTTATTTATTGTAGTGCTGAAACTTCCTGGCAGATTAAAACTGTGTGCTGGGCTGAGACTCGAACTCGGTACCATTGCATTTGACGGGCAGAAGTAAAGCTGTGAGGACAGGGCGTGCGTCGTGCTTCAGTAGCTCAGTTAGTGGAGCACTGGCCCGCGAAAGGCAATGGTCCCGAGTTCGAGTCTCGGCCCGGCACACAGTTTTAATCTGCCAGGAAGTTTCATATCAGTGCACACTCTACTGCAGAGCGAAAATCTCATATTTTACTGCTATTATTTATTAATGTAAGAATCATTGTAACTGTATTGTGAATTTTTGATGTTTCTCCTGTACGCAAACCAAATGAATTGCAAATGTACGTCATGAGATGAATAAAACACAATTCAACAATCCTTTTTTAAGCTGATAAAAAAGTTATATGTATCTCAAATTTGATTGACTATGTTTTGCGCAGTGGTATGAATTGATATGTGTGTATAATAGTTTTAATAATTTCAGGTATTGAAGGACAATAGAGAACTGCCTCTGTATGGCTCTGGTGGTTTCCGTTTCTTATGGGACACAAAATTTGACTCTGCAATGGTTGCATTCCTTGATTGTCTACAACAGTTCAAGGAACAAGTAGAGAAGGGAGATTCAGGTTTCTGCTTGCCTTATCGTATGGAGAAGGGAAGAATAGAAGATTCTGCCACTGGAAATTCCTACAATATAAAGTAAGTAGGAAACTCGCTGTAATTATTTAAAGTCCACTTATAATGAGAAAGCAGAGTTAGTCCTCAATACATTAGAGAGTCAAAGAAACTGGTTCCCCTGGTCTATATTCTGTAGGGCACAAGCATGCAGAAGTACCACTGGATGACATAGCATGGACTCAACTAATGTCTCAAGTTGTGCTGGAGGGAACTGACACCATCAATCCTTTAGGGCTATCCATAAGTCTGTAAGAGTACAAGGGGGTGAAGATTTCTGAATAGCATGTTGCAAGGCATCCCAGATATGCTCAATAATGTTCATGTCTGGTGAGTTTGGTGGTCAGCAGAAGTGTTTAAGGTTAGAAGAGTGTTCCTGGAGCCACTCTATAGCAATTGAGGATGTGTGGGGTGTCACATTGTCCTTCTGTAATTGCCCAAGTCCATCTGAATGCCTAATGGACATGAATGGATGCAGGTGATGTGCAAGATGCTTACGTACGTGTCACCTGTTAGAGCCGTATTGAGATGTATCAGGGTTTCCATATCACACCAACTGCACATACCCCACACCATTACATAGCCTCTACCAGCTTGAACAGTCTACTTCTGACACGCAGGGTCCATGGATTAAAGAGGTTGCCTCCATACCCATACACATCCATCCGCTCGATACAATTTGAAACAAGACATGTTCGACCGAAACAAGACATGTTTGACCAGGCAACATATTTCCAGTCATCAACAGTTCAATGTCGCTGTTGACAGGGCCAGGCAAGGCTTAAAGCTTTGTGTTGTGCAGCCATCAAGGGTACACAAGTGAGCCTTCAGCTCCAAAAGCCCATATTGATAATGTTTCGTTGAATGGTTCGCACGCTGACACTTGTTGGTGAACCAGCATTGAAATCTGCAAAAGGGTTGCACTTCTGTCTCGTCGAATGGTTATTTTCACTCGTTGTTGGTGTTGTTCTTGCAGAATCTTTTTACGGCTGCAGTGATGTCGGAAAGTTGATGTTTTTCCAGATCCCTATTATTTACAGCGCACTTGTGAATTGGCTGTACATTAAAATCCCCACTTCATCGTTACCTTGGAGATCGCTTGAGCACCGACTATAACATCATGTTCACACTCACTTAAATCTTGATAACCTGCCAGTGTAGCAGCAGTAATCGATCTAACAACTGCACCGCACTTGTTTTCTTATATAGGTACTGCTGACCACAACGCCATGTTCTGCCTGTTTACATTTTTCCATATTTGAATAAGCATGCATCTATCAGTTTCTTTGGCACTTAAGTGAGTGTGTGTGTGTGTGTGTGTGTGTGTGTGTGTGTGTGTTTTTAGGGGGGGGGGGGGGGTTGTGTAACGGTGTCTCTAAATAATGACAATATTATGAAAAGGATAGATTGCTGCTCACCACATAGAGGAATTGATGAGTCGCAGACAGGCACTACGCACTTTTAACCAAAAGGCCGTCTTCAGAGCACACACACACACACACACACACACACACACACACACACACACACACACGCCAAAAAAAAAAAAAAAGGCTGAACTCGCACACACATGGCCTGTCCCTGGCTACTGAAGCCAGACTGCAAACTGCATCTGTCCCTGATAAATGGGAGAGCAGTGTGGTATGGGTTGTGGGGATAAGGAAAAATGCTGGGGCAGTGAGGGGAGGGATAGCAGAGTAGGGGTGGGGGAAGCTGCTTATGGAAGCATGCAGGAACATGTTGGAGACAGTGTAGGGCTGCTAAGTGCAGTTGGGAGGTTTGAGGAGGAGGGAAGAGAAGTGAAAAAGGAGAGCAGGGTAAAATTACTTGTGGAATAGAAGACTGTATAGTGCTGGTGTGGGAGCAGGGAAGAGGGTAAGTAGGTAAAGGACAGGAACTAGCAAAGATAAAAGCCAGTGGTTTACGGAAACATAGGGAGAGTTTCCACCTGTGCATAGGAAGAGTTCCCACACATGCAGTTCGGAAAGGCTGGTGTTGGTAGGAGGTACACAGATGGTGCAGACTGTGTAGCAGTCACTGAAGTGAAGCACGTTGTATTGTGCAGCATATTCACCAACTGAGTGGTCTGTCTCTTGGCCACAGTTTTTCAGTGGCAATTCATGCAGACAGACAGATTTTACAGGTAACCCTGCCTTTGATGGGATAGGAGATACCTGTGACGTACAGAAGTAGGTGGTGGTGGGAGGATGTATGGGCCAGGTCTTGTATCTAGGTCTATTTAAGGGACATGAGCCATGAGGCAACGGGTTGGGAGCAGGGATGGAGTGAGATGGGCAGTGATCTAGCATTGGTTTGGTGGATGGTGGAACACTGTTTTGTGAAGGTTGGGGAGGATAGTTGATAGGATATTTATCATTTCAGGGCACAAGAGTCAGTCAAAACCCTGGCATAGAAACTGATTCACCAAAACTCACCATCACTATACATAATCCAGGACCCAAACAGATTTGAAACACAGTCATGAACCTTCTCTCCCAAAAGCCCTAGTCCCAAAGAAGTATCAGTCCTTTCCAAAGGCTTTACCTTCCATTGCACTCCCAAATCCAATTAGGCTGGACTTGTTAAAGACTTTCTCTCCTTTTCCTAGCCAGTACACTGGAAACACTTTCTCGTGGTTAACCCTACCAATCATACTCAATCCAAAACCAATACTGATCCATACCAGCCTCAGTCTATTCATCCATCCAACTGCGATCCACTTCTACTGTCTCCAAATTGTCCCTCTGTTAAGATTACAGAATTTTGTGACCTCAAACTTTGCCTCATCATAATTCTCCAAACCCCTCAACATTGAAATTAACCTTACATCCAAAGAAGGAATCACAATCCGCCACCTAAAAACTAACCCTGACCTTATAATCCTACCTGTTGACAAAAGCTCCATCACTGTTGCTTTGAACCACTGAGATTGCCTGACAGATTCATCCACCAACAAACCTTACCACAGTTTGTTTTACTTTCCCTTGGATACAAGTAGTGATTATGATGTAGTTCTCGATGCTATATGAGCCCCTATATTCCATAACAGTATTGACATTCACATGTATGAGGGCTGCTCATAAAGTAAACTCTAACTGCCTATTAACAGACAAAATAATATATTTTACACACAATCTGTACTTACATGTTCACATTAATTCTCCACATAGTTGCCACCCACTTCAAAATTATAACATGACACCAGTGTCTTTCTCTCTTCATCATAAAATGGTGCTGCCAGTTGTTGAAAACATCCTTGAGCTCATCAACAGTTATGAAATTATGAGTAGTCAGCCAGGCCTTCATCTTGGGAAAGAGATGAAAGTTGCATGGTGCCAAGTCCAGATTATTGGCAGGTCTTTGAAAAATTTGCCAGCCAAAATGTTTAAATTTTTCATTCATTTAATTCACAGTATAGGTTGTACATTGTCATGAAGGAGAAATATTCATTTGGTAACCATCCCACACCATTTGTTTTGGGTTCACCTTAGTAGGTTTGCAATTCTGATAAAAATGTATGTTGTTACAGAATTTTCATGCATTATTACCATTATCTCTAACATGTTTTTTTAATATCATATCAGTTTTAAAATCATTTTAACTTTATCTACTGTTCTTTAATATGATTAATTTTGTATTTAATATTTCAGGATTCAGTTCAACTCTGAAGAGCAGTGGACAAAGTCTCTTAAGTTCCTCTTGACCAATCTGAAGTGGGGCCTTGCGTGGGTTAGCTCACAGTTTACAAAAGATGAAGCAGAAGCCTCCCAACGTTAATTATTGTATTGCGGCATGCAGTGTGAGCTAGTCATGATGTGTGTGTGTATCCGCATGTAAACGCTGAAGCCTTTTGGCTTTTTTTTTTTAACTTACCTATACACCATATAGGAAGTGACTGAAATGGATCTTTGGACCCATCTCCTTGTATAAATTCAATGGGCACCTGTGTTGTTACAACTTGGCTTATGTCTTTCATAATGAATGTATCTTTTTCTCGAAGTGTATAATACGTATTCATAAAACAGAGATGTCACAAGAATGTCATGATTTTTAACAGAAAATCTCATTGGAGTGTGTTTAAAATTTATTTCAGTGTGTTCTTTTTGCGATGAGTGTATTTTGACACGTTTTGTACTCCTCCCTTTTTAAGTATAAGAATGAAGTGGAAAAATATTGTTTGATCTCAGCCATTTTGCTTTTTTGTTGAGTGACTAACTTGTATAATATAGTATTGGTTCTTCATTCATGTTTAGGCTAAGAATAAGGTAAACAGAATAGAACTGGAAATGGTGGAATGCTGTGTGAGAATAGCTAGTTATCTATGTTTTGTTCCTGTGATGATAATATGCAGATATACTGCTATAGGAAGTGTGTGCATCTGTTACAGAAAGCTATAAAGAAAATGGGACCAAGGAGTTCAAAGATCCATCAGTGAGTGAAATACAGCTTTCACCAAGTATAGAAATTCGATGTAACGGTGGTTTGTGGATCGCTTGAAGGAAGATGTTATCACACTCATTGAAAATAACATATGAAACTGCTCATGAAACACAACCTGGATTAGACAACCCACTTTCTCATCATCCCCCTCTACATGCACACTTTTCCCCAACCCTGCCCTTCTATGCAAATAAAAAGTATGCACACTCCGTGTGTACTATAAGTGAAAGCTCTATCTTTTCGTTTGGCAAACATTTTTTTCCATATATGTAAATTGTGAAATTGTGTCAAGACAGTCCAGGAATCGTTTTAGTAAAATGTTTCCTAGATAGTTATGTTTATATCATCATCATTACAGTAAGGTTAAAGAAATCACTCGTCGTATAGTTGAGGTATTAAGGAGAATATAGGATAAAAAATAAAAATCTCTCTCTCTCTCTCTCTCTCTCTCTCTCTCTCTCTCTCTCTCTCTCTCTCACACACACACACACACACACACACACACACACACACACACGTGCGTGCACACAGGAGAGGGGAGGAGGGGGGGGGGGGGAAGAGAGAGAGACTGTGTGTATTTATAACACAGTGCCTCAGTTGCATGGTGAGTGATTACCTTCACTCTTCCGTTGTCTCTATTCCAATTAGGGCTTTTCAGTATCTAATTTTTACTGCTCTCATCCAGTATACTCCTTCACTAATTGATTACTTTCCTTGTTCAATATACTAAATGTAGAAATTCATTTCAGAGTCTTTAACTTACAATTGTTTCTATTCCACATTCCCCCTACCCTTCTGGAGCACTTGTTCTGGTTACTGTCTATTCCTTCATTTTTATCTAATTTGTGGTACACATTGAAAAGTTCACATTAAAATAATTTAATTTCAAGTAAAACTGGTGGTCAACTTTCAGGGCATTTGGGTGTGTTAGACATGGCACTGACTGGAAATGAAGGATATTATGTTGTACAATTGATGAGCTGCTTCTGTCAGAAACAAAAGCTGATTCAGAATATATTCTTTTGTGTACAGTCTTCATCTCATATATACATAATAATTGCACTGAAACACAAATAACTTAAACAAGACAGTGAATATTTAACCACAATCTTCTCTTCTTCCCACATCCTCCCCTTTTTTTTTTGTATCTTTTCCCAAATTCAACGTACCAATCCTTTTCTAGCAATTGGATAATCCGCTGTACTGAAACTATTTTATAAACTTGAAATATTCCAATTCCAAATAACGTTTCCTCAAGTATTGTTAGTGTATGTGAAGGTAGCTATTAACAATGGCACAATGAGTCGTAGTTCAAACCAACTAAATGTATACTCTATAATAGAGGGAAACATTCCACGTGGGAAAAATATATCTAAAAACAAAGATGATGTGACTTACCACACAAAAGCGCTGGCAGGCCGATAGACACACAAACAATTGTAGGAGGATGCTCTGAACAGCCAGTGTTTGTAGGAGGATGCTCTGAACAGCCGGTGTTTGTAGGAGGATGCTCTGAACATCCGGTGTTTGTGTGTCTATCAACCAGCCAGTACTTTTGTTTGGTAAGTCACATCATCTTTGTTTTTAGATATAAATGTATATTCTGGTAACTATGACTGTGGCATCCCAGGTATTTGAGTTGGTGGTTGCTTCCAGACACAGTTCTCTGAAATCCTATATGATGGAATCTAGGCATCTGTCTGTTTTTTGTGTTCCACTCCCACCCTTCCCTCTCCCTTTTAAATTGAAATAAGTACAGTTCTGTTGCGAACATACGACAGAAATTTCCTGTTCATGGAACTAGTTGGAAATCACATTCTGAGCTTGTCTAAAGATTGGGGTAAAAATTTAAGTCCATTTATCTTGATAGATACTTCCTAACAATGTCTTGAAAAAATTATTCATTTAGCGCATAATTAATGGTATCATGTTACACTGTCATAATTATTTAATGATTATTCTGCTCAAGAGGTAGTTGCATTCTGTTCTGTGCTCATTTGCCTTTATTTATTGAAATGCTTATATTCAATTGAGTTCATTGTTGTTGTCCTGCTATGTGTAATTGATTTGTTCAGCCTTATACAAAATTTTGTGTCTACTATTATTCAGATATGCTGTAATACGTAAAAAGTGAACTACTTTAAAGAGCTAAGAACTTAACATAATGGCACTAGTGTGTGTGTGTGTGTGTGTGTGTGTGAGAGAGAGAGAGAGAGAGAGAGAGAGACTGAGTAAAGATGATGAAACATTGAATTAATATATAAAGAATGCAGTGATGAGTGTTTTATGAGCAGAATTGATAATGTATCCCAAGATGGACAAGTTCTCCATGCCAATATTGCCTACACCCTTGTGAAAATATTTTTGCCACCTTATTTTAGAAATTAATGGGATTCAGCTTGGATCTTACTGTATTCCTTTGCCATAAATATAGTTTATAGTGTAGACAGGCAGCATGCAGCCTTTTCTTTGCTGTTTCCACCAGCAGCTAGCATTAACGATTTTGTGCGTAGTTGAACTTGAGTAGGGTGATCATGCAGTTGTCTCCGTATATAAAAGTGAAATTTGGTAAGATTAATGTCACTGTTATTCCAGTAACAAACACAGTTGTTGGAAAACTAAGAATACATGTTCAAACATTTACCCGTGTCATTTAATTTTAAAGACATTGACTTCCAGTGGAAAGTTTGAATGTTGGTGCAATACATCGTTTTTCAAAATATTCATTCACCAGGGTCTAGCAATAAATTTAAAGGCTTTGCAAAATACAGGTATGCAAGTAGTCTATTCACAGATGACTAATAATATTTAGAGTATTATTAATCACTTTGCTTTGAAAAATCGTGGCGATCAAATGCAGTCACTGTTGCACATATGCCCCTGAGGCTCTGTTCTGAAGTTTTATGTCTGATGATACCCCATTAGTTGTGTCTTGTGCCACGGCAGTCACTTCTTTGTTTCTCATAAGATACACATGAAGAACATAAGACTTTGAGAATGTTCAGTGCATAAAATTTTATTTGCTTACACAACAGGTGAAAGTTATCAGCACCTTTAGAGCATCAAAATCCATTATTGCCGCATACAGTCACTGTAAAATCTGTGTGTTCAATTAACAATTTATAGGAGTGAAAATTTAAGTTTTGACGCAAAATTCACTTTAAACATGCTAATCAGATGGAAACAGGGCTCTAACATGATGGGCTGTCTAATGTAACAATCAATCTGTGTGGCATATCAGTTTCTCTGCAGTGTGGCGTAAAAGTGGTTCCTCCTGATTCACACCCATATCTGGAAAAGTACCCACCACGTCAAACAATGTACTGATACTGCCTACAGAGTACGTCCACTCTTTTTCAAGTACACAGACATGCCAAGTTCCATAATGTCATAAAAGTGACTTCACTAAGAGATGCTTATGACCTTATGTCACTATCGTACATATTGCTATGGAAAATTGTAAAAATCATTGCATCTTATTGCTGGGCCCTGACATCTTTCATGATTTCATCTAATCTGTGTTCATCATCTACACCTTGGATACCCTGCAGATCACACTTAAATGCCTGCCAGAGGGTTCATCGAAGCACCTTCACAGTAATTCTTTATTGTTCCAATCTCGTGCATTGCTCAGAACAAATGAACACTTATATCTTTCCCTTTGAGCTCTGATTTCGCTTATTTTATTATGATGATTTTTCTCCCTATTTAAGTTGGCGTCAGCAAAATACTTTCGCATTTGGAGGAGAAAGTTGGTGACTGAAATTTCGTGCGAAGATTTTGCTGCAGCCAAAAATGTCTTTGTTTTAATGTTGTCGCCCACAAATCTTGTATCATATCAATGACACTCTCCCCCCTATTTTTCGATAATACAAAATGCCCTGATCTCCAGAAGTAGGGTAGCTTTTTTTCTTCTTTTTTTACTTGTGTTCCATTCTTTTCAACTTTTGGATACCAGTGTGCAACCTTCCATTGTGGTACAGTTAAACATACTTCATTTTGAAACTCACTGTGATACTCTCAGGTAAAAAAATATTGTACAGTTAATAATCAGGTGTTAGATGCAAAAATGTTGAAGCAACCCCAACATTATGACTATTGAGTCCCTAGACTTTGTGATACACATATAAAATTCTTGTTTCTCTCCTTAAAGATGGACATTACAGAGAATACAGGAGGAATTAATAAAAACAAAAATTATCTTGCATATTAATTAAAAACACTTAATTTAAAAGAATTCAGCATGTATACATTTCCACTATGTTAAGATTGTATGAATGTGACACTGATTTGCTCTACTAATTGTCTGACTATCTGCATGTGTAATATGTTTTTAAAATATATGTTCTTGTGCACCCACGCACAATTGTAAGTTTAGGAAATTGTTGAATAAATTATTTTTTAAAACTGGCTTGTCATTAAATTCACATTTGTCAGAATATTTATTACATTGGAAGTTAACCTGCTATCACAATAATTTAAGCTAGTGGATTTGTCACAGCTGTTACTGGAGTGCTGTGTGAGGAAACTTAGGCTCTCTGAGGAATGATGAAATTGGAATTAACCATCTACTACTTGTTGATTCCTTGTTCAAGATGGTTCACAAATATAGCAGTTACAAAAAGAACTGTCATTAATGTGAAATTGTCTAATAAATATAAAATATCTGTGGTTTGGTGGGTGTCGGACAATAAATCGAAAGGTCTAGGGTTTCAACTCAAGTCACTATTTTCTTCCTCCCTACACTTGGTTCTTTCACATTAGCAATGATTTGCTAATCCAAATATTTTTGTTCCTTTGTCATTTGGAGTACACATTAAATTGTAGATCATCCTCTAAATTTTCTGTTTACTGCCCCATTTCATTCTTCCCAGTCTTTCCAAAAATCATTGAGAATCTAGCTTGTGTAGAATATTGTAGCACATCTTGGATGTTGCCTCACAGTTTAGCTTTCAATAGAAGTCAGAAAAATAGTTTCCAAATAGATTTTGCCTACTTGTCTAAGGTTCAAAGGGGGGGGGGGGGGGCAATATTGTGGTCGAAGCTTTCAGTGAGCTCGAGACATTGAAAGATCCCTTAAAAATCTGATTTGTTAGATGCTGGATGAAAAGTAAGAAAAATGATTTCTATAATTAACAGCGAAGAGATCATACAGCTGTTAGTGTAGCAGTAGGAGATCAGTGGCCCACTGCCACAAAAAAAGGTACATATGTTGTTCTTTAAAAAGTCTCTGACAGAAAAGTGGGGAATTTGCTGCCTCATTCTGCCTTACCAAAATTTCTGGTATGTGAACATGTTCACACAGCCTTCTAAATCCTTTTACCCATTCTCTCTCTCTCTCTCTCTCTCTCTCTCTCTCTCTCTCTCTCTCTCTCTCGCTAAGCCTTCATACTCAGCATCTCACTGCCACTGTTTCTCTCCCACTTATTTACAATATATCCCACTGCCACCACTCTCACTTACACTGTTTCCTTTTGTCTTTCTTCCTACCACCCCAGTTTGTATCATACCTTGGGAGCTTAAAAATTCTGGGGGGTCCAACTTATTTTTGCTCCTATATCCATGTGTTAAAATTTCAGTCCAAAATGCACCCTCTCATATACGTAAGTTCACTGTTTTGGGAGAGTGCAGACATGCCCAGACACCAAGTCAATGTATGGTCTCGCCTCAGTTGTATTTTTCATTTCCACAGCTTCTCTCTCTCTCTCTCTCTCTCTCTCTCTCTCTCTCTCTCTCTCTCTCTGCTATAGCAAGGTGTGCTGCTTAAATAAAACAAATTCTACAGGCCAGTGAAGTTTTAGCAGTTTATTTATATACTTCAAATTATTTATATACACTCCTGGAAATGGAAAAAAGAACACATTGACACCAGTGTGTCAGACCCACCATACTTGCTCCGGACACTATGAGAGCGCTGTACAAGCAATGATCACACGCACGGCACAGCGGACACACCAGGAACCGCGGTGTTCGCCGTTGAATGCCGCTAGCTGCGCAGCATTTGTGCACCGCCGCCGTCAGTGTCAGCCAGCGTGGACGTGAACCGTATGTGCAGTTGACGGACTTTGAGCAAGGGCGTATAGTGGGCATGCGGGAGGCCGGGTGGACGTACCGCCGAATTGCTCAACACGTGGGGCGTGAGGTCTCCACAGTACATCGATGTTGTCGCCAGTGGTCGGCGGAAGGTGCACGTGCCTGTCGACCTGGGACCGGACCACAGCGACGCACGGATGCACGCCAAGACCGTAGGATCCTACGCAGTGCCGTAGGGGACCACACCACCACTTCCCAGCAAATTAGGGACACTGTTGCTCCTGGGGTATCGGCGAGGACCATTCGCAACCGTCTCCATGAAGCTGGGCTACGGTCCCGTACGCCGTTAGGCCGTCTTCCGCTCACGCCCCAAAATCGAGCAGCCCGCCTCCAGTGGTGTCGCGACAGGCGTGCATGGAGGTCACGAATGGAGACGTGTCATCTTCAGCGATGAGAGTCGCTTCTGCCTTGGTGCCAATGATGGTCGTATGCGTGTTTGGCGCCGTGCAGGTGAGTGCCACAATCAGGACTGTGTACGACCGAGGCACACAGAGTCAACACCCGGCATCATGGTGTGGGGAGCGATCTCCTACACTGGCCGTACACCTCTGGTGATCGTCGAGGGGACACTGAATTGTGCACGGTACATCCAAACCGTCATCGAACCCATCGTTCTACCATTCCTAGACCGGCAAGGGAACTTGCTGTTCCAACAGGATAATGCACGTCCGCATGTATCCCGTGCCAACCAACGTGCTCTAGAAGGTGTAAGTCAACTACCCTGGCCAGCAACATCTCCGTCTCTGTCCCCCATTGAGCATGTTTGGGACTGGATGAAGCATCGTCTCACGCGGTCTGCACATCCAGCACGAACGCTGGTCCAACTGAGGCGCCAGGTGGAAATGGCATGGCAAGCAGTTCCACAGGACTACATCTAGCATCTCTACAATCGTCTCCATGGGAGAATAGCAGCCTGCATTGCTACGAAAGGTGGATATACACTGTACTAGTGCCGACATTGTGCATGCTCTGTTGCCTGTGTCTATGTGCCTGTGGTGCTGTCAGTGTGATCATGTGATGTATCTGACCCCAGGTATGTGTCAATAAAGTTTCCCCTTCCTGGGACAATGAAATCACAGTGTTCTTATTTCAATTTTCAGGAGTGTATTTTGACAAATATAAACAACAACGAAGTATGTGTAATATAAGGGTAACACAAAATTGTTTGCTTTACATTTTTCTGTGTACTTTGCTCATCGATTGCAATTCATCGAACATGCCTGAATTACAATTCATTTCTTAAGAGTTAAAATATTATTAGAAATATTTTACTGCAGTAAATCCAGTTTTACATAATTTCTGGCAGACATCTTAAGTTCTTTTCAGGCATGTTAAGCCCCATTTTTTGTCACGGCAGTACCATTTTGCACACATTTGTACAGCCGTGAAGTGACCCTTATATACTGACAACTCGTCAAAGTTTTAATGGTGATAAATGCTGACTAAAAACATTTTGGTGACATTAGAACCCTTGCCATGTGTTACATGATGTCAGTTAAAACTGAATTTATGCCTCTGATGATATTATGTGCATAAATGCGGTAACTTTGAACCTCAGTAACAGATAACGATACCCAAAAAAGTTTCTAAGTGCCCACAGATCATTATCTTAATAACATTTGGTAAAAATTGTGAACAATCTGCTATAAACATAAGTTAAAGATGTGGACATCCCCACATTTGGTACTTTTCATAAAAATCATGGTTTTTCAGGATTTTCTCAGGAAGTGCCCAGGAACAAACAGTGCTTTTATAAACCGCCTAAGGTCCATCCTAAACCACACTTGATGCAAAAGAACCAACCAATTTGCCAGGGCTAGGGTATGTGTGTAATGTTTAAATTTTGATGTTGTGCTATAAGATAGCTGCAGTAATCCTGTTCTTCTGATAGGTATAAAATATTCACTAGGCCAAGGGGTATCTAGAAAAAATTGTCCCCTTATCTCTGTGGTCAATAAAACCATAGATATGAACTGCTGAAAAATCACATTTTCATGTGCATCTTTTTGGATTGTATTGGTATCAAGCACTGTTGTGCACAGAATGATAAATAACAATAGATTAACTAAAGTAATAGCACTGTTCTTGCTAATTTTCCTGCAGTAAACTTAGTAAATGATAGTCATAACATTATCATCGTGGAAAAAAAATTATGTAGTAGTGTGATTTTCCAGATACATCTGCAGTCCTGGCACACATTGAAATCTCTGCACCACAGCATGATGCTACAAGAGTCAAAACAAAATGGTATAGCTCATTGATGAAGTGACGTATTTTGCAGTATTTTATTTTCTGCATCTGAAGGAGAACAATACCAGAACAATATGTGGTGACTTATCAGAAATGTATGGTGTCAATGCAGCATCATATGACAGTGTTCGAGTAAGAGGCAGAAGGCGTAAAATGGAAATGAATATGATACAGATCCAAGAACATTGGTCTAGTTTTGATCAGTGGAAATGAATACATATCAGAGAATTGAGGAGCGAGAATGGAGGTCAGTTCTTAAGAACGAAAACTCCTTGGAACTGGTGCTGTTTGTGTCACATTTGTACTGTTTATTCATATTAGTGAGTGGAAGTGGGGGACAGTAGTTCTATTTTTTCAGTTTTGTATAGGAGTTAATTTTTATTGTTTCTGTTAATCTTACTTTCTGGAACATTACAAAAAAAAAAAAAGGCACTTCAGTTTCACAGAACCTTTTCAGTCTCCACACACTTCCAAGGTTCTATGGGGCACAGATAAAGAAATGGTGCCTTAGACTATTGCTTCCTGCCCATAAAACAGAAAGCACCAAAGAAATAAAAAAATATTTATTCTACGGAAAGAGACCTCAGGATTCCTACATGTATTTGCCAAGACATTTACTCCACAAAACTGAGAGTAAATTTTGTATGAACTGCAAATTTAACATTCATAATATTTGAAGTAAAAATAATTTTCATACAGACTATGCTTTCCTATTCAAGATTCAGAAGGGAGTTTATACTGTGATCCAAAAGCCTTTTACATTGCCAGCAGATATCGTGCAGGAAACTGGAAATTTTTCACACATTCTAAAGTAAAGCAAGGGAAAAGAAAGGATTAGCTTATTAATAGCTCATATAATTTACCACAAAACTTTGAGTCAAGCTCGCAAAATTCTAGTTAACCGGCTACAACTTAAGAACTATATACACTTCATCTATTTGCAGTTGCCTAAAATACTTAATTTGGAGCATTAGATACGAAAACAACTGCCGAGTAGTGTAAGAGGAAAAGCAGTGCCTCACTCCCTCAAGTAGTTTCTTTTCTCCTAAAATATAAATCTACAGATAAAATATTTGCCCCCCCCCCCCCTTTCTCCTACATAAGTTCACAGATAAAATAGTCACCCCCCAAAATCCCTATTAACACACTGGTCAACTTTAAGTGCTGTAAATGGCGTAGAACCGTACCAGGCAGCCATGTGGCACTCCAGCACTGATCTACATCTACGGGACTACTCTGCTGTTCACAATAGAGTGCCTCGCAGAGGGTTCAATGAACCACCCTCAAGCTGTCTCTCTACCATTCCACTCTCGGGCGCGTGGGAAAAACGAGCACTTAAATTATTCTGTGTGAGCCTTGATTTCTCTTATGATATTGTGATGATCATTCCTCACTATGTATGTGGATGCCAACAGAATGTTTTTGTAATCGGGGGAGAAAATTGGTGATTGAAATTTCATGAAAAGATCCCATTGCAACGAAAAATGCCTTTGTTTTAATGATAGCCACTCCAATTCATGTCTTATGGCACTTTTTACCCTACTTCGCGATAATACAAAGTGAGCTGACCTTTGTACCTTGATTTCATCCATCAGTCCCATCTGATGCAGATCCCACACCACACAGCAATACTCCAGAATAGGGCAGACAAGTGTGGTGTAAGCAACCTCTTTAGCAGACCTGTTGTACGTTCTAAGTGTTCTGCCAATAAATCGCAATCTTTGGTTGGCTCTACCCACAGCATTAGCTATGTAATCATTCCAATTTAGGATATTTGTAATTTTAATCCTTAAGTATTTAGTTCAGATTTGTGTGACTTATCGCATAATCGAAATTTAGCAGATTTCTTTTAGTAATCATGTGAATAACTTCACACTTTTCTTTATTCAGGATCAATTCTACATCTACGTGATTACTCTGCTTTCCACAATAAAGTGCCAGGAAGAGGGTTCAATGAACCACTCTTCGCACCATACAGTCATCTTATCTAAATCATTTTGAAATTCGTTTTGGTCATCTGATGACTTTACAAAACAGTAAATCACAGCACCATCTGCAAACAAGCTAAGATGACTACTGAGATTGTCTCCTATGTTGTTAATATAGATCAGAAATAATGGAGGGCCTGTAACACTTCCTTGGGGAACGCCAGATATTATTTCTGTTTTACTCAATGACTTTCCATCTATTACTACAAACTGTGACCTTTCTGACAGGAAATCATGAATCCAGTCGCACAACTGAGGCGGTATTCCATAGGCACGCAGTCTGGTTAGAAGACGCTTGTGAGGAACAGTGTCGAAAGCCTTCTGGAAATATAAAAATATGGAATCAATTTGACATCCCCCACAATATCACTCATTATTTCATGAGTATAGAGGGCTAGTTGTGTTTCGCAAGAATGATATTTTCTGAATAAGTGCTGACTATGTGTCAATAAATCGTTCTCTTCGAGATGCTTCATAATGTTCGAATACAATATATGTTCCAAAACCCTTCTGCAAATCGACGTTAGTGATATGGGCCTGTACTTCAACGGATTACTCCTATTTCCTTTTTTGGGTATTGGTGTGACTTGAGCAATTTTCCAGTCATTAGGTACAAATCTTTCTGTGAGCAAGCAGCTGTATATAACTGCTAACTATGGAGCTATTGTATCACCATACTCTGAGAGGAACCTGACCTGTATACAATCTGGACTGGAAGCCTTGTTTTTATTAAGTGATTTTATTAAGCTGCTTTGTGACACTGAGGATATCTATTTTAATGCTTCTCACCTTGGCAGTTGTTCTTGATTGGAATTCAGGAATATTTACTTAGTCTTTTTTGGGGAAGGAGTTTCGGAAAATCGTGTTTAATAACTCTGCTTTAGTGGCCCTGTCATTAGTGCAGTCAAGAGGTGTGTGGGGGCAAGTTGTTTGTATGAAATCGGCACAATCACATGGGCTGGCATGGCAGAATGGAGCTACTGTATTTTGACATGTTCACAGCAAGACTGTGCTTGTGGTTGTTCAGCTTGTTGGTGTATTAACATGATTTGTCAAACATGCCCACAGGGAATGGTTTATCACTTGGGTCCACATAACAGTGTGAAAGAACAGTAGTCATACAAAGATCCTATCTGACAAGAACTCTACACTAGGGGCCAAGCCTTCAGTGACAACTGGGTTCAAACCCAACAAGTAATTGATGCTGTCACTAAAAGCAGGTCCATCTCTACCAGTTAAAAAAAAAATTTAAAAAACCTATTTCTCACAGCCGCACAAAGTTGCAAATCTTCAATGGGTCAAGCATGTTGATTCAAAATTCTATTAAAAGTCTACTAATGAAAGAATTTATTATTAATCAAGACATAACAGCATGCTATCAGCTCTCTACGTGCCCAGTAGATAAACATACACTGACCTCACTGACTGTTTCATGAACTGTTATTCTACCGGGTTCTTCACAATATCCTTATTACTGTTGATCACAAAGTAACATTACAAAAACTCACATATTATAGTGTTAATAACACTGCTTTTGTGAGATGTAAAGTCTTCTTTGCATAACAATGAGAATTACTGCAACAGGTTTTACTACTGCAACAAAACTGTTCACGGAATGGAAGATCATGAAATATTGTGTTACATTGGAGTACTACTTGAAACTTCTGTTTCATTCTTGCTGAAAAATACACAAAATCTCGTGTCAACTAGATCTAGACAAAAATTGTAATTAAATTCATTTGCAGTTGTCTTAGAGGACAATTATTTGAGTGCAATGCAACTACAGTTAATAAAGAGTTGCAGACAGGCACAACAAAAATACTTTGCACATATGAGCTTTTGGCCAAAAGGCTTTCCTCTGAAATGGAAAAAACAAAAACATTCCTGCGAGCACAATAACACACACGACAAGTCTCTGGCTACTGAGACCAGACTGCAAGCAAGTGCGCCTGATGGGAGGCAAACGGTGGGTGGCGGGCTGAGGAGGAGGCTGGGGTAAGGAGAGGGAGGACAGCAGAGTAGGGTTTGGGGAGGGTGTGGTGCTGCTTGTGGAAGCATGCACTGATGTGATGGGGACAGGGTCGGGCTGCTAGGTGCAGTCGGGAGGATTGGGTGTGTGGGGGGCAGAAAAAGAGAATTAAAAAACTAGTGGGTGCATTGGTGGAATAGAAGGCTGTGTAGTGCTGGAATGGGAGCAGGGAAGGAGAGGAACCACGGAATGCTGAAGCCAGAGGGTTTACAGGAAGGATACATTGTAGGGAAATTTCCCACCCATGTAACTCAGAAAAGCTGGTGTTGGTAAGAGGCATCAGATTGCACAGGCTATCAAGCAGTCACTGATATAAAGCACATTGTGTTAAGCTTCTTGTTTAGCAGCTAGGTGATCCAACTGGCTCTTTGCCACAATTTGTTGGGGCCATTTGAGGTAACAGATAACTTGTTGGTTGTAGCTTAATTTCAGATCACACAACCGCTTTCATAGATAGTAATCCTGATCTTGATGGGATAGGATATGCATGTGACCCCCCCCCCCCCTGCCCCTCCCCTCCCCAATAGGAGAAGCTGATGGTGGGAGGATGTATGGGATAGGTCTTGCACCCAAGTTAATTGCAGGGATATGAGCCACCAGGCAACCAGTCGTGCCCTGAAATGAGAAATCGTTTTCATTATCCTTCCCACTCCTTCCACAGTGGTACTCTGTTGCCCCCAAATCTAAGCTATATCTTTGTTCATCCCCACCCCCAACCTTTGCCTCATGGCTCCTATCCTGCAACAGACCTACATGCAAGATCTTTCTCATACATCCTCCCATCACAACCTACTCCTTTATAGTCACAAGCATCAACCTATACCATCAGACACTGGGCTACCTGATAAAGCAGTCATGTGATCCATAAACCAAACTGCAAAAACTGTGCTGCTTCCTATGAGGACAAACAATCAGCAATCTGCCTGTTCACATAAGTGAGAACCGAAAAACTGTGGCCAAGAGACACATGAACCACCTTGCACCTTGTTGCTGAACATGCTGCCCTACACGCCTTTCACTTCATTGACTGCCAGTACCATCTGGATCCTAGCAAACAAAATCAGCTTTTACAAGATATGCAGCTGGGAACTCTCTCAGCAATATATCCTATGCTCCCGTAACTCCCCTGGCCTCAAGCTTTGCTAGGCCCTGACCTTCAACCACATGTCGTCCCCCCCCCTCCCCTCACTACTTTTCTCATTTCTGTTCCCCTCTCCTCCCCTGCCCTCCCAACTGCACCTAGCAGCCCTATCCTGCTTCCACCATGTTGCTGCAGGCTGCCTCAAACAGCACTACAACCCCCCCGTCCTCCTCCTCCTCGTCACCATCTACACAGACTGACTGCTTCTCCGGTCAGGTGCAGTTGCCTCAGCAGCCAGAGACAGTGGTGGTGTACTTGGGCAAATGTGTAATCCATTTTAGAAGAAAGTCTTTTGCCCAAAAGTCAAATGTATAGCAGTCTCTTTGTTGTGCCCACCTCTGACTCAATGTCTTCTCTATATGGCAAGAGGCAACCTATCCTTTCATAATTTTATCATCATTCCATTCTGGCTTTTCCATTGTCTGAACATGACAAAGTACTTATTCACATTGACTTCTTGCCATTTGTGACCAATAATGAAGTTTGCACTTATTTCTCCACTTTAATGTTGCAATACACATGATTGATCATCACAGTAGCTTTGTATTCCAGTCCAAATCTTGGAAAGAAATCCACCTGACTGGTACAAAAGTAACAGGTCTCATTATCTGAGACACAAAATCGAGAACCAATATGACCGAAAATGTATCCTATGAGCCAATATTCACACAAATTTGGTTTCTGGGACATGGAGTTGCAAGTATGTCAGTGACCTCAAAACAGTGCACAAAATAAATCAAAACAATGAAATTCTTTTGGGTGTGCAACCACATCATGATATGATAAACCTAGTGATATGTTGGCTATTGCTGCTGGCAGCCTTCGTCAGAGTGAGTGCATGGTACCCAAAATGGCAACAGTTTAATCATGTAAACAATGAGAATTTTATTGCAATGGCCTCTGGCCACAAAAGCCTATATTTGAAGTTGAACCTCCTAACAACTTGCTGAATTTCACTTCACAAGCAGTCATACATGTTGAATTACCACAGCTGGTAAATAGTAACTGGCAGACTGTATTGATTTTTGAAAAGCAAGGAAGGCATATATGTCCACAGAATGCAATATTCATTGACCATTATTTACAAGCATAAACGTACAAAGTAGGCGTTAAGATTCTTGTGACACAATCGACATTAACATGAAATGCATACTCGTAGTTAATGCAGCACGTTAGTGGCTTGTTTCACATTGTTGAATGTTTTCCTGTTGAAGCTGAAGGAAGAGAAGTAGGTCTTTTTTAAATTTTTATGATTACAAATGTAGGTGACTCGAAGGCTAAAACAGCCAAGTCTTATTTGAGCAATGCAACATTTATTCAAGTATACACTTTATTTACACATTATTGCCACAGAGCAAGAAGATAAGATTTTGTAATAATGAACCACTCAAAACAATAAAAAGATAAAATCTGATTCAGGTACTTAACAGGCCATTACATGCAGGGCAAACACACTGCATGGACATTATGAAATTAATGATAAAAAAGGAATAGTGTTTTTAAACAATGTGTTTAACAAATAAACAGATTCTGGAGTTGACCTTATCTGGTAAGTCATGATAGTGGTTTATCACATTTTTAATGCTGCTCTTAATTCCATTACTGAGCCTTTTACAAAATGAAATTGGTAAAGACAAAAAGTACACACAAACACTAATTTCTTCAAATTAATGAAAGAAAAAGTGAATCACAATGAAAATGGAATTGTATCAATTTAACAGAAAATGCCTTGCCCAGTATGTTCCTCAGAATCTATTTCCAATTCAGTATTGTGAGCTGTAAACATGACAGGTTGATGCTCACTATGTGTCAATGATATTTTACAAGATGGAAATGATGTATAGTAACAAGAGCATATTTTTAGACAATAATGATAAGACAGAAAAGACAAAAATAATGACTGCGAAGTATAAATAATAGAAAATATGAAGTAACTGGGAAGCAAATAACAGCAAAAACTTATACAACTATTAGTACAACATGTATGCGCTTACGAGTACTCAGTGTTACAGAAAGTCTAAGGAACAAAAGAAAACACAAGAAGTATACAGTTTAAACGGACAGGCACTGAACTGCAAGTTAAAATGATCGGTATGAACAAATGGTTTTGTTTTTTCTTTCTTTTTTCAGAAGCATTGTCTTTAAAAATTGTCTGTTTGGAATATTTCAATCTTTAAAAGAGGAATTTTTTATACTACCAATTATAAAATTCAGCATCGTTCAAATATGCTATAAAGACCTGTCAAACACGTTAGGTTATTTATAACATTTTTTGAACATAGCTCTTCTGGTGGATAAAAATCTTCTCGCATATTTCGATAAAGAACATGCTGTATTGTCCACTTTAGTTGAGCACTTTTGGAATCATCCTGCAAAACAAGATAATGTATCTATTAAATTTGGAATACAATTAACAACACATATATACACACATTAATAATGTTACTTGCTGTCAAAAAAAATTCAAAACATTCATACAAAACGGATTTTTGTGGTATCAGTGCATGGAACAGTACATACTCTGTAATATTTTTTTGCAAAACACAGTTTGCTCTTTGTTCAGGATAAGTTGTAGTCATCACCATCACCCTGTACAATTTCCCACAAGCAATTTCTGCTTGGAAAACATGCTTCTCCATCTGCTCTGGCTTTCCCACCCTTCTCTGTCACTGCTCTGCCCCTGTCTTCTCCTGTTTAATGCTGTCTTCCACTCCTTTGAGCCACTTGTCCCTTGGTCTCCTGCCCCTCATCTTCATTTTGTGCATATTTCTATGCATCATTATCTAATCCTTTTTCTTCACATGACAATATCATATTTTTTTCCCCTTTATC
Organism: Schistocerca gregaria; assembly: GCF_023897955.1. Lineage (NCBI taxonomy): Eukaryota > Metazoa > Arthropoda > Insecta > Orthoptera > Acrididae > Schistocerca > Schistocerca gregaria. The sequence goes on along the minus strand of NC_064925.1, from coordinate 304,020,132 downwards.
TTCTCTTGTAGGAGTTCCTCTTGTCCTATCTCTACAACACTTTCATTTCTCATTTTTTCAATTTTTGTTACACCTATTCGGCTTCTCAAAAACATTTCTCTGGTTCACACCTTATTCTTTCCCCATTCCTTTCTGCAGCACACAACAGAAACAGCACACAGATTGTGTAAATGACAGGTATACCTCTGTGATATGTTGTAAACAATTGTATTGTAGAGAAGTATAGAGAAGTAGAGATGAACAAGCTGGTAGAGTAAAATTGTGGTCTGTTATATGCCATGAAACAACTTAACATTTAATCCTCACCTGCGCAGTGGATCACCACAAGTTCTGCCTTACATGCTACTAAACTCCACTACAAATAGCAAGGCAAACAGAGAATTTCCAGTAATCACACAAACAGCAAGTCTCTGTTATGTTCTAGTAGCTCTAGTCATGTATTGTTCATTTTGAGTTCACCTCTGCAGTTACAGACTGTGTGTAAAAAGACTGCAGCATCAAAATGAATTGGTCCAAATTCAATGAATTAGCAAACACACATTTGTGCTTCAGTCTTGCACAAGCAACCAGGTGGGATTATGCCAGGTGGTTTGCTCGGTGACTTTTAGCCAGCCATGTTTTCTTTTATACAGTTGGTCATATACTTTGAGAAATAAGTTCTCTGCAAGTAAACAAACATCTGAGGTGTTGGTTCAAAACACTGCTTTTGACATTTAAGATGAAAATAGCTTTAATGAAATTATTTTAGGTTAATCAAGATCGTTCGGTGCATCGTCTTGTTCAAAATGCGGAGATGTCTTTTTTTAATTTTTTTTATTTTTAATTCCCCCCCCCCCCCCCCCCCCAGCGAGTTGAAGAAAACAGTAGTGCTAGTACCAGACAAGTCACCAGTGAGCTTAGTATCTCTCACACAACAGTGTGGAAAGTTTGAAATGAAAATCGATGCAACAAAATTTCAGAACTCTACTCATGATTACCCAGTACATTTTTTGTTTAGCCACTGTTTTGCCTCATTAACATTGCAGACTGGTGCAGTGACATTTAATAATATGGCAGTTTTAATTCCAAAAACAATATCTTCTGGGCTGTTGAAAACACTTAAGCTTCATATGAATGCGGATGACGAGAAAAATTTAAAGTCAAATATGGCAGACATTGCCAGGTAGGACTTGATAGGGCCATTACCAGAACTGCTCGATGAAGCTCATTTCAAGTTTTTCAAAACATTTTGCTACAGCAAGACAGTGTTCCATCAGATGGTGTCATCTTATAATAAATTACCTAAATGAAGCCCAGAAGAAATATTGAATAGGGAATTTGCTCCATTTCCCTGGTCTGCAAAATCACTGGACCTAAATCCGCTTGACTTCTTTTCTTCTGCGCTTCCATGAAGATAAACAAGATCTACTTACTTCTGCTGAATTACTCAATGTTAAAAAGGTGTTTTGCCTGCACGCTTGAGGTGATGACACTACGATGCAATGCATATATTCAAACAGATGGACCTAACTTTGAACAGCTTTATAAAACTGTACTTCTTATTCTTAACACTGACATATTTGTCATTGTTTTTCTTTTTTGTACTCTACAAGAAAAAACTATGTTTTGGTGTTTGTGTGCATAGTGTGTGTTTTTATTTTCTTAATTAGATGTACAGTTTATGAGATGAACAGATGTCAGACTTTTCAAAATTCCAGTTTTGTGAACTTTAGCAAATTTAATCCTTCCCCTGAGTGTAATGAAAAAAAAAAACCACCTTCATAAATGATACGCAAAAATTAATTACATTTAAAATTTGATCTACACTTAATCCTCACAAGTACAATGGTTTCATAATAAGAAGGCCAAAGAAATAAAAGGATTTACCTGTTAATTTTACAAAATTAAAATTCACAAATTCTGGGTAAACTTTAAACAAATGTGTAATTATAATTTGTAAGTGCAAGAACAAAGTGTCTTTATTATTCAAGAGCAATTTAAGTGAGAAAAAGAAATGAGCTTCGAACTGTTAAATCTGACTGATCTGGCAGGATAAGAGGGCATAAGGAATTCAACATCTCATGGCATGCATGCACTGCAGCTTAGGTGGTTTTTGCAGGCCAAGTTGACTTCCACTTTGATAGACGAGTAGGTCTTCTATCAAACTGTCTCTATTTCCCCTAACCATGTGTGGTACATTATAAACAGTTATCATTTACACCCTGTAAAATACATGTTATATTGCCTTCTTACTTTTCAAGGGGGACTTTTTCTTCCATATCATTCATCTTACAACACTCAAAGCTGTCAGTTTGCCTCACACATTCTCTTAGATCTGTCATTTCTTTCATTTTCCTGTATTATGCTCTGGAAACTTGGAGCTTTCCACCATTTTCTGCTGCTGTTTACGAAAGATCTATCCTTTTCCCTTTGTTGTGACCACCAGCTCCCACTTCTTTGCATTAAATTTTAAGCCAAGCTCTTTCACAACTTCTTCTCAAACACATAATAGCTTCTGTGTTTCCTCTTTGTTGCTCCAATACACCCTGAAATCATTAGCAAATTGTCATCATCCTGTCTCCTGTCGCTCTTACCATTTGTGTCATTATATTGTCTTTCACCACTGCAAAAAGTAACAAAGATAGTGCACTTTCTTGTTTCACACCATTTCTCTGAGTCACAGTACTCATAAAGTTGTTATTTCGTCCAACTGTAACACAATTTACACTTCCCTGGTACAATTCTTTTATCCTTGGCACAGACTGCTTCTCCAATTCTTTCTTTTTTAGTCTCTCTTGAGCTCTATGGCTCTATGGCTCTTTCATACGCATGTAGCTGTCTCACTACATATTTGAAATCTACTGTGGACATTCCTGGCCGGAAGCCATACAGTTCTCTCAGCTGCTTTTCCACCAATCACCGCATTTGTCTCTCCAGAAACTTCTTATACATTTTTGCACAGTGCACAGTTGGACACAAGGGTAAAGCTGCTATATATTTACCATTTCCCCTCTTGAAGGACAACTACAATTCCTTTCTTCCAGCCTTCTGGAGTTCTCTTTTCCTTTCATGCAGCTGTCTTAACTCTACACAGCCACTTCTTTTGCTGTTCTGATCATTTCCACACACATTTCATCTAACCCTAGTGCCTTTCTTTTTCTTCAGTGCCTCATGCACTTCTACAGGCATTAGATCTTTTTTTTTTTTCATTTTCACTTCACCTCCTTCCCCCTATATAACTATCTTCCGCCACTGCTCTGTCTGTCTCCTGCAAATCCTAAAATATGTTCTCCACAGCTCTTTAAAGTCCTTGTCCCCCTTATACTTCATTCCCATATTTAACAATCATTTTTACCTTCTCTACCACTCCTCTTCCCCTATTTCTATGATTCTTTTCCATCATCGTGGTCCAGTTTTATATCCAGAAAAAGTATAGTTTTTTTTCCCATAACAGAGAAAAATGGCATATACTAAGCATTCTACCTTAATGGCAACACAATTACTGTGTTGTAAACAATATTCTTTTGTTATGAATATAATAGAGGGAAACATTCCATGTGGGAAAAATATATCTAAAAACAAAGATGATGTAACTTACCAAACGAAAGTGTTGGTATGTTGATAGACACACAAACAAACACAAACACACACACAAAATTCAAGCTTTCGCAACCAACGGTTGCTTCATCAGGAAAGAGGGAAGGAGAGGGAAAGCCAAAGGATGTGAGTTTTAAGGGAGAGAGTAAGGAATCATTCCAATCCCGGGAGCGGAAAGACATGGAATGACTCCTTACCCTCTCCCTTAAAACCCACATCCTTTCGTCTTTCCCTCTCCTTCCCTCTTTCCTGATGAAGCAACCGTTGGTTGCAAAAGCTTGAATTTGTGTGTGTGTGTGTGTGTGTGTGTGTGTGTGTGTGTGTGTGTGTGTGTGTGTGTGTATGTGTGTGTGTGTGTGTGTGTCTATCAACATACCAATGCTTTCGTTTGGTAAGTTATATCATCTTTGTTTTTAGATATATTCTTTTGTTATATTTTTCCAGGTGCATATCACACAAATGCTATCACAAACGGCTTTGATTTTCAAGAAAATTATTATCAGTTTATCTGTTAGAAGGGAGGGAAAGCAGGGAATACTAAAATGCTACAAAACTAAATTACAAACATACACCAACTTTTTAAAAAGCTGTCATTAATATTATACAGTAAAAACTTATGAGAAATACATACCACAGTATGGGTTTATGTTAAAATACTCCCACCTACACAGAAAGTAAGGTCAATATTATATGAAGGTGGATTCATAAGTCCGATAAATTCCAGCAACATATCAGGAAATTTTGTTATATGGCACAGCTACAGGTTCGCATATCAACAATGTTAGGAAAAGGATAGAGTGCTTCTCACCATAAAGATAACACATTGAGCTGCAGACAGGCACAATGAAAAGACTGCTTTTAGCTTCAGCTAAACACACACACACACACACACACACACACACACAAGCAAGCACACCTTGCACACACATGATCACCATCTCTGGCAGCTTGGACTTAGGTCACTGCCACATTCAGAGTGAATCTGGAGTGGGGCAGGGAAGGGGGAGGGATAGCAAGGTATGGATGGGACGGGTGAGACAAGAGCGCTCTCTAGCTAAGCTTGTAAGGATCTGCCAGGCACAGTGTCAGGAGGCTGTGGGGCAGGAAAGGGGGGGGGGGGGGGGTTCTGGGAAGTGGCAACGGGGGCGGGGTGGGAGGGGTACAGGAGCAGCACAAAAGGAGACGAGCAGTGAAGGGGAAAGACACGTGGGTGCATTGGCAAAGGGTGGCACACAGTGAGGGTGAGGGGACATGAATAGCAATGAGGTGATAGGAGAGAAGAGGCGGAAAATGGTGCGTGGAAGGTGCAGGGACCATAGGATACAGTAGGTTGAGGTGGGGACAGTTTTGGGAGTGGAGAATGTGTTGTGGGATAACTCCCATCTTCGCAGCTCAGAAAAGCTGATGGAAAAGAGGAGGATCCAGATAGCCAGATTTGTAAAGAAGCCATTGAAATCAAGTATGTTATGTTCAGTTTTAAGTTGTGCCACAGAGTGGTCTGTTATGCTCTTGGCCACAGTTTGGCTTTGCCAGACAGAGTTGTTCTCTCTCTGCCACCCTCCCCCTCCCCGAACTTGCTATTCCTCCCCCTTCCCTGCCCCACTCCAGATTCCCTTTGAATGTGAAAGTGACCCAAGTCCAAGTTGCCAGAGATGGTGGCCATGAGTGTGTGACTTGCTTGCTTGCTTGCTTGTGTGTGTGTGTGTGTGTGTGTGTGTGTGTGTGTGTTTTCTTGTCTGTAGGAGGCTTTGGCCAAAAGCTAAATATGTAACGGTGTTTTCGTCGTGCCTGTCTGCAATTCAGTGTGTTATATTTATGGTAGGTAGCAAGCTATCCTTTTCTTATTATTCCTGTAACTATTTTGTAGAAGCTTTTACATATATGAAATATGCAGCTGTTTGTCACCAGATATCATAACAGAATGATACAAAAATACTATGATGCAGTTAAAATCACCTTTGTCTATTCAAAAGAATGAAATCTGTAGTCCACAAACAAACAGAGTTGAGAGATCTTCATGGAGTCTCTGCATTAAAACTGAAGACTGAATGTTACAGATATATGGATTTAAATGAATTCAAATGAGCACTGCAGGTTATAGATTTTCCAGAAGTCAGATTGAGGTTTCTTTCAGAAGAAATAAATGAGTAAATTCATGGTATTGTGATATGTTACAGTCTTGTTCAAGTTTTTAAAATTGGTGAAAAGGCATCTCATAAGAATCGTTACATGATGTTCTGGATACCGTTCTTCATCTAAGGAAGCTAGGTGCATGGTGTCAATGTTTGCTGACTTAACACCAAAAGTGCACGAATAAGGCCATTTTAAAATCATGTTTAGAAATCTTGATGCACAAGGTGGAGGATTCGTCATGATGCAAGTGAAATGTAGATCCACGTTTATATTACTAAGACAAAACTGCAGAGATGATTAAGGGCTGAATAGGTTAAAGGTGCACTGAAAAAAGCAGAAGCAGCAACAGCTATGTTGGTGGTGGAAAGAGAGATAATGATTATCTTTTGAGATTTCAAGGGATGATTTTAATTAGCAACTTTGAAAATTATACAAAATACCTTACTATTATTATGCAATGACATTGGACTGTTCACATAATGCAGTGAAATACAAGTGGTCAAGACTCCTGTGCAAAAGACTCCTCTTGTCCAAGAAGACGTGTGTGCTTGCATGGAGGTTTTGTGATGAGAAGACTGCATTGCTGAGTTTATTTCTAAACTGCTGACTGTGCACATTTCTTTGATAATGTGCAATGGTGTACCCTTGGAGAACAAGAAGCAAAGAATAGAAAGGTTAAGGTGTGATCCTCATCCAACTACCGAGAAGACACAAGTCTGCCAATGTGAGACATACAATCACAGCTGAATATTTTGAGCCATGAAGTCAATTTCCAATGATGCAAGTTTCAGTTGCTCTCTGAATGCCACAGCTGTGCATTCCCTCAAAAATGACAAAAAGGCTGTGGAGCAGCAGCCTCTGAAACATGAATAAGTAAGCATAAAGAGACAGGGCAATAAAATGATGATGCAGTGTTATAATGGAAAATGAGTGTGGCTTCTCACTATCACAGTTTGAGACTAGTTGGCCATAGTTGCAGTTACCATATTCATAAATGAAGTGAAGTGTTGATGCAGTGTGCCCTTTAAGGACATCCTGTCACTGTGAGGGACTTCAGTTACCATATCCACTAACACATCCACTGTTCTCATATTTCATTAGGCTACTTTCCACTAATTAATCACTAACCTAATGTCTAACGCAAAAGGGCATGGAAACAAATGTAGGCATAACTCCTAATGTTTTCATGTGTGCTGTCGTCTATGGTAAAATATGTATTTAGATGAGGAAATCTATAAATACTGTTCAGTGCCAGGCAATAACATCAAACCTTTCAATCAATCAAATTATATAAGTAACTTAAAATAGAAACTTCCACATGGGAAAAATATATTAAAAACAAAGATTCCAAGACTTACCAAGCGGGAAAGTGGCGGTAGATAGGCACAATAAATAAAACACACAAACAGAATTTCGAGCTTTCGCAACCGGCAGCTGCTTCGTCAGGAAAGAGGGAAGGAAAAGGAAAGATGAAAGGATGTGGGTTTTAAGGGAGAGGGTAAGGAGTCATTCCAATCCCGGGAGGAGAAAGACTTACCTTAGGGGGGAAAAAGGATAGGTATATACTAGCGCGCGCACAAGATACATATACAGACACAAGCAGACATATTTAAAGGCAAAGAGTTTGGGCAGAGATGTCAGTCGAGGCGGAAGTGCAGAGGTAAAGATGATGTTGAATGACAGGTGAGGTACGAGTGGCGGCAACTTGAAATTAGCGAAGATTGAGGCCTGGTGGATAACGAGAAGAGGTGATATATTGAAGGGCAAATTCCCATCTCCGGAGTTCGGATAGGTTGGTGTTGGTGGGAAGTATCCAGATAACCCGGATGGTGTAACACTGTGCCAAGATGTGCTGGCCGTGCACCAAGGCATGTTTAGCCACAGGGTGATCCTCATTACCAACAAACACTGTCTGCCTGTGTCCATTCATGCGAATGGACAGTTTGTTGCTGGTCATTCCCACATAGAAAGCGTCACAGTGTAGGCAGGTCAGTTGGTAAATCACGTGGTTGCTTTCATACGTGGCTCTTCCTTTCATCGTGTACACCTTCCGGGTTACAGTACTGGAGTAGGTGGTGATGGGAGAGTGCATAGGACAGGTTTTACACCGGGAGCGGTTACAAGGGTAGGAGCCAGAGGGTAGGGAAGGTGGTTTGGGGATTTCATAGGGATGAACCAAGCGGTTACGAAAGTTAGGTGGACAGCGGAAAGACACTCTTGGTGGAGTGGGGAGGATTTCATGAAGGATGGATCTCATTTCGGGGTAGGATTTTAGGAAGTCGCATCCCTGCTGGAGAGCCACATTCAGAGTCCGATCCAGTTCCGGGAAGTATCCTGTCACAAGTGGGGCACTTTTAGGGTTCTACTGTGAGAGGTTCTGGGTTTGAGGGGATGAGGAAGTAGCTCTGGTTATTTGCTTCTGTACTAGGTCGGGAGGGTAGTTGTGGGATGCGAAAGCTGTTTTCAGGTTGTTGGTGTAATGGTTCAGGGATTCAGGACTGGAGCAGATTCATTTGCCACGAAGGCCTAGGCTGTAGGGAAGGGACCGTTTGATATGGAATGGGTGGCAGCTGTCATACTGGAGGTACTGTTGCTTGTTGGTGGGTTTGATGTGGACGGATGTGTGAAGCTGGCCATTGGACAGATGGAGATCAACGTCAAGGAAAGTGGCATGGGATTTGGAGTAGGACCAGGTGAATCTGATGGAACCAAAGGAGTTGAGGTTGGAGAGGAAATTCAGGAGTTGTTCTTCACTGTGAGTCCAGATCATGAAGATGTCATCAATAAATCTGTATCAAACTTTGGGTTGGCAGGCTTGGGTAACCAAGAAGGCTTCCTCTAAGCGACCCATAAATAGGTTGGTGTACGAGGGGGCCATCCTGGTACCCATGGCTGTTCCCTTTAATTGTTGGTATGTCTGGCCTTCAAAAGTGAAGAAGTTGTGGGTCAGGATGAAGCTGGCTAAGGTGACGAGGAAAGAGGTTTTAGGTAGGGTGGCAGGTGATCGGCGTGAAAGGAAGTGCTCCATTGCAGCGAGGCCCTGGACGTGCGGGATATTTGTGTATAGGGAAGTGGCATCAATGGTTACAAGGATGGTTTCCGGGGGTAACAGACTGGGTAAGGATTCCAGGCTTTCGAGAAAGTGGTTGGTGTCTTTGATGAAGGATGGGAAACTGCATGTAATGGGTTGAAGGTGTTGATCTACGTAGGCAGAGATACGTTCTGTGGGGGGTTGGTAAACAGCTACAATGGGGCGGCCGGGATGTTTGGGTTTGTGAATTTTAGGAAGTAGGTAGAAGGTAGGAGTGTGAGTGTTGGTGGGTCAGGAGTTTGATGCAGCCAGGTGAAAGGTTTTGTAGGTGGCCTAAGGTTCTGAGGATTCCTTGACGCTCCGCCTGGAAATCAGGAATGGGATTACCTTGGCAAACTTTGTATATAGAGTTGTCTGAAAGCTGACTCAGTCCCTCAGCCACATACTCTCGATGATCAAGTACTATGGTCGTGGAACCCTTGTCAGCCGGAAGAATGATGATGGATCGGTCAGCTTTCAGATCATGGATAGCCTGGGCTTCGGCTGTGGTGATGTTGGGAGTAGGATTAAGGTTTATCAAGAAAGATTGAGAGGCAAGGCTGGAAGTGAGAAATTCCTGGAAGGTTTGGAGAGGGTGATTTTGAGGAAGAGGAGGTGGGTCCTACTGTGATGGAGGATGGAACTGTTCCAGGCAGGGTTCAATTTGGATAGTGTCTTGAGGAGTTGGATCATTAGGAGTGGGATCAGGATTATTTTTCTTCATGGCAAAGTGATATTTCCAGCAGAGACTACGAGTGTAGGACAGTAAATCTTTGACAAGGGCAGTTTGGTTGAACCTGGGAGTGGGGCTGAAGGTGAGGCCTTTGGATAGGACAGAGGTTTTGGATTGGGAGAGAGGTTTGGAGGAAAGGTTAACTACTGAATTGGGGTGTTGTGGTTCCAGATTGTGTTGACTAGAATTTTGAGGTGTTGGGGGGAGTGGAGCTGGAAGTGGGAGATTGAGTAGATGGGAGAGACTGGGTCTGTGTGCAATGACAGGAGGTTGAGGTTTGTTGGAAAGGTTGTGGAGGGTGAGTGAGTTGCCTTTCCGGAGGTGGGAAACCAGGAGATTGGATAGTTTTTTGAGGTGGAGGGTGGCATGCTGTTCTAGTTTGCGGTTGGCCTGTAGGAGGATGCTATGGACAGCCGGTGTGGATGTGGGAGAGGAAAGATTGAGGACTTTGATTTGGGATAGGATTGTACAGTTTGGAACTAGTATAAGGACTGATAGAAAGAAGGATTGCAGCCAGAGGTGGGAACTTTAAGTGTGAGGCCTTTGGGGGTAATGCCAAATGTAAGACAAGCCTGAGTAAATAAAATATGGGAGCGTAATCTGGCTAGGGTGAAGGCATGTTTGCAGAGGGAATGTAAATAAAATTTAATGGGGTCGTTGTAGGGTAATATGAGGTTAAAGTGAAAATAAATAGAAATATATATAGGGAGAGATATAGGTGTGAAAAAAGTCGAAAAATTGTTGGTTTCAGATGAGCTATGTTGATCCTGTGCTGAACTTAGGTTGGTGAACAACAATGGGTGCAAAGGTTAGGTAGTTGTGTTGTCTCCAAAACACGTTAAAGGGTGGGGAAATTCAGGAAAATTTCGAAAAAAATTTTACGAAAAGAGTCTCGAAAAAAAAAATTTTACGAAAAGAGTCTCGAAAAAATTTTTCGAGAAAAAAATGCATGTAAATGTACTCAAAGGGCTGGTTATGTACTGGCAAGTTATGAAAAGGGGGCTAACAATTGTTTGATGAAGAAATAATAACGTTTAAACCTGTGGGAAGCTGCTAAAAAATGATCGGTTATGTGGGAAAAACGGGAATGGAAATAAAACGAAAGTTGTTGGAAATAGCTGAGATGGTTGTTTAATGGGCGAAAGGAACTGAAGCTGTGAAATAGTATTCACGAGTTTACACAAAATGTTTGTAAACTTGGAACAGTGGATTTTATAGCAGCGGTTATGTTGAAAGCGTTAAAAATTTTTAGGTTATGTATGGATGGGTATATATATATGTGTGTGTGTGTGTGTGTGTGTGTGTGTGTGTGTGTGCGCATATGAGTATATACCTATCCTTTTTCCCCCCTAAGGTAAGTCTTTCCGCTCCCGGGATTGGAATGACTCCTTACCCTCTCCCTTAAAACCCACATCCTTTCATCTTTCCTTTTCCTTCCTTCTTTCCTGACGAAGCAGCCACCGGTTGCGAAAGCTCGAAATTCTGTGTGTGTGTTTGTGTGTTTTATTTATTGTGCCTATCTACCGGCGCTTTCCCGCTTGGCAAGTCTTGGAATCTTTGTTTTTAATATATATAAGTAACTTGCTTGATTCAGTCAAACAATGGGAGAATCCAGGATGGAATAATGACAATATTATCAAGAGGATAGATTACTACTCATCATATGGTGGAGATGCTGAGTAACAAATAGGCACAACAAAAAGACTTTAGAACAAGTAAGCTTTTGGTCCAAAAGGCCTTCATGGGACACTGCCACCACACACACACACACACACACACACACACACACACACACACACACACGACCACAGTCTCTGGCTGTGTTTTTTGGTTTTCCATCCTACATGCTTGTTATGATATATTGATTACCTTCTTTCTGAAAATATCACTACAATTTTTTTCCTACTTTTACTCTCTAGGTAAGTTTCAGAATAAGTAAACCTTTTGATATAACCATTTCCTTACATATATGTCCAGCAATTTTTCCACCTTTCTTTAAATTTTCAGGTCTGTTAAATTTACTATCTTTACCCATTTATTCTTCATTTGTATTGCCCAATTCTGACATGGAAATACACCAACATTCTCGTGCTTAGTAACCTGAGAAATGTACATACCTTGATCATTTGCATTACGTATATCACAAAGCTACGTATTTCCATTGTGAGACAAGTGTTTAAAATGTGCAGTAAAATTTTTCCCACTTTTTTTTATGGTGCCCCTTACAACTCCTATTTGCAACAGCTAATGAAGAAAAAGTGAATTTTCCTGGTAGCATTTCAGCAGTGGACAGTATATACGTTAAAAGATTTTGTTATAGAAAATGCAGTTCTCAGTTTTTCATCTTAGAACTGTTTTTGTTGATACTAACTGCAAATTTGTAATGGCAGATATTAGTTTATATGGAAAAGTGTGAAAGTGATATAATATGAAAACCAGATATCAGCAAGTTGGTTAAAAGTAGACAGTTTTATCTCCCTCATGGAATGTGGGAAAAGATATAGTGTTTCCACATGTAACTGTAGAAGATAAGATTTCAAACAGACAACTCATAAGATGAAAGTATATTAAAAAAGGAATGCTTATGCAAACAACAGAAAAAGCTCTTCTCAGTTACAGACTCTCATAAGCACGGAGTGTTTCTGGAAACTCCTTGCACTCCCTAAATCAAGTTTTTCAAATACTTTCACACTTAAAGCTTTCGGCCAATGGCCTTTGTCAACAATAGACATACATACGCACACACACACACTCTCACACAAACTCAACTCACACACATGACTGCAGTCTCAGTAACCTGAGACTGCAATCATGTGTGTGAGTTGAGTTTGTGTGTGTGTGTGTGTGTGTGTGTGTGTGTGTGTGTCTATTGCTGACAAAGGCCATTGGCCAAAATCTTTAAGTGTGAAAATCTTTTTGTTGTGCCTATCTGCGACTCAGCTTCTCCACTATATGGTGAGTAGCAACTTTCCTTCTCATAATATTGTTACATTCCATCCTGGATTTTCCATTGTTTGATTTTCAAAGATTTTATATATAAAGTGCTGTTAACTGGAAGAAGTGATAGACTGTTTAAAAATACTGGGTATTGCCTTCATAATCTGGTCAGGGATGTTTAAATTAAAGAAAAAGATTTTTGGGCTTTAAAAAAACCACCAAAATAAAATTTGACTCTTTAATGGTTCTGCTGTAATAGAATATTTGGCCGACTATTTTAGTAGTACAACTGGCTAGGAACCATAGCAAGTAAAACAAGTAACTAAACAAGACTAACATGGATTCTACCAAAATATGTTTACTCTTCATGTTGAGTGCTGTAATTACATTACTCCAAAAATATCTATTTAGAATTGTAAAAGTGGCAAAGAATGAGGCAAAATGTAAATAAAATGTTCTCGAACGCACCCGGCTGTTATGACAGATCTGCTGAATCAGGCAGTCGAGCTGCAGTTCTATACCTACCTCCATGAAATCCTGCTGTCCTATATTTTCACTACAGCCAAAATTTCACCCTTTTTGGGTATAATAAATTAACTTCAAAAATTCAGTACATTGGAGAAGTAATTTGTAAAACAGACACAAAGGATACAAGAACCAGAAAGGTCAGTATACGAACTCTGCAAAGACACTAACAACCACTCAATGACAATGAACAAAAAAGTAGTGCATAAATCCAAGGCACCTATTCAACTGAATGCACAGTGATATAGTTGTCAAAAATGAACAAATGGAGAAAGAACAAGAAAGAGATAGGGAGAGGGGGAGGGAGGGAGGGAGGGAGGGAGGGAGGGAGAGGGGGGGGGAGAGAGAGAGAGAGAGAGAGAGAGAGAGAGAGAGAGAGAGAGAGAGAGAGAGAGAGAGAGCCGAAATGGGACCCAAGAAAAGAACCAAGAGTGAAGGACATTGTTATCAAATAATTCCACTGTACAGCAATGACAGTAACTGACAATATCAGATGCATGTAAAGAATGAACTGGCCGTTTGCTAGGTGGCAGTATTTATCCCAGCTAAAAGGAACACTATCAGCTGGCACATTCAAGTGGCGAGACGAGTGGTGCACTCGCTGTGTGAGTGCAGTGCAGTGGCAATACTATGGCCTCTAACAGCCATCTAGGTGCATTTCCTCTACCAGACATTCATCTTCTGCAGAGCCTGACACCAGATCCCTCCCCCCAGAATCAGGCATGTTAGAGTAGGAACACCCTGGGGAGGAATGACGGTATGGTCGAAGATCCAGGCCTTACGAGTGCAGGCTGCAGGAAGGTAGGGTGTCTGACAGCATCCATCGGGATATCACTGGCAATGGGAATGCCACAAAGTTCCCCTGATCCACTTGAAACAGAAGGTACTGGTGGTGCAACAATGGAGAGTCCTAGGAAGCCACCAGGGACGCCAGCCACAACACTACACTGTCATCAAGAAGACGTGGAGGAGATTGTGGGAGATGCAGTACTTGCATTCAAGGTCAGAGCAGATTGTGGTGGCAGCACTCAAGGCCTTCTGTGTTTGGATCAAAGTAAAACACCGCCTGTGGGTCTCCTATAGTATTTCTGGCATCCAAACCACAGTACTCCCATAGGAGCGGGATCATGCAGCTGTGGCAGGCAGGTAATGCTGGGAGGGACAGGAGTGGAGCTCTGAAGAGGGTGGTGTCTGAAGATGAAGCAGGGTCCAACAGCTGCCAGGTGTGAGGGAGCTTGGCAGGTCTATACTGTCAATTGGTGTGATTCGATAAGTGCTCAAAAACAGGGCAGAATGACATAGTGGCATAGGATTAAACAGCTTTTTGTATAAGCTGCTTAAAAGATTGAATGAGATGTTCCACTTCACCATCTGAGGAAGGATGAAACTGAGGGCTGTTAATAAGTTTTGTAGGTAATTGGCCTCACAGAATTCTTTGAAAGAGGATTCTCTGAATTGCGGTCCATTGTTGGAGAGCAACATGCAAGGCAACCCATCAGTGTCTGAAACCAGGGCATCAATTGTGGTGGACAGCATACAGATAACATATGTGTACTTTGAGTAAGTATCCAAGATGAGCAACCACATTGATCTCAAAAACAGGCTTGAAAACTCAAGAAGGATGCAATCCCAGGGTGGATAGGGGGTAGGCAAGGGGGGTGAGAGATTGTGGGGTGCTGCCTGGTGCCAGGCACATGCTGTGCAGCCTCAGACCATCCTTTTGATGTCACCACTGATGCTCAGTCAGTACACCTGTCGGTGAGCTAACTCTTCATGCAAGACCCCCCCCCCCCCCAATGTTCCCAGTGCAGCAAACTCAACACATGCTGACTCAATTCTCTGGACTCACCACCCAATGTGTGTCTCACAGTCCAAAAGAATGGCACCATCTACAACTGAGAGCCTATGAGAAATATTCTTCTGGCAGGCGAGGTAAGTTGGCCAGCCATGGGTCACTTAGCGGAAGGCTTGCTGCAAGGTGGGAGCAACACAAATGACTGTAATTAGGAAACCACCGAACATATCTCGACACTTCATATCAATGTGGAAGCAGAAGATATCTCGGTGGTCAAAATCAGAGTCCAGGCCAGTGGGTAGATGCAAACACTTCAGCATTGGAATGCTGTGCAGTGGGCTTGTACGGAATAGTATAACTGTATGCACTCGGGAACAATGCCCAGCACTGGAGGCACTGGGCTGTCTGCTACATGAGGCTGGAATGTGGCATGAATAATGCCACCAACTGTTGTGTCATCCATAATTAAGAGAGAATATAACAGTATTATGAAAAGGAAAGTTGCTACTCACCATATAGCGGAGATGCTGAGTCGCAGATAGTTACAACAAAAAGACTGTCACAAATAAGGTTTCAGTCAACAAGGCCTTTGTCATAAATACATTAAAAAAAACGACACACACACACACACACACACACACACACACACACACACACACAACTACAGTCTCTGGCAACTGAAGCCACACTACGAGCAGCTGCACCAGGCTGTGATGGAAGTAAGGATGAGGCTGGGGCGGGGAGGGGGAGAGATAGTAGTGTAGGGGTGGAGGACAGTAAAGTGCAGCTGGGGAACATGCAAGGATGAGGTGGAGAGAGGGTAGGGTAGCAATGTGCAGTTGGGAGGTTAGATGGAGGGCATGGGAGAGGTGGGAGAGGGGGGGGGGTGTTTGTGGAAAAAGAGAGAAGTAGAGAGACTGGATGTGATGTTAGAATGAGGGCTGTGTAGTGCTGGATTGGGAACAGGGAAGGGGGCTCGAAGGGTGAGAACAATGACTAGAAAAGGTTGAGGTCAGGAGGGTTATGGGAATGTAGGATATACAGCAGGGAAAGTTCCTGCTTGCGCAATTCAGAAAAGCTGGTGTTGGTGGGAAGGGTCCAAATGGAACAGGCTGTGAAGCAGTCATTGAAATGAAGGATGTCGTGGTGGACAGCATGCTCTGCAACAGGGTGGTCCACTTGTTTCTTGGCCACAGTTTGTCGGTGGCCATTCATGTGGACAGACAGCCTGTCAGTTTACATGGCCACAAAGAATGCAGCACAGTGGTTGCACCTTAGCTTGCATATCACATGATTTATTACACAGGTAGCCAAGTCTCTGAATTGGTGATGTTTAGACTGGAGGAGGTGGTGGTGGGAGGATGTATGGGTCAGGTCTTGCATCTAGGTCTATTACAGGGCTATGAGCCATGAGGGAAGGGTTGGAAGCAGGGGTTGTGTAGGGATGGTTGAGTATGTTGTGTAGGTTTGGTGCATGAGGGAACACCATTGTGGGAGAGGTGGGAAGGATAGTGGGCAGAACATTTCCCATTTCAGGGCACGGCAAGAGGTAGTAATTCAGTTGCCCCAGTCCTGTGTGGTACTGAGTTATGAGGGGAATGCTCCACTGTGGCCAGATGGTGAGACATTGGGAGATGGTGGGAGACTGGAAAGATACAGCACGGGAGACTTTTTTTGTACAAGATTGGGAAGATAATTACCGTCTGTGAAGACTTCAGTGAAACCCTGGTATGTTTCGAGAGTGACCGCTCGTCACTACAGATGTAACAATCATGGGTGGCTAGGCTGTATGGAAGGGACTTCTTGGTATTGAATGGGCGGCAGCTGTCGAAGTGGAGGTATTGCTGGTGGTTAGTAGGTTTGATATGGACAGAGGTATCGATGTATCCATCTTCTGGAGGAATGTGGATAGGGGGTCCTCATCCTCGATCTAGACTGCAAAGATGTCATCAGTGTCTGAACCAAATGAGGGACTTAGGATTATGAGTGTCTAGGAAGGATTCCTGTAGATGGCCCATGAATAGGTTGGCATAGGATGGTGCTATGTGGGTGTCGATAGCCGTACCCCGGATTTGTTTGTAAGTAATTCCTTCAAAGGAGAGGTAATTGTGGGTGAAGGTATAGTTCGTAATGGCGAGTATGAAGGAGGTTGTTGGTTTGAAATCTGTTGGGTCTTGGGAAAGATAGTGTTCAACAGCAATGAGGCCTTGGGAATTAGGGATGTTAGTGTAAAGGGAGGTGGCATCATTAATGATGAACAAGGCACCATGAGGTAAAGGGACAGGAACTGTGGAGAGTTGTTGGAGGATATAGTTGGTATTTTCTATATAGGTAGGTAGGTTCCAGGTAATAGGCTGAAGGTGTTGGTCTATGAGAGCATTGATCTTTGAGCAATAGTTCTTCAAACAAGTTTGTGATGATGTCTTCTGGACAGAGAACAGGATAAGTTTCCACCTGCAATTTGGCATTGATTGTAGCCTTGAAATCGCCACACAATCAGGCAGAACTGTTGGACTTCCTGATGATGACTGGTGGAGTGGCATATGTGCTAGATTTCACTAAGTCTATAACATCAGCAGCCTGGAGACAATCTGGCATCTGCTTCACAGCAGCACATACGGCAACAAAAATTGGTCTGGCACAGTAAAAACAAAAGGTGGTGTCTGGCCAAAGGGTGATGTGCACCTGAAAGTCTGAGCCACACTCAAATCCAGCTGATATATAGATGAAGATGCTGTGTAGAGATCATCCACTTCCTGGAAAGGGATTATGGTTGATTAGACCTTGACTTCATCAGAAATAGAAAACCCACACAATGTAAGGCATCAAGGACAAAAATGTTTGTAGCAGATAGGTGGTTGACAACAAATGATGTAATGAGCCACATAACGCATTTGTGTGCTGCAGAGATCAAGAACTGCTCATGTAGATAAATACAAATGTCCCCTTAGGCCACCAAATCTCATTAGGGTGGAACTATTAATATGAGCTCAGTTGTGAATTCAGTGCCTGATTTATCACAGAAATGGCGGTGCCAGTGTCCACCTGGAAACAGACATCAAGGTGATAAAAGTGGAACATGAGAAATAATTTCTGGCATGAAAGGATCACCCAGAGGGACTACCAACTGCAGTGCATGTACAGAGTACTGGTGCACTCGTGGCGCGAGATGGAGGTGAGTTGCAGAGCTTCAACACACTGATAGGAGATGCCCCTCTTTGCTTCAGTGTGTTCAGGACCCCCAGTGTTTGGGAGTGAGTGGTAAAACACTGCAGGCATGAAGGGGCAGCTCATATGACTATTGACAAGGGGTGACAGCAGACTTGCACACCACAGAGACTTCACAAATGCTGAATCACAACAGTGCTGTAACGTGGTGGTCGTCCGACATATGCAGTGTGAGGGTGGAATGTGCGGTAGTGCATTAACTGCTGCATCTTGTGGCCTCACCATGAGTTGTTCATTAGCAGCCTGCACAATTTTCAACAAGTGGGCAATGTGCAAGATGTCTTTGAATAATGAGTAATGCAGTTTCAATGCAACTGTTAGGACCCCCAAGTCAGGTGCCACCAGACCACTTCACAAATCAAGAAGTCGGTGTACAAAGCCTTCCAGCCTTTACTAGCACAAGTAGTATCGCATTTGCAGCTGAGACCTTGCTAGTCAGTGAACCAGGAGTAGTACGATTAAACAGGCTGTTTACAGTATTGGTGAAACTCGAGCCTGGAAGCAACCTCGTATTATCTCTAGCAACAATAATTAGTCACCAGAATATGTATATATTGAAAGAAGAAAGCGATGGAGTCAGGCCGAGGTGCCAATTTTTGGACAGAAGAAAAGTCTGAGATGCTGTCCATGACAGAAATAACAATCACTGCAATGAATCATCCGTGACTTGAAACACTGTGAAATGTTGTTTAAGTCACGCCCCGTAGCATCATTGAAAGGTGGAAATGAAGTATGGGGACATCGACAGCAGGGGGTTCTTAGGCCTGGAGCAATGTGGTGTCATGAGGTTGGAGTTTGTACACCTGAAGCTGAGGTGACTTTTGTAACAAATCTATCTGCTGTTGCTGCTGTTCCATTAGCTGCTGTTGTTGCTCCACTAGACAAACCAATTTGGTGTCCATGCTAACAAACACTTTCCTTTTTTCTTTTCACCATTGCTATATCTGCATTTAGACAGATATCAATGTACACATTGGAACCCAGGAGAGAAACAAGTGAAGCCACAAAATGAAGGAGCCACTTGCAGAAGAGAACAATACCAAGCAGTACTCAAGTTAAACACAAATGACTGCGACAACAGACAAGATACAGACTAACATAAGCTCAAACAACCTATGCAACCATGTGGCACAAAGAGAGACCTTCGCCCCAACAATGTCAGCAGGCCACGAACAAAGAGAGACCCAATCCAATGGTAACCGGAAAGGAGAACCAAGTCCCAAGCAAGGTTGTTACTGAACAGTCAGCAGCACAGCGATGATAGTACCAGGCAATATCAGAAGCAAGTACAGAACGGACTGACTGTGTGGCTGTACTTATATCGGCTGCAAGGAACACTATTTACTGACATATTAAAGTAGTGAGACGGATGGCATGCTCTCAATGTGATCAAAGTGCTGCAGTGATACTATACCCTCTAATATCCATCTACATCCACTTCCTGTGGTAGCATTTAGCTTTCACAGAGCCAAATACCAGAATTAGCAGTTAAATAGTAATGCAGTTATCATACTCACTCGAAATGGATGGAACTGGTTCCCTGTTGCTAAATAAAAGTCAGATGCATAGAAGTCAGCCAGCTCTCGGGCTATGGTGTGGAGACACGGCTTCTCTTCAGTCCAAACAACAGCAGTGGCAAGTTGGACAAAAAACTTTGGTATGTACCCAATGTTAGGCTTTAGTTCTCCTGAAAAAATTAAGTTTTTCATAGCACTAATACAGCTGATATATATATATAAACCAAGATCTTTGTTTTTAATATATTTTTCCCATGTGGAAGTTTCTTTATATATATAAGGATAGGTATATACTCGCGCGCGCGCGCACACACACACACACACACACACACACACACACACACACACACACACACACACACATCCATCCATGTGTATGTATGTATGGATGGATGGATGGATGGATGGGTATGTGTGTGTGTGTGTGTGTGTGTGTGTGTGTGTGTGTGTGTGTGTGTGTGTGTGGGCGCGCGTGCGCGAGTATATACCTGTCCTTTTTTTCCCCCTAAGGTAAGTCTTTCCGCTCCCGGGATTGGAATGACTCCTTACCCTCTCCCTTAAAACCCACATCCTTTCATCTTTCCTTTTCCTTCCCTCTTTCCTAACGAAGCAGCCGCCGGTTGCGAAAGCTCGAAATTCTGTGTGTGTGTGTGTGTGTGTGTGTGTGTGTGTGTGTGTGTGTGTGTGTGTGTGTGTTTTATTTATTGTGCCTATCTACCGGCACTTTCCCGATATATAAATAAAATAGAAAGAAACTTCCACATGGGAGAAATATATTAAAAACAAAGATTCCAAGACTTACCAAGCGGGAAAGCGCCGGCAGACAGGCACATGAACAAAACACACAAACACACACACAGAATTACGAGCTTTCGCAACTGGCAGTCCATACATACACATGGATGGATGTGTGTGTGTGTGTGTGTGTGTGTGTGTGTGTGTGTGTCTCTTTCCTGACGAAGCAACTGCCAGTTGCGAAAGCTCGTAATTCTGTGTGTGTGTTTGTGTGTTTTGTTCATGTGCCTGTCTGCCGGCACTTTCCCGCTTGGTAAGTCTTGGAATCTTTGTTAGGTGGCATTTGTAATGTGAATCTTCTCACACATGAATCATTCAGCATACAAGAAAATTTTTGATTAAGGATACTTCGAATAAGAAACACTATTTGTGAAGAAACAATATAAAGGAAGGGAAAAAATTTAGGATATTTTACATAAGTTTGGAGATAGGAAAGGTAGAGGCACGAAGAGGCAGTTCTTACACTGTGCTTAATAACGAAAGCAAATCTTCAGAACTATTGTAACACCACATGATCTGATGACCTGAAACAAGTGTTTGATGATGTCAAATGGGCAAAATGTTCAAAATTTTCATAAAATCAGATGTAACATACAGGGAAAGATGGATAATAGACAATATGTACAAGAACAAAGTGGGAGCAATAAGAATAGAACACCACAAATTATGTTTCTGGATTAAAAAGGATGTAAATCAAAGATGCAGTATTCCTCCCATACTGTTCAACCTGTACATCTAAGTAGCAATGCTGAAAATAAAAGAAAGGTTCAGGTGTAAAATTAAAATTGAAGTCAAAAGGACGTCAGTAATACGACACACTAATGACACTGATATCCTCGGTGAAAGTGAGAAAGAATTATAGGAGGTGTTGAATGGAAAGGAAAGGAAAGGAAAGGATAGTGAACCCAGAATATGGAAAGTTTAAATAAACAAGGATCATCACATTTCGTTGTGGGATTGTTTGGTCAGCAGAAAAGCGTTACAGAAGTGTTCAACAAACTCTAGTGGCACATGCTGCATTTGAGATAATGTTCATCACAGAGAGTTTAGTGTTGGGATTTCAAGAGCTTACATTCCAAGAACAGTCAACAACATACTTCTTCTGCTCACATACATCTTGCAAAATGATTAAGATTAGAAAATTAGAGAAATTTGTCATACAGAGCTTTACCATCAATCATTTCTCGCATGCACCAAATGTGAATGGAAAAGGAATTGGGGGAGGGAACCTAATTGTACCAAAAATACCATCTGCCAGGCACTGTAAGGTTGACTGTGAAGTATAGATGCCGATTTACTGTAAATGAAGTGAAGAAATTCTGCCACCTTGGCAGCAAACTAACACATGATGGATAGGGTATAGGAAGCAAACAAACACAGGCAGAGAGGATATTCTCACTAAAAGAAGTCTTCTAGTAACAAACACAGGCCTTGAAGAAATTTCTGGTAATGTACAGTATGGAAAATATTCATGGAGTGTGGGAAACCCACAAAGAAAGAGAATCGAATTGCTTGAGGTGTGCTGATATAGCTAAACTGGAGATTAAGTGCACTGATACATAAGAAATCAGGAGTTCCTTCACAGAAACAGCAAGGAACAAAGTATGCAGAAAACACTGACCAGTAAGCAAAATGAATAGGATGATTGGACATGTGTTAAATTATCAGAGAATAGCTTCTACCATATGAAAAGAAGCCATAATGGAGGAAAACTTTAAGGGAAGACAGAGATTCCAATACATCCAACAAATAATTGAGGAAATTGGATGCAAGTGCTACTCTGAGAAGAAAAGGCTGGCATAAGAGAAGAAGTTGTGTCATTCTGCATCGAACGGTCAGAAGAATCATATAAACAAATAAACAAGTGAAACAGAAAATATTAAGCAACACCAGAAAGAGAAGCAAATTCTATGCATGTGAGTGTCTATAAGTGGTTTTTTAGGCAGGTGGACAGAGGTACGGAGGGAAAACAGGGCAGGAAGAGGGGGGAGACCCATTTCTGTTCAAGTAGGTATTTAGAGATATTTCACAGGAACTCAGACCTCAACTCTTATCACATACTTCCCACAACTAGTTAATTCAGTCACTACTTTATTTTAAATGAAAATCATTACCCTACATATTTTACTTACATCTTTTCCATTTATTTGATTCTTTATATTTGCGTTTCTGTTTTTAGTGAAGCATCACTTTAGTTGCCTCCTACACAACAGTAGGAATATTTTCTTCACTTCTTCCTTTTATACTAGTGATACGCACACCATGGATGGTACTATATTACAATATGGTAATATAAACTGCTCATAACAAGTTTTGCACTGTCTGTATATTTGTCAATACGTGTGGACTCTGATTCAATGGAAGCAAGATATGAAACAATAAGCCTCATGAAACCAAAAACAATTTTATTCTGAAATAAACCCAAAAGAATAACCAAAATAAAATCTGTCTGTGTGAAACAAGATGTCTGCGAAATTGAAATCTGCTGATGGGTAACATTCAATACTAGATTGCTTCAAACTATGCATTGTAATGTACTTGGATGTTCCTTGGCATGCTGCTCACAAGATGACAGACGTTGCTGTTCAAACTTGACCAACTTTTCGACAGTAAGCCTCCTGAGATCATTCAGTATGTGAAGAGATTCCTGAGATAACGCACTTAAATAATTACAACTGGTCTCAAGCCTACTGAACCAGGTTTATGTCAGAAGATACTGCAGACATTCCATTTGAATGCCTCCTACAGGAAGGTGTTCACAAAGTGGGCTCTGGGTCATCATGAATTATTGTCTCTAAATTGTGAATCCTTCACCTGTCTTCTTTGGTACTGGGATTAACACTTCTCCTTGAATTATCTTACATACCCAATGGAGCAATTTCATCATCCATAGTTCTCCCAAGGATACCAATAATTCTGAGGGACTGTCATCACTCCATGTGTATTCTAATACATTCTGAAAAGTCTCTTAATACCTTAATTATATTAGCAATTTTTTTTCATGAATGAAATATAGTTTATCTGTGCCAAGAGCAAAGAATTCTACTTGTTTTACCTAACAAGGGGGAAAAATCTCTCAACAACTTTCTTTGGTTAATTATGAATCAGATGTGATTTTCGAAGTGTGCCAATTTCAGGCACCTTAATGAGTTTTTCTTCTCAGAGCAGAACAGTATCATTTAATAATTTAATAATTATTATTCTCAGATACTTCAAACACTTTCACATGCTGATAGCATCACATATGAGAATAAATGAATACATTTCACCCCTTTACTAGCATAACACACTGACAGAAAAAATATCAACACCGAGGAGACACTGGTAGGCATGTTTCTACAAATGAAAAAGAATGTCAATTCAAATTTCACATCAGTTGCGTCAGAATGACGCTAGTAGCCCCACTATGAGGACACAAATCGGGCTTGCTTTAAATAATGCTGGAACTGTTGTGAGTGTTAGTTAACTTTGAGATTGGATGTGGTGAGCTGATATTAGTCAAGAAATAGGGTAACAAAGATGTCATTATCAACACCTCACTCAGGTCATGTAATAGGGTTATGAGAAGCTGGATGTTCCATCTGTGATATGGCAGAAAGCCTTGGTAGGAATATAGCCACTGTACGTGATTGCTGGCAGAGGTGGTCACGAGAATGTATGGTCACAAGAAGAACAAGAGGATTGACTGACCTGTTCACCATGGGGCACTGGTGCATAGCACTGCATCTGCAGCAGCAACGTAAGCAGCAGTTGGCAGCACAGTGACAACGAACTGTTACAAAGTGGTTACTTCAAGGACAGCTCAGAGTCAGATGCCTGTAGAAGTGATAGCTCACTGGAGGACAGAGTGGACATCTGTTGGTGTTTTCTGATGAAAGATGGTTTTGCCTCAGTGCCAGTGATGGCCTTTGCGTTGGTTAGGAGGAGGCCAGTTGAAGGCTTGCAACCAACCTGTCTGCATGCTAGATGACTGTACCTACACTTGAAGTTATGCTATATGGTGTGATTTTTTCACATTTGCAATGACTTTTCTCACACTTACATTAACCCGTCATCTTGCCATGTTAATCACTTAAATAAGTTAAGTAGACAAATGTATTTCCAAAATTTCATTACTCTTCATTAATTATTTTTAGGTGTTGTAATTTTTTTCCATGAGTGTATTTAGAATTACAGATCTTTTATCGCAGGTTGTTGCATATCATACATTAATATGTGACTATGCCCATAAATGAGTTGAATATCAACTAAAACATTAAAAAAGTTGATTACCTAAAACTCTTGGTAACCTCAAAATGAAACCATCATCAATTTTAATTGAATAATAATCATAGAGCAGGGGTGCTTTCACATTTAAAAGATTCTTCAGTTCAATGGCTTTCTGTTCTTGGATTTCTCCAGCATAAGTATTTTCATTATTCAAGCCAAGCTTTAGGACATCCAGCAGTGGAAGTGGATTCTCCTGCAAATTTTTAACAATATAATTAATTTAGTTTTCTTGATTTCACTGAAGGAGTAACCCATTTCATTGTGTTTGTGTTCAATATTTTGATGACAGTAATATCACTAAAACTGAGCGACTGCACAGTTATGGCAAAATCAAGAAAAGTAATTTGAAATAAGTTTCCAATTAAAGCAGTTGTTGAAACATTGCACAAAAATGTTATCAATAACCTGAATAAACATAGATTTTTTTTTCTTAAATGGTCATATTGGCACACACAGTGAAGGAGGGGACTGTGGCCTTACACAAAAGAATTAATGCATCATTTGTTTGCACGGATTACGGTAAAGAGCATCTAATATACACATACCAAGTTAGATGAGCTGGGAATCAAACTGATTGCATGTTAATAACAAGTCAAGTTCAGAAAGGCTGTAGAACCTTTCATATACAGCTAAGGAACATAAGAACTGTACTTACTGACAGATCCCAACATGCCATGTTTCCAAACTCTTGTAAGATCTTTTGGTACAACAGTTCCCTACTGAAAGAAAATCAAACAGTCAAATCAAATTTATTACATTGAGATTGTATATTCATAAAAAAAATAGAAGAAAAGCTTACGTTAATAAATAGGTGTCACAAAGCATCAGAGAGAGTTCATGTTGTATTAATGCATAACGTTCATTGATGCAACCAACAAATGTAGCCTGATTCAAAACTGTCTTGTACTCTTCATTCACACTCTCTCTTACTGTTTTACATAATTGCAATAAACTTGTGAGACGGAATATGCGCCTGAAATAAACAATACAAATCAATGCATCTTTTTAATTATTTTTAGTTTTAAGAAATACTTCAGTGAACTTTGAGCAGTGTTTATAGGAATAATTTACATAGTAAACAGCAAGAAATACCTCTTTTCTTATTGTACTTTTTTATTTATTTAATTTACACACTGCAGTAGGAGAAAACAGAATGTAGTATTTTCTGCAGTTTAGCTATTAACTGTTCTCTCAGTTGACCATGCCTTATGGAAACAATGGCTCTGATTTTATGGTTGCTTCAGGTCAGCACTACCTAAAAATAGTAGTCATTATTAGGGGCACAAAATAATTCTATGTCCTGTAACACTTACTTGTAATATAATACTTGATCACCCATTATGTGTTTGCTATGATGAAAAACCTTTTGTGCAACTGCCTCCAGCAGATTCAGAATGTCAGTGGCACAATGTTGTAGCCTGAGCTGAACTCAAATTGAGTATGGAGCATCGTCGATTCAAAAGCTCGATATGAAGTGAGATGGTCATTTTCTCTAAGAACTTCCCTGCATAGCCTGTAAAGACACAGTGTGGCACATGCAGTCCTTCCCGAAGTATTACAATGGGATCACTTTATGTGTCAAAACTCTTCTGTCTTAACAGTAGGGTGGAAAAGTTCAACAAAAGAATCTTTTGCATTCTCTACCAGTATTGGAAAATGTTTCTTAATGAACTAAGTGAAACATCCTAGCTGAACACATTACCAAAAACAGCTCCCAAGAGCAGAGGGGGGTACTTGGACAGGAACTAAATGCTGACAGGATGTGGCAGTTGCTTCAGCATAATGTTCTGCTACTCTCAGGGCTAACCTATCAGGGTGTTCCACAACAGTGCATACAAACCATGGACCTTGCCGTTGGTGTCTCAGCGATACAGATAGCCGTTCCATATGTGCAACCACAAAAGAGGGGTATCTGTTGAGAGGCCAGACAAACATGTGGTTCCTGAAGAGGGGCAGCAGCCTTTTCAGTAGTTGCAGGGACAACAGTCTGGATGATTGACTGATCTGGCCTTGTAACACTACCTAAAATGGCCTTGCTGTGCTGGTACTGTGAACGGCTGAAAGCAAGGGGAAACTACAGCCGTAATTTTTCCCAACGGCATGCAGCTTTACAGTATGATTAAATGATGATGGCATCCTCTTGGGTAAAATATTCCAGAGGTAAAATAGTCCCCCCATTCGGATCACCAGGCGGGGACTACTCAAGAGGACGTCGTCATCAGGGGAAAGAAAACTAGCGTTCTACAGATTGGAGCATGGAATGTAAGATCCCTTAATTGGGCAGGTAGTTTAGAAAATTTAAAAAGGGAAATGGATAGGTTATAGTTGGATATAGTGGGAATTAGTGAAGTTCGGTGGCAGGGGGAACAAGACTTTTGGTCAGGTGAGTACAGGGTTATAAATATAAAATCAAATATGGATAATGCAGGAGTACATTTAATAATGAATAAAAAGAATAGGAGTGTGGGTAAGATACTACAAACAGCATAGTGAACGCATTGTTGTGGCCAAGATAGAAATGAAGCCCACGCCTACTACAGTACTACAAGTTTATATGCCAACCAGCTCTGCAGATGATGAAGAAATTGATGAAATGTATGATGAGATAAAAGAAATTATTCAGGTAGTGAAGGGAGACGAAAATTTAATAGTCATTGGTGACTGGAATTCAATAGTAGGAAAAGGAAGGGAAGGAAACATAGTAGGTCAATATGGGTAATGAAAGAGGTAGCGGTAGCATTTTGCACAGGCCATAACTTAATCATAGCTAACACTTGGTTCAAGAATCATGAAAGAAGGTTGTATACATGGAAGAACCCTGGAGATACTAGAAGGTTTCAGATAGATTATATAATGGTAAGACAGAGATTTAGAAACCAGGTTTTAAATTGTAAGACATTTCCAGGGGCAGATGTGGACTCTGATCACAATCTATTGGTTATGAACTGTAGATTAAAACTGAAGAAACTGCAAAAAAGTGGGAATTTAAGGAGATAGGACATGGATAAACTGAAAGAACCAGAGGTTGTACAGAATTTCAGGCAGCACATAAGGGAACAATTGTCATGAATGGGGGAAAGAAATACAGTAGAAGAAGAACGGGTAGCTCTGACGCATAAAGTAGGGAAGGGAGCAGAGGATGAAGTAGGTAAAAATACGAGGGCTAGTAGAAATCTTTGGGTAACAGAAGAGATACTGAATTTAATTGATTAAAGGAGAAAATACAAAAATGCAGTAAATGAAGCAGGCAAAAAGGAATACAAACGTCTCAAAAACGAGACTGACAGGAAGTGCAAAATGGCTAAGCAGGGATGGCTAGAGGACAAATGTATGGATGTAGAGACTTGAATGGAAAAACTGATAGAAGCCGACCTAGGGCAAGATCAGTATGGATTCCGTAGAAACATTGGAACAAGTGAGGCAATACTGACCCTACGACTTATCTTAGATTAAGGAAAGGCAAACTTATGTTCCTAGCATTTGTAGACTTAGAGAAAGCTTTTGACAATGTTGACTGGAATAATCTCTTTCAAATTCTGAAGGTGGCAG
This sequence comes from Schistocerca gregaria, assembly GCF_023897955.1. Classification (NCBI taxonomy): domain Eukaryota; kingdom Metazoa; phylum Arthropoda; class Insecta; order Orthoptera; family Acrididae; genus Schistocerca; species Schistocerca gregaria. The sequence continues at coordinate 303,992,005 of NC_064925.1, read as the reverse complement.
GGGTAAAATACAGGGATTGAAAGGCTATTTACAATTTGTACAGAAACCAGATGGCAGTTATAAGAGTCGAGGGACATGAAAGGGAAGCAGTGGTTGGGAAGGTTGTGAGACAGGGTTGGAGCCTCTTCCCGACGTTATTCAATCTGTGTATTGAGCAAGCAGTAAAAGAAACAAATGAAAGATTTGGTGTAGGTATTAAAATCCATGGAGAAGAAATAACAACTTTGAGGTTCACCAAGGACATTGTAATTCTGTGTAGCCATGCATGGAAGTGAAACATGGACGATCAATAGTTTGGACAAGAAGAGACTAGAAGCTTTCAAAATGTGGTGCTATAGAAGAATGCTGAAGATTAGATGAGTAGATCACATAACTAATGAGGAGGTATTGAACAAAATTGGGGAGAAGAGGAGTTTGTGGCACAACTTGACAAGAAGAAAGGACCGGTTGGTAGGACATGTTCTGAGGCATCAAGGGATTACCAATTTAGTATTGGAGGGCAGCGTGGAGTGTAAAAATTGTAGAGGGAGACCAAGAGATGAATACACTAAGCAAATTCAGAAGGACATAGGTTGCAGTAGGTACTGGGAGATGAAGAAGTTTGCACAGGATAGAGTAGCATGGAGAGCTGCATCAAACCAGTCTCAGGACTGACGACCACAACAACAACAACAACAACAACTATGCATTACTCATCATACTGTTATTTGCAATAAATGTCTATGTTAGCATGAATTAGTTAGTTTGTAGGTGCTCTGTGGGAATTTTAATTAAGTTTGTTTGTGTTTGTTTGTTTGTGTGCGCGTGTGTGTGTGTGTGTGTGTGTGTGTGTGTGTGTGTGTGTGTGTGTGTGTGTGTGTGAGACTGCTGTGAGCTAGAAAACAGGAGACTTGATAAGGTTCTGGTTCTTCCATGGACAGCAGAGAAATCACTAACAAGGAGGCTAAAATTTATGCCATTCAGGTATAGCTTGAGACTAAAAATTAGAGTCAGGACAATCATAAAGGAAATAGAAATGAGATGTAGGAAAAGGTAATAGGTAACTGGGAAAAAAATGATACTCCTTAGAGCTTCTATGTGTAAAAGGAGATAAAGGGTGTTGTAATGGTTTCACTTCAGGTGTTGTTTTAACATTTTTACTTTATTTAATTTTGAACTATTGGCCAACTGTGCAAATTAAATTAAATAAACATGTGTAAACAACAGCTGAGATGGACCCATTACAATGCCTCTCACAAACATATAGCCACATGAAAAAAATTATTTAGAGAGATAATACCTGTTACCTGAAGAATGAGCCTCATCCTTCTGTACAAGAAAGTATAGTGCAGCAGACTATTAGGAAGAATATTTCAGTCAGAATGGTAATGAAGCCAAAGAGGAAAGAGGAGTCTTGTTGCTGGGCAACAGATATGGGAGGAGAAAAGGAAGGGTGGAAGGGCAAATTCCTTGGTTGCATGTGTGGAGGAGCACCTTTTTTGGGTTAACCTTTTCCTTCATCAACAGTACCGAAACAGTTTAAGGTAACTTGTTACAAATAATATGGGGCAACACTCACTAAAACACAACAGGACAGAAAAAGAAAGGTATTAATGATGAAGTTTAACATTGTAACAACGAAGAAAAATCACTCTTTGAATGCATGAGCTATATTATCTTTTCTATAACCAGTTACAAATCAGTAATGATTATCTTCACAACAGGTTAGTGTATTCAAAAAGAATATAAATATTAGTGGAAGTAGTGCTCTATGCTTATAAATCATTAGCAATAACATTTACGTACAATGCTGATATTTCTGCTTTATTGTTGGCGCCGGCCGGTGTGGCCGAGCAGTTCTAGACGCTTCAGTCTGGAACCGCGCGACTGCTACGGTCGCAGGTTTGAATCCTGCCTTGGGCATGGATGTCTGAGATGTCCTAAGGTTAGCTAGGTTTAAGTAGTTCTAAGTTCTAGGGGACTGATGACCTCAGATGTTAAATCCCATAGTGCTCACAGCCATTTGAACCTTTTTTTTTATTGTTGGCATACACACTGGCTTGAAAAATATGAGACTAGAAGGAATATTTTGTATTACAGAACACTTTTTTATCATATTCCAGCCATCCTATACCCTTTTTTGTGGCTAACCAGCACTTATTAACCTCCATTTACATATGACAGTGGTGAGTATGTGTAGAATCTTGTATGAGTAAATGTTAATAAGTCAAAACGTCTTAATTTATTTGATTTCAATACAATCTTCGGCTGTAGAAAAATTGTGAATAAGTAGTAATAAACACTACAAAGCTAAAATCCACCCTACTTGAATCATGTAAACATTTCATCATTTCAGTATCTATTTTCCAAGGCTCTGCAGTTAACTGTCTGCAAACAACTTGCCAAAAAGCAACAGTGGATGCACTGTTCCCAAATTTATCATTTCAACCTGATAACTGAAGGAAGTCATCATACTGCTTTAAATTACTGCAAATCTTCATAGCAGCATAAACTCTGACAAAGGGGAAAACTATGTCATTTCAGCAATCTTTACTACTTTCTTCTGAAAAATTTGCACATGAAAGTTTGCAATATGTGAGCAGTAGTCATCTGAATCTGCACAGTCACATACCATTTGCAGTGAATTACAATTGGTACACTGTTTTTTTCTTTTTTTTCTTTTAATTGAAACCTCTATTAGTTACACACACACGCACATACACGCGCGCACACACACACACACACACACACACACACACACACACACACACACACACACACACACACAAGGTAAAATTAAGAAACTTCAAAGTGGCAATCCAATGGGATGTTCTCAGCTGAGAGACAATCTTAAATCTTAAACATACAAAATTTCCTTGGAAGAAAAATTGCAGAAGGCAAATGAAACTAGAAGCAAAATTTTAAAATCAGTCAGTACAAGAATGGAGCCATTAATAGCAATTTATGTCTTTAAGGACAACTTCCACTCAGGAAGTACAACATAGTATGTAAAATGTCTTGCTTGTGTTTGGTTCTGCATTAAATAAATTAATTCACAATCCAGCTTTAAATCTGCTTACAATAGCCCATATTGTAAATTTTAAATAGAGGCTATACAAAAACTTTTACATCACCAACATATATTACCAAGTTATTAACACAGCAGAAGCAGACGGGTCCAGTACCTTTTCACAGGCTTTCCTGATGCTTTAGTGATTTTATTCTGTTGTACTGATAATGCATCTCCATTCTGCAGAGGTGCATTGTTGTCAGATGTATCACTGTCCTTTTCTTTCACACTTGAGATCCCATCACACTTCTCTGGAAGTTTTGTCTTTGAGATCTCTTTGTCACTGGTATTTAAATTTGTCTCAGTCGGACCAAAGAATTTTTCCAATTTCTGCTCCTTGCTATCTGTTCGAACTTTCTTATGGTCATATATCTTACTGTCTGCATCAGTCACTTTTTTGACAACTGGGGATAGTACTTGCTGAACCTGCATAAAAAGAGATTTAGAGTGTTGTATATGACCACTTATATGTAGAAAGTAGAGAAGACAACTTATATAGAGAAAGAAATAAGGAAGACTGCATGTCATACTCACCACATAACTGCGAGTGTCTTTGCACTGAAGCAGTTCTTTCTCTGCATGGATACGCAATGCTTTGATGATGACGTCTTCGTAAAGAAAGCACACTAAATTCTTGGAAGGATGAACATTGACATCCACAAATGATGGATCAATGTCTAATCGTAAATAAACAAATGGGCCACCATCTGTCAAAAATTTGTTATACATATCTTCAATTTCCTTTTTTATGCCTGTAAACATATATAGTAGTTTACATTAGTGAATTTGGTAATATCTGTTGTGAGTAAGCATAATTATTGCCTCAAAAATTATGGATGAGAAAACTGAGCTACTAAAAGAGAAAATTAAAAATCCCAATACACTCTGCAACTGTAAAATAAATTATCATCTAATGTTGGATGGCACACATCATCTTTCTATAACTAACTGTCACTGCACAGGTACAGATCATTTTCTATTTTCTAAACAATTTTCTTCAAGGTTTTATAAAGTTCTCCTTAGCTAAAGGAGAGAGTCTGTGAATACAAAGTTATTTTTCAAAAACAAAATTTAAGAAAGCTAAACAGCCTCTGAATTGATGTCTTCCTATTTTAATAGTGAATTACAAAGAAATTTTCAGTAAGTTTCACAGCGTCATTGAGATTTAACGAGATTAAGTTATTCTGTGCCTTCTTAATTTATTTGGCCAGAACAGCATCATTTGTATCATGTTGTAGATGAGAGAACTAGAGTTCTTTTTGCATATAGCTACAAAATGTGGTACACAATATACCTTTCACTAGATTCCTTTTTAGTGAATAACTGCTGCAAATAATGATCTTTACAGGTAATATGAGAATATGATGTTGCCAGAACAGCCTGGCATGTTGTAACATCTCCTGTGTAAGGCAATCAAGATTTGGTGGTTTATGTAACTATACTATTTGTTTCAAAGACTGCATCAGAAAAACTGTCCTGGCTTAAGATGATATGGGAGCCCAGGGCCTGGCCCCAGTATCGCTCCTTTTCATCCATGTACCAGGACACAGAGATAGAGACTAATAAAAACAACTGCCACTGAATGCAGTTGAGTCCCACTATGTTAACACCACATTCTGCAACAATCTAGCAGTGGTATGTGTTCCAGAAACTGTGAGATTACACCTAAGACAAACTGCAAGTAGTATGAGCCAGCCAGATTGCATCAGAAGTTGCCATTTTGAGATGTGCCACATTTTTACAGCACAACTTTGCCATGTAAACATGGCAGCCTTTGAAGAAAGGACTATTCAAGGTGATACATGATGGTTAAAAATAGTGGCATTACCTACGTCAGACACATTTGCCAAATGGAATACTGCAAATCATAGCAACTGGCAGATTCCAAAATAGAGTACCTTTCACTAGTCTGCTTGTGTACATCTTATCACAATGTTAGCTCATCAGACAAAATGTTAGTCATCACCTTAGAAGAACAGATTGTCATTTGGGAGCTTTGTAAACGGTATAGAACTGGTACAGGGCAGTCATGTAACACTTCAATATTGACATAAGATGCGACAGTATAGTGGTGTGTTACTGCCAGTCAGTTGTATGCAATAAGTTGGGCCAATGTGGTGATGATGTCACAGTATGTGTTTGGAATTGTCTGTGTCAACACTGTGAATGAAGTTGCCTGGTTTTTTGGCCCATCAATACTGAGCTCCAATGTGTCTACAAGGAACGGTGTAACACTCACAGCCATTTAACACAGCATAAGAACAATAGTCACAAAAAGATCCTATGTGACTAGGACGAAAGATGAGTGTCTTGTCTTTTCAAGGACAGTAAGTTTCAAGTCCATCAGAAGTTGATGCTGTCAATGAAGACAGGTCCATCCCTCAACCAGTTTCCATGCAACATTACAATGGAAAAATGGAGTCTGGTACCTCATAGTAGGCCACTGTGAACAGTGGCACATCGAGCTCCACAGCAAGTGGCACATCTCCAAATTGCTAATTAACCTAGATATTGGAGGGTAGCTGACTGGAGATTTGTAGTGTGCTCTAACAATCTATGATTTTGCCTCTTTTCAAATGATGCAAGGTGTCAAGTGCACCAATGGCCCAATAAAGCATTTAGCCCCCAGTTTCATAATGTTTGCTGTGGAGACCCAAGGTCATGTTCACAGGGCTACACACATGTTATTGGTTTGATGAACCCTCAAGGCAACTTATTGCCTTAACAAGTCTGCTAAATCAATCAATCAATCAATCAATCAATCAATCTCAATTCCACTGAAAATTTCAGACACTAATTGTAATGATGGGTGAAATGTAGCAATCAACAGCACCACAATTTGGTAACTGTGTGGGTCTAATCATCTCTAGATAGCTTCATCTGGAAACGGGGTATCTGAAGAAATTTGTGGTCATTCTTCTTCACCGAACTGTTACATGGTATTAAAGTCACATATCCTCAGGTTGACTAATTTTTTGTTTTGTGTGCTTAAATGATATTCTTATTTGCATTTGCTATATGGGTTCTGCTTGTTTCCATTACTGAATTAAGAATGGTACTAATGATTTTTGCTGTTATCTGTCACCTAAACTGACAAGACCAGACCTCTTTGAGGATGTCCATTGTGGCAACAATGATTACCAAAGTACAATGGACAACTAAAACAAATAGATAGATATGCATGTTCAGTAAATTAGATCTAAAAAAAAACAGTAGTCATTTGTCAATGAGGAACCTGAATCAGTCAGGACAGGACGAGAGCAAGAAGAGGAAGATTGGTTTAAGTTTAAAAAACTAGCTGACCACACACTGGATCAAGCGTACCCAGTAAACAGTTCATATTGAGACAGACCCTCCATGGTACTGTAAATAAACTTCTAAAGAAACAGACACTACTGCATAATAGGTGTAAAACATAGCACAGAACTACAGATGGAGAGATGGTGGATGAAGCATATTTGGCTGTCAAGAGAGTATTGCATGAAGTCTTCATTGACTACTGCAGCAGAATATTGCCAAACGATCTTTCACACAACCCAAAGAAATTCTGGTAGTATGTAAAGGCTGTTAGTGGCACCAAAGGAAATTGCCAGTGGTTAATCCTTGGACCACTGAAAAGATGAGTGAAACAAGTGTTCCTGTCAGTAGTGTTAAGAAACAGCTGAAAGCGTTAAAATCGAACAAAGCTGCAGGCCCAGTGGAATCCCTGTCAGATTCTATACTGAATTTGTGTCGAGTCAGCCCCTCTTCTCCCTATATTCTATTCCCAATCCCTCAAACAAAAGACAGTGCCCAGTAGTTGGAAGAAAGCAAGGGTCAAACCCATATACAAGAAGTGTAGTAGAAGTGATCCACAAAATTACCATGCAATATCCTTTACATCAATTTGTTGTAGAATCTTAAAACATACTCTGAGCTCAAACATAGTGAGGTGTCTCATCCTTGCCAACCAGGATACTGAAACACTGATTGTCCAAAACTGACCCAAATCACACTTTTCTCAAAAAACATACTGAAAGCTTCGGATCAAAGCTACATCACCCAGAATCACTTCTGCATCATAGGATACAGAAACAACCACCCACAAATGTATCTCTGCTCACTACCACATCACAAAGAATAGATTAACAGCAGTGTAGAAACACCACCATTAGACACAGCACAGAAAGAGATTGTCATGGCTGATAATTTACAGGACACATTAGTAAGCACCAATGACCAAGTACAGATCTGTAGAAATTCCACATGAGGTGATGCAACCCATTTGCCAACAGATCACCAATCAGGCATTTGGTGGAGGCATTATTGTATGATAGATGTTTGCACGGAATCCCTTATACATCTGTTATCTCGTATGTGCAAATGGGTTTCTAGTTCCATCAGTAATACAACACCCTAATTTTTTGAATAATCCAAATTCCATGTATAAAACACATCTCAGTGTTTGTGAAGTCACATCTCCTGAACTATGTGTTGTACAATTATATAGTTTTGTATTGACATTCAGTGGTGTATGTGGATACCATACACAAAATGTGTTGCAATAGAGCTAGCAGTTAGAAAATAATAAATTAATGTCATGCCACATGGCAAAGTTTTATTATATGAACAGTGAAAATGCAACAAATGATAAACTTTGCTTTTTTTTCATTATTTGTGGGGTAGGTGTCAGTGAGAACAGGTTTCATAAAGCTTTGAAATTATGTGTAAAGTTTGTTGGAAGTCACTAAGTGCTCTCATTCTCATATACTGGATGAACACACAGCTGAATCCTATGATGCTTATGTGGTGTATATCTAACACAGACCATTCAACTGACCACAACTGGCATGGCACTGAAAAGATGAAAAGTCACTGCATTCACAAACTTTTTGTTTTTCAAACACACTCTTACATACATTATCCTTCCAAACCGGGCTTCGCCACATGATGTGCAATATTAGTAACTGGAGTTATATATTTTTGATATTTATATGCAGAGAATAAAGCCATTTCAAAGTATCTCTGATAACATACCGTACCTGGATGCAATTCACAATGAATAGTACTCAGGTAAACTGTTAATCACAGTACAGAGGGGATATTGAGTTGCAGACAGATAATGAAAACACTGCTAAACCTCTGGCTGCAGACAGCAACTGACGTGAGAGCAATCTTGTGTCGGTGGTGGGGATAAGGAGGAGCCTGGCACAGGGAAGGGGATGGATAGCAGGGTAGGGTGGATAAAGATGTAATGCTACCTGTGGGTGCATGCAGTGACATTGTGGGGACAGAGCATGGCTGCTGGGTGCTGTCAAGGGATTTGAGAGGGGGAGAAGGGAGGAGGGAGGAGGGAGGGGGAGGGAAGGGGAAAAGGGAGGGGGAAGAGGGAGGAAGAGAAGGAGACTGGAAAAGGAGAGAAGCAGGAGTCAAAACAAGACTAGTGGGCGTGTTGGTGCAATAGAAGACTGTTTCTGCAGGAATTGAAGTAGGGAAGGGTACAGGTATGTGGAGGACCGGGACAAGTGAAAGTTGAGGGCAAGGGTGTTACGGAAACATACGATATATTGCAGGGAGAGTTCCCACCTGAGCAGACCAGAAAATCTGGTATTGGTCATAAGGACTGAGACGGTGCAGGCTGTGAAGCACTCATTAAAGTGAAGCACAGTGTGTTGGGCACCATGTTCAGCAACATGGTGGTCCAGTGGCCATTCGTGTGGACAGATGGTTTGTTAGCTGTTATGCCCACTTAGAAATAAGCACAGTGATTGCAGCTTAGTTTCTAATCATATGGTAGCTTTCAGATAGTCCTACCTGTAATGGGACAGCAGATGCCTGTGACCAGACTGGAGTAGGAGATGGTGATAGGATGCACGGGACATGCCTTGCATCGAGGAGTATTGCAGAGGTATGAAGTGGGAAGAATAGTGGGTAACATATTCCTCATTTCAGGGCAAAACGAGAGGCAGTCGAAACACTGGCGGAAAGTGACATACGCACAAAATGGACATAGATAGGGGAGGTGAAGATGGACAGAGCGAGGGGGCAGGTGAGGTGATGCACAGAGATGGGGGAGAAGGTGATTGGCAGAGAGGTGTGGCAATGGAGTTTTGGATGTATATTACATTCCCATACATATTTTGCAATTGTGAAGCATTGATTGGTTCACTAATTAATCATAAACACAAACACAATGAAACTAAGCTCATAAGTGTACTGCACTACAAAATATTTTTATATTTTTGTGAACTTGACCTAGGATTTTTAATCCATACATTTTTATAAAATAATTGTTCTCTAATAACTTAACTGAAATGAGTGCAAGATTATTTGACGCAAGGATATATAAAATCATGCACAATGAAATAATTAAAAACTAAATGATATTACCTTCATGTTCTACAAGACGGTTATTAACAAAGAACATAAAAGTCATTTTATTGCTTGAATATCCTGGATCTGTCATATAGCCTTTCATTTTGTACTTGTGCAGGTCACTTTTGAACTCTACTTCACGGATGTGGCTGCAAATGTAAAATGCAATTTGTATTTTATGCTGTGCTTAAACTCAGGTTTTGTATATAAAAAATGACAAAGCTGTTACAAGATCTCTATGGCGACAACACTATGACAATATTGTGCAACACTTACAGAGAACAACAGTTACCTCCTGACTGCTTACATATATAGTGCATTTTTGCATAAATTAATTCTCACACCCCATTATAATCACAGGTGCAGTGATACTATGAGGTCCAAGCCTGTTAGGGTTTAGGGATCTGCAAAAGTCTTGTGGAAAACCGACTGTCTCACAAAATAAAAACAAGCTTCCAAAAATGTATACACACAGCAGACATTAATGACACTCAAATATATGCTGTTTCAAGACAGCCACTAGTACCATATGAGTCATGAATTAGCAAGAGGGACGAAAATACACCATATGACTGATCACCATCTGAAAGAATGCCTTGGAATGAGATCTTAATCATAATGAAGATCTGTTTTGACAGGCCTTTTGAATATTTTTAACTGAAAGATGAGAACAGTACTTTGGAAAAACTCTGTTTTACTTAAAATTAGCCATTTAGTTTCACAAATGAAGAACTTAGACACTATGGTGTGTACTGCCATTTAATAAAATTCACGCAATTCCAAATTTTAATATTCAACATTTGCACTCCCCCTCCACACATTTCTAAATACCTTAGTTTCTAAAATGGTAATTATGCAACACATAGGATAATGAAGCATTATTCAGATAGCACACTAATCCTACTCATCTGACAGTTCGGACTTGCTCCCTTTTATAAACAGAAGGTATTCATACAACAACGTTACTGACAATATTAGATAAGCTATGGGATCTGACAGTCGCTGTCCTGATGACACCACATACCCAGATACTATTAATTTATATCAAACAACGGAAAATCGGAGGGGGGGGGGGAGGGGGGGGGGGGGGAAGGAATGTAAGAATATCATGAAAAGGATAGTTACTACTCACCATACAGCGAAGACGCCAAGTTGCAGATGGGCACAACAAAAAGACTATCACAAAATGAGACTTCAGCCAACATGGCATTTGTCAAAAATAGACAATAGGAACCACACACACACACACACACACACACACACACACACACACACACACACACACACGCACACACGCACACACACACACAACTACAGTCTCTGGCAGTTGAAGCTAGATTCTGGCCAGTGTGTGTGTGTGTGTGTGTGTGTGTGTGTGTGTGTGTGTGTGTGTGTGTGTGTTCCCAATGTCTATTTCTGACAAAGGTCCAGTTAGCTGAAGGCTTTTTTTTCGAAGAAGCCCCCCCCCCCCCCTTAAATCTGCGACTCAGCATCTGCACTGTGTGGCGAGTAGCAACAATCCTTTTCATAATATTATTAAATTACAGTAATCACATTAATCCACTACATGTTCGTGTCAACTGAAGGGAAGTTTTGATGAAGTTTGGCAAGTAGGAGAGAGCTACTGGCAGCAGTAACACTGTTAGAGCATGTCAAACGAATAGTGCCTGGATTGATCAGCCATTAACAATCCTGCCCTCGATAGGCATGGTTCAGGGTTTGAATCCCAGACCAGTGTATACTTTTAATCTGCCAGAAAGCTTTAACATAGTGTACGCTTGGCTGTAGATTGAAATATTCACTCATGATAAATTTATATTGTCCATAACCATAATATTCACAAAGTACTACATAAACATTTCAAGACTAGGTAAAATTAGAGAACATAAAAAAAAATCCATTTTGTAGCTACACAGACATCCAAATGCATCCATCCACAGCAACAAACACTGTTCATGATTTAACTGTTCAGACTGACAATGAGAGGGGAGGGGCACAACAGGTTGGAAAAACTGGGAAGGGGTAATGTTGATGGAGCAAGGAGAAGGTGAAGAGGTAAAGTAATGCAGGAGGGGGAAGTGGGCAGATAATGGCAATGGGACTAACAAATGTCTCTGTCCGATCCTGATGACTTTGATGATGATGATAAACATTTGTTGAATTCACGGAGGAATTCATTTATTGTTTTATCCTATAAACCTTTCCAGATTGTGGGATACAGAGCAGTAATTATTTCAGCAGATACATGAATTTTAGCTTTACCCATAGATTGGGAATTTTACTATCCAATTCTTTAACAGAAACGCTGACTAAAAATGAGAGTTGATGTACTGCATCACACACCATGGTGCCTAAGTTCTTCATTTGTAAAACTAAATAGATAATTTTGAATCAGTCATGTAAGCAGTAAATGAATGTCAGTTTTGACTATGATGCATTGCAATAAATGTATTTAAAATTATTTTTCTGCATTTCGACTGTGTTATTTTTTGATGAACAAATTGCAAAACGTTCCTCTCAATGCAGAACAATTGAGCCCAGTAAACATTTTAAATGGAGGAGTTATATTTTACCACCAACAATACTTCAACAATCAGCAATTTAAGTAATAGTAATGTAGCTGCAAAATGAGGTTACAGTTTAGTGGGCAGGCAAAGAGTGGAAGGATGTACAACAACATATAGACTGAAACATCATTTATAGGACTATTTGATACTGAGTGACCAGTTCATAGTGGTGGTGGGTTTGTGGATGTCAAAGGAGGTCACAACATAGGACATATGCTTCTGAACTCACTGGATGTGAATGTCTGTTGTTGAGGGCTCTGACAATTTTACCACTATATTTGGGTAACTCGTGAGTAGGGGTGTCAAAGCTGCAAGGGACAGACTTTGTAACAGGGAACTGATGACAGTGCTCATTGCATGAGAGTTGATTACTGGCATCTGGGAGTCCACCTCAGAGATGGAGACCAAAATCTAAGAAAGTAGCACATTGAACCCAACAGGCTCAGGTGGAGTGGGTTTGAGAGATGTCCAGATTAAAAAGATGTCACTGATTTTAAACAGAACAAGAATGATAATGTATGGAATCCTATTATAGAAAAACTACATGCCCTGTACAATCAATTTTGTTCTGCAATATTATCATGTGAAGATGATTGTTGTAATATCAAAGAGGATGCTCCCAACAATTCACAAACTTGTAGAAGATATGATATGCTCTAGTAGCACATGTGCAGTGAAAACTGGTACACAACATAGTGCCAGCATGGATCCAACAGGAGAACTCAACACACGTTTGCCAGGATACATCTAAAGATGGCCAGAAGGCATTGTATTGAGATACTGTAGCAGCAAGTTATTACATACAGCAGATCACTCAACATTTTATCGAACATACTGTTTCAAAGTTTGTGCTTTGCAGCAAGTATTACAATGCCTTATAAGTGGAGATGTTCAATACCTGAGTAATCAAAGTTACTGCTACAAATTACCTGCCATGGAGAAGAAAAATGGCATCCAGCAATAGATACTACAATGCTATTGCATACAGTATAGTTAAAGGAAAACGTTGGCAGAGATCTGACACAAAAATGTTACTGGCCCTTGTTCTTCCCACTCCCATATTTGAAACTAGGGAGGTCAAACACCAAAATAAACAGTGAGCATATATTTCATTTATTCAAGCAGTCAAAACACCTTACTCTGAATTCGTGTAAAGACTGAGGGTACAGGCCTATTGAGAATATATCTTTACCTGGCAATTGAAAGTCCAAACAGAGCTTTTATGTTATCCCTAATATCAGTTCCTGGAGCTGTTTTCACAGCAACATCGCCATCATCCAATCTTTTTAGTGTGATTCCTATTCCTGAGTAATGTACGGCATAACGAGTGACCACTCTGACAATCTTCTGATATTCAGCTGAATGAGTACCAGCAAACATTTTAAGTCTGTTTCGATCATTGTAAAACAAGTCATCAATAGTAACTTGAGTTCCATTAGGCATACCAAGTGGTAATGGTGGTGACTTTAGCACACCGCTTTCATATACTGCTCTGAAACACATCAAGAATCAGAAAATGCATTAACTATGTCAGTGACATAAGTGGAGAAACAGTGATCAGATATGTGTGTTGTTCAAACAGATTAACTGTGCAAAATGTTTTTCTCATTGCTAACTTTACTTACATACATATAAGATGCAGAAAGACCCAATAAATTCTTTGCACTTAATATATTATCAGTCACACATCTAAATGACAGAATGAAGAATTAAATAAAAATAGCTGACAATATTTCTTACTTGTGCCCATAAGGTAAATCTTTTGTTTTTGATATTATAGATACACGAGCAACTTGGCTCATACTAGCTAAAGCTTCTCCTCTGAACCCATGCGTAGCAATACTCTGAAGATCATCGAATTTTTTCAGTTTGCTTGTAGCAAATCGTTTGCATACCAAGTCTAAATCATTCTTTTGTATTCCACAACCATCATCAATAACAAGAATTCGCTTCAAACCACCTTCTCTCACATGTATTTTTATTGTTTGTGCTCCTGCATCAACACTACAACAAGAAAACATTCATAAATTGACAGTAAAAATAACAGCTTTATAATTAGGAAATATTCAATTTTAGGAAGGAGGTGCATTAATTGTGTGGCAGTTACATTAGATTAGCACCTATTCTGTAGATCGAGAATATGACATTTTGCAATGATGAGGAAAGTGTCTGTTTAATATAAGTTTTCATATACAATATAATTTTTTTATTATTTCATACCTAAAATTCATCTACTGAAAAGAAGAAGCTGTCATTTAGAAATTCTTTTAATTTGCTTTTAAATGTTACATGGCTATCTGCTAGACTTTTAATGCTATTTGGCAAATGACCAAAGATTTTTTGTGGCAGCATAATTCACCCCTTTCTGTGCCAAAGTAATATTTAACCCAGAATAGTGAAGATAATCCTTCCTTCTAGTGTTGTAGCCACATATTTCACTATTATTTTTGAACTGGGATGGGCCATTAATAACAATTCCATAAGTGAATACATGTACTGTGAATGTCTCGAGTTCCTTAAATAAATGTTTCGAAGGCACTCTTGGGTGGGCTCCAGCTATTATTCTGATTACATACATGCAATGAATACCTATTCTCTTAGTGATTTATTAGCCCAAAATATGGTGCCATATCAAAGCAGTGAATGAAAATAGGCACAGCAGGCTAATTTACTGGAATATTTATCACCAAAATTTGCAATAACCCTAATAACATAAGTAGCTGAAGCTAACGGATCCAATTTATCATCAATGCACACACCCAGAAATTTTGAATATTCTCACTTAGCAACAGACTTCTATTCAAAGTCTATATTTATCAATGGTGTTATGCTATTTACTATACAGAATTGTGTATACTGTGTTTTCTCAGAATTTCCATTTGCAAAGAGCCATTTAATAATTTTCTGAAGTAACTGTTTACAATTTCCTCAGCTAATTCTTGTACGAAAGGTGTGATAACTACACTTGTATCATTAGCAAAAAGAACTAGCTTTGCATCTTCATAAATACAGAGTGGAAAGTCATTAATATACATTGAAGAGCTAAAGAAACCGACACATCTACCTAATATCGTGTAGTGCCCCCGTGAGCACACATAAGTGCCGCAGCACAACCTGGCATGGACTCAACTAATATCAGGAGTAGTACTGGCATGAACTGACACCATGAATCCTGGAAGGCTATCAATAAATCCGTAAGAGTACGAAGAGGTGGAGATCTCTTTTGAACAGCATGTTGAAAGGCATCCCAGATATGCTCAATAATGTTCATGTCTGGGGAGTTTGGTGCCAAGCGGAAGTGTTTAAACTTAGAAGAGTGTTCCTGGAGCCACTCTGTGCCAATTCTGGATGTGTGTGGTGTCACATTGTCCTGCTGGAATTGCCCCAGTCCATCAGAATGTATAATGGACATGAATGGATGCAGGTGATCAGACAGGATGCTTATGTATGTGTCAACTGTCAGTGTCGTATCTAGACGTACGAGAGGGCCCATATCACTTCAATTGCACATGCCTCATGTCATTAAAGAGGCTCCACCTTCTAGATCAGTCTACTGCTGACATGCAGGGTTCATGGATTCATAAGGTTGTCTCCATACCTATACACATCCATCCAGTGGATAGAATCTGAAATGCGACTCGTCCAACCAGGCAACATGTTTCCAGTCATCAATAGTCCAATGTCAGAGTTCACAGGCTGAGGCGAGGTGTAAAGCTTTGTGTTGTGCAGTCATCAAGGGTACACAAGTGGGTCTTCAGCTCCAAAAGCCCATATCAATGATGTTTCGTTGAATGATCTGGACACTGACAGTTGTTGATGGTGCAGCACTGAAATCTGCAGCAATTCGCAGAAGGGTTGCACTTCTATCATGTTGAACGATTCTCTTCAATCGTCATCGGTCCCGTTCCTGCAGGCTCTTTCTCCAGCCGCAGCAATGTCTGAGATCTGATGATTTGCCAGATTCCTTATATGCATGGTACAGTCCTGAAATGGTCGTACGGGAAAATCCCCACTTCATCACTACCTCGAAGATGCTGTGTCCCATCGCTCGTGCACTGAGTATAACATCACGTTCAAACTCACTTAAATCTTGATAATCTGCCATTGTAGCAGCAGTAACTGATCTAACAGCGGCACCAGATACTTGTTGTCTTATATAGGCATTGCTGGCCACAGCACCGTATTCTGCCTGTTAACATATCTCTGTATTTGAATAAGCATGCCTATACCTGTTTCTATGGCACTTCAGTGTGTATTAAGAACAATAAGAGGCCCAAGACTGAACCCTGTGGGACATCATTTTTCATATCTCCCCACTTAGAGGAATCTGCTGATTTTAGCAAATTATCTGTACTGTTAATTTCAACCTGTTGCATCATTCTAGTTAAATATGAATCGATCCATTTGTGCACTGTCCCACTCATAACACAACAGTTAAGCTAATCTACAAGAATTTCATGATTCACACAGTCAAAAGCCTTTCAGAGACCACACATATCTCAATAGGTGATGTTTGGTTATTCAGAGCATTTAATATTTGATCAGTGAATTCATATACAGCATTTCCTCTTGAAAAGCCTTTCTGAAAACCAAATTGACATTCTGTTAGTACTTCATTTTTGGGAATATCTGAAGCTCCTCTTGAATATGTTACTTTTTCAAGAATTTTGGATAAAGCTGTGTCAGAAATGAGACTGGCCCGTAGTTGTTAGCATCAGACCTACCCCTTCTTTAGACAGTGGTTTAACAATAGCATATTTCAGTCTATCTAGAAAAATGCCCCGCTTCAGTGAGCTGCGACATATATCCAGCTGAAATCTTATTTATCTGTCAGGAACATGCTTTTCATACTTGTTGGAAATGCCATCAATTACATGTGGGCTTTTACTTTTGATTGAATTTATTACATCCCTAATTTCATTTTTATCAAATTGCTTAGATAGTGCCTCATCCACATACAACCTTGCATTTTCTAATGAACAGCTGGCTCTTATTTTCTCTAGCACATTTAAAAAACGATTATGCAAAATATTTTCTACTTCTGACATTTGGTTAGCAAACTTTTCATGAGTGTCATAGAAAAATAGTTTTCCTGTGCTCTTGGTTGCCCTGTTTCCTTTTTAACAATATCCAAATTGTTTTAACTTTATCATCAGAGGTGCTACCTCAGACATAATGGACATACTTCTGGACTTTTTAATAACTTTTCTAGATACAGTGCAGTAGTTGTTATAATGTTTGATTATTTCTCAATCATTACTTCTTCTAGCTATACGATACATACACCTTTTCTATGAACAATATTTCAATCTTTTGCGTAAGCAACGGCTTTTTAGATGGCCTCTTACAATATCTTTCAGTGTTTTCGCAGGGAAACTGTTTTCAAATACATTCACAAAGGTATAATGAACTAGGTTAAATTTTAAATTAGCATCAGGTTCCCTGTACAGCTCATCCCAGTCTAACTGTTGTAAGCTTTCCCGAAAACCTGCAATTGTTAAATCATTAATTGAACACACTAATTTAGAGGACTGTTCTGCATTACTGTATGGAGCTATGTCACATACTGTAACTGTGCATCATGATAAGACAGACCATTTTAACAGGAAAAGTTGTTATCTGACTAAATTTATCTTGGTCTATAAAAACATTATGTATCAGTGTGCTGCTTTTCTCTACCACGTGAGTAGGAAAATCAATAACTGACGTCAAATTTTAAGCAGCAAGTAAAACTTTGGGGTCAAGCTTTCCATTGGGCTCTTTCAGAAAACCTACACTGAAATCCCCAAAAACAATAATTTTGTTCCCTCTGTCTAACAGATAGCACAACAAGGAATCCAAGTTTTTCAAATATAGCTGGATATTTTCCAATGGGGGGTCTTATACACAGCTACAACTGTAAAAGTATAATTATTTAGTTTAAGGCTACATGCAAATGCTTGAATACATTGCTCTACAGAAATTTTTTTGGTTTGTAAAATTTTGACACTATGATAAATTTAAACATACATATTGCAATTCAGTCTCTCTCTGGAGAGTTTACCGTTTCCACCTCAGTTTCAAAATCTTCTAAACTTACTATTTAAACATAAATCTTCACATATAGATAGTTTTTTTCCAATGAAGTTACACAGTGTAATAACTATATAAGTCAAGTAAATGAGAAAACCAATAAAACGTAAACAGACTGCTTAATGTTGTGTGGCATCCACGATTTAAAAATTTCAATGGCATTATTGTATCAGTTGCGCTCTTTTCCATTAATGACAGTCATAACTCCAAACGTTATGTAGTGTCAACATTAATTGCTGTCGCAGAAAAATGCGATCAGTAACGACACAGAAACTAACTGATTAGACAGTGTTCGTCCTAATGCACGTATTATTTATTTTGTCAATACCTGTTTTCCAACAATTCCTTGACAGCTGAAACAGGTCGTTGTACCACTTCACCTGCGGCAATTTTAAGTACAACTTCTGGATCAAGACATTTTATTTTTCTATCTTGATCCATTACAACACATGTGAGCTCTTTCCGCGCTTATTTTGAATGAGTCAAAACATTAGCGTAGTTTGTTGTCAAAGTTCGCACCTTATATCTTTCTTCTTGTACTCCCTGCACAATGTGCACTTGCACAGTGAAGTCAAAAGCACTGGTCAGAAGTGGTGTGCGCTTCTGACTTTTCATGCCTGATAATCATTTCAAGTCAAGCGGTTCCATCGAAACGAATGCAATAAGTCATTCGTACCGTTGAAAGTGAGTAATGTAGGTTCTACTGCGTACAAAAGCGGCGATAAGGTGAATAAGTGATGTACTGTATTGTACTCTATTTATTGATCCAATTTTAGTATACAGCACAGGTTGTACAAGTATTACTAGATAGGTCAAAATAACATAGAATACAGTATAATCATAAAATAAAGGTATGTCAACTTTCTTACACCTTACGTTCAGGTGTTTGATATACATTCAAAGAGACATTACTTCTTTTACTTCTTTCGGAATTCTTGTGCAGAATAGTATTAATGCTTTCTTAGGAAAACCTTTAGTTTGGTCTTAAATACTAACTCTAGAATAATTTTTATTTTTCTTGGGGTGTTACAGCATTATGTGAATCCACAATTCATTACACTTTCCTGACAGGGCGATGTTATGGAAAACATTTGTTGTTTCTGGCACAATAGATGTAAATATGCTTATTTTAGATTATTTTAGCAGTGTTCATAACAAAGTTCCCAATAAATAAGTCTTTTTCAAGGATAAACGATCATGGCGTACTTCTACCACCAAACTCAGTAACTTAAGGTGTACAAGACTCCAATATCAAGTACCGGAAAAATTCAAAAACTGTAGCACATCTATCTCAAAATAAGGCAGCCAGTCTCTGTTTGGATTCCAAAAGAAACTATCTACAGAACATGTTATTATTCAATTCTCAAATCACATTATACAGAACTTAAATAACAAAATATTACCAGCTAGTATTCTCAGTGACTTGCCAAAAGCATTTAATTGAGCAATTCACAGACTTATCTTAGAGGTGCTAAAATATTATGGTATCATACATCTTCCTATGTAACAAAAATACAGAATATCGGATTAAGAAACCCAGGGAATGAACGCAAGGAAATAGCATCCAAAGAATAGCGAATCACCTTTATAGAAATACTACAGGGATCGATATCTCTTCCACTATTGTTCTATTTATATATAAATTATCAGCCATCATATATTCAAGAAGCCCAAATAGTTCTCTTTACCACCTACGCCATGTTTGTAATTAAGCATAATAACGAAATTTAAATACCTGAAAAGTAAATAAAATTTTGCTCCAAACTAATAACTGGTTCTCCTCAAATGTTCTGTCACTAGATAAAACAATATACCCATTCTTGGACTGCTGAAGGACTGTAAACACTATTAGAAATAACACATGAGGGTAAAACAATAAGTGAATCACAATATCTGTTCTAAATTATTATTATTATTATTATTAATGTATTGTTATTATTATTATTACTATTATTATTATTGTTATTATTTGCAGATAAGCTAATCAGGGCTAAACAAGGTACTTAAGATGAATATTAGCTTTCCTTTGTGCCCATATTTCTTTCACTCTCTTCCTATGGACTTGCTATCTCTCTTCAGTCTGTGTTGTTCCAGACTTTTTTCCTCTTGGTCAACTTGCCATATGTGAATTTTGGACCTGAAGATTTCGTCGTCGTGGACATCATCTGGAGTAGTTCCTGCCAATTTCAGATCAGTTTTAATATCGCCAACCGATTTCATCATGTCCATTTTGCCTCTGCCGCTATTGTCAAAAACTCGATTGTTTGATTTGTAGGTATGTTTCAATTCATAATTTTAATGTGTCTATAAAATCTTAACCTGTATCTTCTAGGGTCACTATGCACATTTTTGCGTCCCTAACTGCTTCTAATTCAATATGTTCAACTACAAATTTCATACCTAGAATTTATATTATTATATTATTATAATTTTGCATTCCTGTTTCTTGATGCTTTCAGGGCTGATTGAATAAAGCGTTTAACCATAGATTAAGACAGAAAATGACCTCATATCGAGCTTATCCTGGAAATGTGCGTTATATAATTCGTGGTTCAAAGTCAGGTTCAGCTCTAATCGTCAGTTTATAATGTTGTGCCATTCGGTTTATCGCTTTTGTTTTCTTTGTATGCCAATTGAAATAGTCATTACTAACACAAAAAGTGGTACGTAAAAATGTGACTAAGCCACTCCCACCTTACTGATACTTGAATCACTTTTTTTCGATGTGGAAGATTAGGTTAAGGAAATTACCAGCTATCATGTATACATAATGATCAGTCCCATAACAGCTCTTGTGAGATGACTCGTAATTTATGTAATAAGTTCAAATGCATTCTACAGACACTTAGCAGCAGAGAAAGAAAGACTGGAAATGTTAGCAGTGAGCAGAAGTATGGGAATTTTGGTAGCAGCTAATAAGTATTTAACATTTCTTATATATGTTCTCTCTAGGCTCGAGTAGCAGGAACTAGCAATTCATACCAAACTTTTAACTACTGAATGCGTCCTCAACCTGCTGTGACATGTACATATGTCGATAAACAGAACATAAGCAAATGTATTGAAAAACCTAACCTCTTGGCAGTGGTTGATCTGAGGCGGTGACTCAGAGGTTGCCTAAGTGACTATTGTGCAATAGATAACGTGTTTGCACCTATATAAAATCTTTGTATTTTTTCCTGTCTGTTACTATTTTCTCCGCTTTACTGTTTGTAAGGATAATTATAACATTACCACGCCATTTCATTCCCTACCATTGAAACCATATCATACTCTCTGTTTTCCGAGTGCTCTGTACCACTGTTCGGTAAAGTTCTGTGTGCAATAACCTTATATGAGGTGAATTATATTGTTTCCTTTCGTGTACTTTACTGGTATCTGGGTATTCAGATATGTCCACTGAGGAAAATTGCAATGCGATCCAACGAGCTCACCACACGTTCTATGAAAGGGTGAACCCACTCTTGGAATTTAGTAGCAAGTCATTTAACCTGAGTTTTCATTTAGAGAAAAGTCTGTAAAACAGAACTGATGCATAGAAACTATCTGATGAAACCAACCAAAAAAACCAACCACTGACTCCAATGTGTATGTTGCTGTTAATGTTAAGATTTTACACCACAAGAACCTTTGGGTTAGTGTTTGGTGATTTGTTTAAAGTAGACATAGCAACAGCTTGCAGAACTGTTCATAAGGTATCGGCTTGCGTTGACTTATTGAAAAATGAATTTATAAAACTGCTAATGGATCAAATTGACATTAGAAACATCCAGTGTGATTTTTATCAAAAAGCACATTTTCCTGATGTTTAAGCACTATTGGCTGCACTCATTTCCCCTTCAAATCACCTGGAGCAGCAATTCTGAGATATTTAAAAATTGTCATAGGGCGGATTTCTTTAAATATACAAGCGATCTCAGATTTAAAGCTCCAATGTTTAACTATCGTAGCTACATGGCCAGGAACAGCCCGTGATAGCAATATTTTCGGAAATTCACATGTACATGCTCAGCTGGAAACAGGAGAAATTCCGGAAGGCATACTTCATGGAGACAGTGGCTATCAGTGTTGTAGGTATTTGTTGATGCTAGTATTTGTTGAAGAAACAGCGGCTGAGTGGATCTACATTTGTGCCCACAAGAAAACAAGATCAGCAGTTCAGAGAATGTTTTGGGTAGTAAAAAGACGATTTCCCTGTTTGAGCTTAGGACTCAGAGTGAAAGTAAATCATGCAGCAGTTATAATAGTTAGACTATTTGTCTTGGACAATATGGCTGTCAATGCATCAGAACAGAAGCTTGAAATTGGTGACAACCTGTTTGCTGGGAGAAGAGTGTGTGCAGAAATTCCAGTACCTGCAAAACAGGCTCTTCTTTAGAGCCAGTTGGCCATTTTCTTCCCTGAAGCAGAGACTTCATGGTTGATATATAAATTTTGTATGTTGTTTCTTTTAAAGACTCTTTTGATTTCAACTAATTGACCCTTCTTGCGTAACTCTTTGCTTTTTCTGATTTATTTGAAAGTCTCTTTTCTCACTATCATGCAGTGAGGGCGGTTTTCATTAACAAAGTATTTATGTAAGAATTGGAATAAATTTGCAAAGTGTGTCAGTTTGAATGCCAGATTTTCTTTTCCTGCCTTTTATTTCTAGTTACTCCTTTGTCTCCTGGTTATTGAATTCTGTATCATAACCAGAACACCATGAATAATATTATAAACTACCTGTTACACAACAAATTCGCCGCAAAACATTAACCAGAGCATATCAAAATATATACAAAACACTGCATACACCTTTGGGATGAAAATCTGTCCACAAAGAAATTCCAGTAGCCCACATACCAACAGAAACGAAGGTAACGGCAGTCACAATGCAATGAGTGCGAAACTTATTAACAAGGTATTTACACAAAAAGTTACAAGACTGGAAAAATTTACAATGTGTCGGTTTAAAATCTGATTGTCTTTCCGTTTTTTTAAGTTCTAGTTCTTTAATTTCTTCATCTGTTTTAAGGATTTCCATTATTATCTCATGTTCTGCAAGCAAGCACTGTACTTTGATGTTATGTTCACTCTTGAGGAATTCTAATCTTCTCTTGTAAAACTGACATTTCTTGTTGAGAATATTTTCTGTTCTTTTGTTTTTGGGACGAGATTCTGACACCATAACGGAATCGTGGCTGGCTGTTGCGCATCTACCTGTAATTGAGGTTATTTTCCATGCAAAATACGCCGTGATATTGTGCTGCTACAGTAAATGTATTACATTGTTTTTGTGCTTTATCGTTCTTGCCAGATCAGTGTAAACATTATCTCCTTTGCTTTCATCTTCATTGTCATCAACAAGAGCAATGTTTTCATTTGAAGTTACAGCTGTCCCCTTATTTACTGATGTTGTGAATGAACTGCAACCAATGTTACATGAATCTGTATCAGAATAAGAACGTAACAAATAACATTATGAACTACCTTTTATGCAGCAGACTTGCTTCAAAAGAATTAATGCGATCATATCAAAATGTTTACAAACCACTGCACATAACCCCAGGATAAAAATCTGCATCGTCATCATAGAGGTCGGAAATTGGAGAAAATTGGGGCTTCAGAGCTACAATTAGCTTTCGTCCACTTTCTGTAACAGAAGGCATGACGAAATTACTACCACCAGTCTTATGCGTTTGAACCTCAAAAAGATTTAACACTGTTTTTGCTCCAGTTCATATACCACAGACATAAAAGATGAAATGTAATAATTAGAAAGAAGGTCTTGACGTTAGACCTTGTCATGCGCTAATGCTTTCTTGGTCCTGTTCTTAACATTTTGGTTACACATTTTCAAACTCTTCCAATCACAGTCTGTCCCGATGTTACGAGAATTAAGGCCATCAGCAACTTCTCTCCATGGCTTCACCATGTCGGTCACAGTGGCTTTATCAAACTTTTGTACACAGTTGTATCTTTATACTGGCCCACCACAGTCTCCTGCTGTAAATCTTTTTGGTATTGAGAAAAGTTTGAGGATAACTTCTTTTTCTGTTTACTTGCTTCCATAGTTATAGCACGACACTGTCGATGAGAAATACTGTGTATCTATGATGTGCGATAAATATCTGCCGTCGAAGTGCAATAATCTTGTCGATAGCCGATTTCAGCCATGGTGCCAAGCATGATACATTTTACGTTAGATCAAATCTGTTCCAAGTTTAGTGTTATACAACTGAGCTGAGCCCTGAACGTAGCTCAGTTTCTGATCTAGTGTCAAATTTAATCTCCAGTCAGAAATGTTATACAATCGGTCCTCAACGTTTATTTTCGTGTTCAAAATTAGCATTTCTAATCCACAAACGTGTTCTGGTTTAATTACAGTATTGTTTTAGTTTTGTGCGCCTGGAGATATATTTCTTGTTGTAGATATTTTCTGAAAGCTGCTACACATTCCCCTCTTTTGAAATCTAGTTTCGTTTGCTTTTGTTTCGATTACATTTTCTTGAATGATTTCTTTGAGGTATTTAAATTGTGGAACTCCTTTTGTCTCCAGGAATTTTGGTGCTTGTTTATCGCAGGTTATGTAATCTGTCTTTTCAAAAGATATCTGGAGACCGATTTTTTTGCGGTTTCTTTCATAAGTTCAGTCTGTTATTAATCTTATGAAATGTTACATGTTAATATTACCATAGAGTCTGCAAGTGTTAGGACATCTATAGATAACTTGCCTCTAGCTCGATTGTTCAATTTTGAGGGCCGATTTCTGTTTGCGCCATTTTTTTATCAATTATGGAAGGACACTGTTGAAAAGTAATCGAAGCAGTCTCCTTGCCTTATTCCTATTGTGATTTCGAAAGGATTTAAGAGTTCCTCCTTAATTTTAACCTTGGACTTTGTATCTGTCAATGTACATTCTATGACTCCAAATATTTTCAGATCTAGAACTTGTTCTCTGAATATTTGCAAGAGTCGTTCAGAGTCAACTGAGTCAGTGGCTTTTTTGAACTCAACGAAAGTGAAGACAAAATTGCAAATGCTCTGATGTCTCATGGCTAGCTTCAGGTTCGAGATTTTTTTTTTTTTTTTATGACTAGCCTGGCCTGAGTCCTGTTGGTATTCCCGAAGTTTTCGTTCAGGTTGCTTCTGAGCTCCATCAAGAAGACATTAAGACAGAATTTTTATGCAACAGACATTAGTGAGGATCCTCTGTAGTTATTTACACTCCTGGAAATGGAAAAAAGAACACATTGACACCGGTGTGTCAGACCCACCATACTTGCTCCGGACACTGCGAGAGGGTTGTACAAGCAATGATCACACGCACGGCACAGCGGACACACCAGGAACCGCGGTGTTGGCCGCCGAATGGCGCTAGCTGTGCAGCATTTGTGCACCGCCGCCGTCAGTGTCAGCCAGTTTGCCGTGGCATACGGAGCTCCATCGCAGTCTTTAACACTGGTAGCATGCCACGACAGCGTGGACGTGAACCGTATGTGCAGTTGACGGACTTTGAGCGAGGGCGTATAGTGGGCATGCGGGAGGCCGGGTGGACGTACCGCCGAATTGCTCAACACGTGGGGTGTGAGGTCTCCACAGTACATCGATGTTGTCGCCAGTGGTCGGCGGAAGGTGCACGTGCCCGTCGACCTGGGACCGGACCGCAGCGACGCACGGATGCACGCCAAGACCGTAGGATCCTACGCAGTGCCGTAGGGGACCGCACCGCCACTTCCCAGCAAATTAGGGACACTGTTGCTCCTGGGGTATCGGCGAGGACCATTCGCAACCGTCTCCATGAAGCTGGGCTACGGTCCCGCACACCGTTAGGCCGTCTTCCGCTCACGCCCCAACATCGTGCAGCCCGCCTCCAGTGGTGTCGCGACAGGCGTGAATGGAGGGACGAATGGAGACGTGTCATCTTCAGCGATGAGAGTCGCTTCTGCCTTGGTGCCAATGATGGTCGTATGCGTGTTTGGCGCCGTGCAGGTGAGCGCCACAATCAGGACTGCATACGACCGAGGCACACAGGGTCAACACCCGGCATCATGGTGTGGGGAGCGATCTCCTACACTGGCCGTACACCTCTGGTGATCGTCGAGGGGACACTGAATAGTGCACGGTACATCCAAACCGTCATCGAACCCATCGTTCTACCATTCCTAGACCGGCAAGGGAACTTGCTGTTCCAACAGGACAATGCACGTCCGCATGTATCCCGTGCCACCCAACGTGCTCTAGAAGGTGTAAGTCAACTACTCTGGCCAGCAAGATCTCCGGATCTGTCCCCCATTGAGCATGTTTGGGACTGGATGAAGCGTCGTCTCACGCGGTCTGCACGTCCAGCACGAACGCTGGTCCAACTGAGGCGCCAGGTGGAAATGGTATGGCAAGCCGTTCCACAGGACTACATCCAGCATCTCTACGATCGTCTCCATGGGAGAATAGCAGCCTGCATTGCTGCGAAAGGTGGAGATACACTGTACTAGTGCCGACATTGTGCATGCTCTGTTGCCTGTGTCTATGTGCCTGTGGTTCTGTCAGTGTGATCATGTGATGTATCTGACCCCAGGAATGTGTCAATAAGGTTTCCCCTTCCTGGGACAATGAATTCATGGTGTTCTTATTTCAGTTTCCAGGAGTGTATATTTGTTCTGTGCGCTTTCTTTAGTAAAGGATGATTCATCCATTCACGTTTTTCCAAGCTTGTTGACTTTGTTCTGTTTGCCAAATGTCTTACATGATTTTGGCAATTTCTTTTATTTTGTCTGAACCTGATTATCTGAGGCTTTCTGACATGGTTTCATCTTCCTCTGATGTTTTACTGTTGTTGAGTCTTTTGATCACTCAATTTCTTCTTTATCTAGTGGTAATGAATTTGGGTTAGTGTCCTCATTTTCTTGTGGTGGAAATCTCTGTGTGGTTTCTGCACTGTTAAATAGTTCTTTGAAATACTTGCAACTTCCTTGCAGTTTTCTTGATTTTTTAGAGCCAGTTGGCCATTTTCTTCCCTGAAGCAGAGACTTCGTGGTTGATATATAAATTTTGTATGTTGTTTCTTTTAAAGACTATTTTGGTTTCAACTAATTGACCCTTCTTGCATAACTCTTTGCTTTTTCTGATTTATTTGAAAGTCTGTTTCCTCACTATCGTGAATGTTTTTTAGTTGTATTGTGTCTTTTGCTGTTCTAGCCATTGTAACTATCTTTCTGAGATTGATTAGATAAGCAAAATCATTATGGTTTAGGGGGGCAATGCACAAATGGTTTAATTTATACTTAACTGGAAGTATGCAGAAGTTGAAATAAGTGGTTCATGTAATGTTAAATCAACAGCTGATTCCTCAAACTGGGGGGCTATCAAGTACGGGGTCCCACAGGGTTCGGTCTTAGGTCCTCTGATATTCATTAATTACTTACCATTTCATATTGATGAAGATGCAAAGTTAGTTCTTTTTGCTGATGATACAAGTATAGTAATAACATCCAAAAACCAAGAACTAAGTGATGTAATTGTAAATGATGTTTTTCAAAAAATTATTAAGTGGTTCTCAGCAAACAGACTCTCTTTAAATTTTGATAAAACACGGTATATACAGTTCCTTAGAGTAAATGGCACTACTCCAGTAATAAATATAGACTTTGAACAGAAGTCTGTAGCTAAGGTAGAATTTTCAAAAATTTTAGATGTGTCCATTGATGAGAGGTTTAACTGGAAGCAACACGTTGATGGTCTGCTGAAACGTCTGAGTTCAGCTACGTATGCTATTAGGGTTATTGCAAATTTTGGTGATAATAATCTCAGTAAATTAGCTTACTATGCCTACTTTTATTCACTGCTTTTGTATGGCATCATATTCTGCGGTAATTCATCATTGAGTAAAAAAGTATTCATTGCTCAAAAATGTGTAATCAGAATAATTGCTGGAGCCCACCCACAGTTATCCTGCAGACATCTATTTAAGGATCTAGGGATCCTCACAGTAACCTCACAGTATATATATTCACTTATGAAATTTGTTGTTAATAATCCAACCCAGTTCAAAAGTAATAGCAGTGTGCATAGCTATAACACCAGGAGAAGGGATGATATTCACTACGCAGGGTTAAATCTGACTTTGGCACAAAAGTCTTTGGTCACCTACAAACAGCATCAAAAGCCTGACAGATAGTCAACAAACATTTAAAAATAAATTAAAAGAATTTCTAGATGACAACTCGTTCTACTCACTGGCTGAATTTTTAGATATAAATTATGGAAGGGGAAAAAACTAACTTAAACATTAGTGTCATGCAATATTTTGTGTAATGTAATATCGTCTACAGACATGTTTCATTAACCTGACACATTACACATCATTACGAAGTGTCGTATTCCTGATCCATGGAACAAGTATTAATCTAATCTACTCTAAGCTAATCTGATTTGCATATCGACCTTCCTCTTTCCACCAAAGGTGCTTTGTCCTTTTCGTCAGAGGAATTAGTGTTTATTCTGAAACTTCCTGACAGATTAAAACTGTGTGCCCGATCGAGACTCGAACTCGGGACCTTTGCCTTTCGCGGGCAAGTGCTCTACCAACTGAGCTACCGAAGCACGACTCACGTCCGGTACTCACAGCTTTACTTCTGCCAGTATCCGTCTCCTACCTTCCAAACTTTACAGAAGCTCTTCTGCGAACCTTGCAGAACTAGCACTCCTGAAAGAAAGGATACAGCGGAGACATGGCTTAGCCACAGCCTGGGGGATGTTTCCAGAATGAGATTTTCACTCTGCAGCGGAGTGTGCGCTGATATGAAACTTCCTGGCAGATTAAAACTGTGTGCCCGATCGAGACTCGAACTCGGGACCTTTGCCTTTCGCGGGCAAGTGCTCTACCAACTGAGCTACCGAAGCACGACTCACGTCCGGTACTCACAGCTTTACTTCTGCCAGTATCCGTCTCCTACCTTCCAAACTTTACAGAAGCTCTTCTGCGAACCTTGCAGAACTAGCACTCCTGAAAGAAAGGATACAGCGGAGACATGGCTTAGCCACAGCCTGGGGGATGTTTCCAGAATGAGATTTTCACTCTGCAGCGGAGTGTGTGCTGATATGAAACTTCCTGGCAGATTAAAACTGTGTGCCCGATCGAGACTCGAACTCGGGACCTTTGCCTTTCGCGGGCAAGTGCTCTACCAACTGAGCTACCGAAGCACGACTCACGTCCGGTACTCACAGCTTTACTTCTGCCAGTATCCGTCTCCTACCTTCCAAACTTTACAGAAGCTCTTCTGCGAACCTTACAGAACTAGCACTCCTGAAAGAAAGGATACGGCGGAGACATGGACTGAAAACCACAACAACAACATATTTTCTATGTTTTAAACAGTTATTTTACATTTTATGTTCATGCTTTTTGATGTTTTCATGTAATATTTCACATATACCTGTATGTATTTTGGTAACTGAAGATAATAAGTAACTTATTATTATGATCAAAATCATTACAATAATGATAATCTGTAAAGAAATGCTTTAAAAGTGACTTTCACACCATTCATATAAGATGAACGAAATTTCTTCACATAATATACACAAGGATAACACAATAGAAAACAAAATTCAGCATGGTTTCAAATTGTCACAGGCGACCCTCTAAATATCCTGATTTGTATGAGGCACATTTCACTACATTGGTAAGGTTTGGTGAAGAGAACTGATTATGTAATAGTGGCTGCAACGTGATTACATTGTTTCACAGTTGGAGATTGAAACAAGCAATGAATGGTTCTTTGCTGCTTTCAAAATTATCGTACAGTTGGCTGGCTTAATGCCATGCCTATGCACTAAGTCCAAGCTGTAGGCATGGATGGCTGTAATCAAATACATGTCGTTATGCGCCGGCCAGAGTGGACGAGCTGTTCTAGGCGTTTCAGTCTGGAATCGCGCTACCGCTATGGTCGTAGGTTCGAATCCTGCCTCGGGCATGGATGTGTGTGACGTTCTTAGCTTAGTTAGGTTTAAGTAGTCCTAAGCTCTAAGGGCTGATGACCTCAGATGTTAAGTCCCATAGTGTTCAGAGCCATTTGAACCATGTCATTCTGCACAACACATTTATCCACAGCAATACGCGTACACAGAAAAGTTATAATAAATAAACTGGAAATCTCCATAAGTGCAATCATGCAACTGCAGTGAACGACTCAACCACTGATCTCAGAGAGTAAATGCTGCTCAGTGATCAAGTGCAGTGCAGACTTGTGACCATGGAAGACAATGGATGCATGTCCAACTCAGTGTGCAAATGTTCACTCATCTCGCGGATGCTGTTTAATTTGCAGATGCAGGAAATGTAGCAAGAAAGTGATGGCTGTCCGCTTTACATACGCAAGAGTTGGGAGGTCGTGTTGTGCTAGACCCATGTGGAGCACAACTGGCGAAGTCGCAGAACAATGCAGACGTTCACTGAGCAACAGTGGATGGCTCGCACTGGCGTCTCTCTTTGTGTCCTGCACGCTCATTGCTGCTGCATCGTTGCTGTGCCTTGCCCTAATGGTACTTTCCATGGGGGCGCATTCAGAAAAATGTCGACCTGTTGACTGTGTCGTCTGCAATTGCTGTGCTGCCTGAGGTTGCCACACAGATCCCCCATTTGGGAGTGGAGCTTGGTAGGCAAGAGAGGCGAAAATGTTGCACCTGTGGCCAACATATGTTTGTGCTTTGGGCATTTGCGGTGACGTCAGCAAGAGTGCATTTGCGTGACGTCAGCGTGAGCGCTAAAGCAGCAGTATGTGACATCATCAGCGGCTGGTGAGATGCATGGAACTGTGTTCCCAAGCAGCCTGCTAGAACAGCAGTGCCTGGCGGTGCTATGCAGGAACTATCTATAGCAATGAGTGGCTGCACATTTAGTGTGAGCTCAGACAACACTGACACATGAATTAAGGCTGGTTAACTGCTAAGAAGAATAATAAATGAAGAACTGGTGAAGACACACTGTATGCAACACTGTGTTCATATGCAGATAAACAAAGTCTCGTTAACCATGGGAAAAAAAGCTCGTAGAGACACATTGTTCATGAAACACAGTTTTTTTTTTTTTGTTTGGCAAACCCAGCATGAAAGCATGACACAGTATTCGATCCAGTCCCAGCACTTGGGCAGTGCAGGCTACTGAGAGTTCAGCTCACATGAAAGCAGTGTTGTTGGAGCTTCAATGCGGATTTCGGAGTTGTGGCTGACATACTCGACAGTGCAGGAGGCGGTGTCCAGAGCTCAATGGGAACATGACAGGGGAATCGATGCAGATGTCCATTTGGCCTCTAAGCGCTTGCAGGCTGCTGAGTGTGACATGACGCCATTATGATGCAGCATGGGCGTTTGAAGCGAACATGACAGCCGGCGCTGGCTGCTGTGGTGGGGCTGACTGGTGCGCCTGTGTGGAGTGTGCTCCGAGTAGCTGTCTGGGTGGGGTGGGGATAGGTTGGGTTGCATGCAGCTGCTCAGTGATAGCCGGTAGCGCACGTGAGTCACCAGCAACTGCTGGTTGTATGTGGAGTGTCTTTTCTGCGTCCTCTGCTGAGTCGAAAAAGTGCTTGGCAGTGGGCTCTGTCAAGTAGTACACCGGCTTGACCCTGTTGATTGAGTCTAGCCAGCCTGCCATTATGTTTGATCTCCATCTTTCCATCACAGGTTATCGCACCGTGTGGTCCTGAGTAGTGCTGGCAAAGAGATGGCTGTACTGTGTCTGTGCACAGCATCACATGCATGCAGTGCTGCATGTCTATCTACATCTACATCTACATCCGTACTCCGCAAGCCACCTGACGGTGTGTGGCGGAGGGTACCCTGAGTACCTCTATCGGTTCTCCCTTCTATTCCAGTCTCGTATTGTACGTGGAAAGAAGGATTGTCGGTATGCTTCTGTGTGGGCTCTAATCTCTCTGATTTTATCCTCATGGT
Organism: Schistocerca gregaria; assembly: GCF_023897955.1. Lineage (NCBI taxonomy): Eukaryota > Metazoa > Arthropoda > Insecta > Orthoptera > Acrididae > Schistocerca > Schistocerca gregaria. The sequence goes on along the minus strand of NC_064925.1, from coordinate 303,960,037 downwards.
CTCTTCGCGAGATATACGTAGGAGGGAGCAATATACTGCTTGACTCTTCGGTGAAGGTATGTTCTCGAAACTTCAACAAAAGCCCGTACCGAGCTACTGAGCGTCTCTCCTGCAGAGTCTTCCATTGGAGTTTATCTATCATCTCCGTAACGCTTTCGCAATTACTAAATGATCCTGTAACGAAGCGCGCTGCTCTCCGTTGGATCTTCTCTATCTCTTCTATCAACCCTACCTGGTGCGGATCCCACACTGCTGAGCAGTATTCAAGCATTGGGCGAACAAGCGTACTGTAACCTACTTCCTTTGTTGTCGGATTGCATTTCCTTAGGATTCTTCCAATGAATCTCAGTCTGGCATCTGCTTTACCGACGATCAACTTTATATGATCATTCCATTTTAAATCACTCCTAATGCGTACTCCCAGATAATTTATGGAATTAACTGCTTCCAGTTGCTGACCTGCTATTTTGTAGCTAAATGATAAGGGACCTATCTTTCTATGTATTCGCATCACATTACACTTCGCTACATTGAGATTCAATTGCCATTCCGTGCACCATGCGTCAATTCGCTGCAGATCCTCCTGCATTTCAGTACAATTTTCCATTGTTGCAACCTCTCGATACACCACAGCATCATCTGCAAAAAGCCTCAGTGAACTTCCGATGTCATCCACCAGGTCATTTATGTATATTGTGAATAGCAACGGTCCTATGACACTCCCCTGCGGCACACCTGAAATCACTCTTACTTCGGAAGACTTCTCTCCATTGAGAATGACGTGCTGCGTTCTGTTATCTAGGAACTCCTCAATCCAATCACACAATTGATCTGATAGTCCGTATGCTCTTACTTTGTTCATTAAACGACTATGGGGAACTGTGTCAAACGCCTTGCGGAAGTCAAGAAACACGGCATCTACCTGTGAACCCGTGTCTAAGGCCCTCTGAGTCTCGTGGACGAATAGCGCGAGCTGGGTTTCACACGATCGTCTTTTTCGAAACCCATGCTGATTCCTACAGAGTAGATTTCTAGTCTCCAGAAAAGACATTATATTCGAACATAATACGTGTTCCAAAATTCTACAACTGATCGACGTTAGAGATATAGGTCTATAGTTCTGCACATCTGTTCGACGTCCCTTCTTGAGAACGGGGATGACCTGTGCCCTTTTCCAATCCTTTGGAACGCTTCGCTCTTCTAGAGACCTACGGTACACCGCTGCAAGAAGGGGGGCAAGTTCCTTCGCGTACTCTGTGTAAAATCGAACTGGTATCCCATCAGGACCAGCGGCCTTTCCTCTTTTGAGCGATTTTAATTGTTTCTCTATCCCTCTGTCGTCTACTTCGATATCTACCATTTTGTCGACTGTGCGACAATCTAGAGAAGGAAGCACAGTGCAGTCTTCCTCTGTGAAACAGCTTTGGAAGAAGACATTTAGTAATTCGGCCTTTAGTCTGTCATCCTCTGTTTCAGTACCATTTTGGTCACAGAGTGTCTGGACATTTTGTTTTGATCCACCTACCGCTTTGACATAGGACCAAAATTTCTTAGGATTTTCTGCCAAGTCAGTACATAGAACGTTACTTTCGAATTCATTGAAAGCCTCTCGCATAGCCCTCCTCACACTACATTTCGCTTCGCGTAATTTTTGTTTGTCTGCAAGGCTTTGGCTATGTTTATGTTTGCTGTGAAGTTCCCTTTGCTTCCGCAGCAGTTTTCTAACTCGGTTGTTGTACCACGGTGGCTCTTTTCCATCTCTTACGATCTTGCTTGGCACATACTCATCTAACGCATATTGTACCATGGTTTTGAACTTTGTCCACTGATCCTCAACACTATCTGCACTTGAGACAAAACTTTTGTGTTGAGCCGTCAGGTACTCTGTAATCTGCTTTTTGTCACTTTTGCTAAACAGAAAAATCTTCCTACCTTTTTTAATATTTCTATTTACGGCTGAAATCATCGACGCAGTAACTGCTTTATGATCGCTGATTCCCTGTTCTGCATTAACTGATTCAAATAGTTCGGGTCTGTTTGTCACCAGAAGGTCTAATATATTATCGCCACGAGTCGGTTTTCTGTTTAACTGCTCAAGGTAGTTTTCAGATAAAGCACTTAAAAATATTTCACTGGATTCTTTGTCCCTGCCACCCGTTATGAACGTTTGAGTCTCCCAGTCTATATCCGGCAAATTAAAATCTCCACCCAGAACTATAACATGGTGGGGAAATCTACTCGAAATATTTTCCAAATTATTCTTCAGGTGCTGAGCCACAACAGCTGCTGAGCCCGGGGGCCTATAGAGACATCCAATTACCATGTCTGAGCCTGCTTTAACCGTGACCTTCACCCAAATCATTTCACAATTCGAATCTCCGTCAATTTCCTTCGATACTATTGCACTTCTTATCGCTATAAACACGCCTCCCCCTTCACTGTCCAGCCTATCTCTGCGGTATACATTCCAATCAGAGTTTAGGATTTCATTACTGTTTACGTCTGGTTTCAGCCAACTTTCTGTTCCTAGTACTATATGGGCGTTGTGACCGTTTATTAATGAGAGCAGTTCTGGGACCTTTCTATAGACGCTTCTGCAGTTTACTATTAGCACATTAATATTGTTATTCCTTGTTGCATTTTGCCTACTCCTTCCTTGCCGCGTCTCAGGAGGCGTCTTGTCGGGCCTAGGGAGGGAATTCTCTAACCTAAAAAAACCCCATGTGCACTCCACACGTACTCCGCTACCCTCGTAGCCGCTTCCGGCGTGTAGTGCACGCCTGACCTATTCAGGGGGACCCTACATTTCTCCACCCGATAGCGGAGGTCGAGAAATTTGCACCCCAGCTCTCCGCAGAATCGTCTGAGCCTCTGGTTTAAGCCTTCCACTCGGCTCCAAACCAGAGGACCGCGATCGGTTCTCGGAACGATACTACAAATAGTTAGCTCTGATTCCACCCCGCGAGCGAGGCTTTCCACCTTCACCAACTCCGCCAACCGCCTGTACGAACTGAGGATGACCTCTGAACCCAGACGGCAAGAGTCATTGGTGCCGACATGAGCAACAATTTGCAGTCGGGTGCACCCAGTGCTCTCTATCGCCGCCGGTAGGGCCTCCTCCACATCTCGGATGAGACCCCCCGGCAAGCAGACAGAGTGAACACTGGCCTTCTTCCCCGACCTTTCCGCTATTTCCCTAAGGGGCTCCATCACCCGCCTAACGTTGGAGCTCCCAATAACTAATAAACCCCTCCCCCCGTGTGCCTGCTCGGACCTTGCTGAAGGAGCAGCCACATGTCCACTCACAGGCAGAGCGGGCGATGCCACACGGCCAGCCTCCACATTGACCCTCCGCCTCGTGCGCCGCGAACGCCGCTGAACCCGCCACTCCCCTTGGGGAGAGGGTGGCCCAACCGCGCCCGGTACCCGCGAAGATGTCTCGACAGCAGGGACAGTGGGTGAAGCATCTAACACCTGGGGTGCACCATGCGACGCACCAGACTCCCCACTGCCGCTACACTCCGAGGCAGCAGCCTGAAGACGGCTGACCGCGGCCATCAACACGCTCAGCTGTTCGCGAAGAGTGGCCAGCTCCTCCTGCGTCCGTACACAGCAGCCACACATCCTAGCCATCCTAAGAAATCAATTTACTATAGAGTGTTAATCAGCTTTTAACTAGACTGCTAATTCACTAAAGGCGGTTGATTATTGACTAAACTGTGATTGCTAACCACTTCTTGTAGAAACAAGGAAAATAGCACTACCTGTCTCTGGACGGTATTGAAAACAAACACTAGCACGACGAGCACTATGGCTGACTAAAGGGACTCTCTGACTGTATTCGAAACACACACGAGATCTATGGAACACTTAATAGCACTCTACTATTAAAGCTTCCTAAAAGCAAAAACACGCAGAAGAAGAAGTGACAAGTAAGAAAAATACAGATAATACTTAAATTAAGGTAGCTCGCTGCACAGCAGACGTGAAGCAGATGGCGGTTAGGGCGACACTGACACTACTGGCACTATGGCTGACTAAATGGACTCTCTCTGACTGTATTCAAAACAAACACGAGATCTATGGAACACTTAATAGCACTCTACTATTAAAGCTTCCTAAAAGCAAAAACACGCAGAAGAAGAAGTGACAAGTAAGAAAAATAAAGATAATACTTAAATTAAGGTAGCTCGCTGCACAGCAGACGTGAAGCAGACGGCGGTTAGGGCAAAGGCTTTGCTGTCGCTGTGCCACGTCAGTAGGGCAAGTCAGAGGCCAACCATATGACTGCAGGGGTGCTGCTAGTGACAGGGCCGAGGTGTTGTGTTGTGCAGTGGCGGTACTTCCTCCATTAATTCTCTGTTGATGGCGAGGACTTACCATAGATGAGGGCTGCAGGTGAGGTAATCTCTTCTTTCGGTGTCATTCACAGGCTGAATAGTACTAGCAGTAGTCCTTCCATCCTGACAGTGTAGTGGTACACCAGTGTCCAACGAAGCTGCCTGACAGTGTTGTTACACGCCAGGTGGCAACATGTCGTGAGATGTAGCCATGTTCCACACAATTGGGTGATGTGTTTGAACAGTCGAACAGGCGGCCACGGTCCACAGTTACGTGGCAGGGGCAGCCAATGCGCGCCACCCCAGTGCCCACCAAGGCAGTAGCACCATCTTGGTGGTGATGTGAACTACGGGCGTTGCATCCTGCCAGCATGTGATGCTGTCCACCATTGTAAGGAGGTAGCACTTGTCGTGAGACAGAGGAAGAGGACCTACAGTCCCTGTATGAGATGTGCAAAGTGAGATATCGTGATGGGGAAGGCACCGATGGGTTCATGCGAGTGCCTCCTGACTTTGACATGCTGGCAGGCCTTGCAGGCAAGTGCCTACTGACGACAGTCTTCCTGGAGTCTGGGACACATGAAGCATGCTGCTGCCACAAGTGTCACCGTGGTGTTTGCACGGGGATGTGATAACCCATGGACAGAGTCAAAAGGCTGCACTGGAATCTTTTCAAAAGAAACGGGTGACATGAGCCTGCCATAACGTTGCTCCAAATCTTCTGGGAGGAACCAGGGATGGCCATCTGTTCTAGACATAAGCCACTGGAGAAACGTGCGGAAACTGACCAGTTCTTCGTCGCCCTCTTGTTCTTGTGCGACGTCTTAGATGTTCACCACAGAGAAGATGACTGCATAACCACGAGACAAGCAGTCAGCAACGACGTTGTTCATTCCAGAAATGTGTCAGATGTTTCTTGTGAACTGGGACACGTACTCTAACTGTTGTAGTTGGCGCAGTTGACAGTTTTTGGTCCAGGTTTATAGTCGGTGAAAATAATGAAAGGGTGGGCTTCTACTGATGAACGGAAGTGTTTCACCACTTGATGCTTGGCTGGCAGGTTACTGTTGTACAAGCTCCAAGAGTGCTGTGCTGCTAACAATTTCCACGAGAAGAAGATGGGTGGCAGCCAGCTGCCTTCAACATGTTGTTCAAGTGGTGTGATGATAGTGGTCTGGCTGGCGTCCACAACAATAACTAACCCTGCATTATGTATCGGATGAGCGAGCAGGGGCGCTTCAGCGAGACACCGTTTAGAGACAGTAAAACTTTGCTCCATCTCGTGAGTCTAAGTAATGGGAGATCTTTATATCACCTTGGGGCCACTTTGCATTGCAGTCAGGGGCTTAAACACTGCAGCAGCGTTACGCACATAGCGACAGTAGAAGTTGAACACCCCGAGGTAACAACGTAGGCATTTGTGAGTTTCTGGGCTTGGCATGTACAGTATTCCTGCACTTTGTCTGGCAGGGGTATGGATCCTGTAGGGCTGATTAGGTAACCAAGAAACTCAATCTCACTGAACCTGAACACACATATCAGTGGATTGATCCCTATGCCAGCCCCAGCGCTAGAAAACGATTGTTAGGTGGCTGCAGTAGAGTTCAGGCATCTCCAAGAACATGTGGATGTCATCCAGGTATGCAAAGCAGCATGGTAGCCCCTGCAAGACACCATCCAGGAAACGCTACCAAGTCTGGGCAGCATTCCTAAGGCCGAACAACATGAACATACTCTCAAAGAGCCCAGAGGGAGTGGTAATCGTGGTTTTTTGTGTGTCCTCAGGTGACATGGTGATCTGTGTGCTTACCTTCGCGCAGTCGTTTTTACTAAATACAGTCACACCTGGCAAGGCATGGCTAAAGTCTAATAGATGTGGTACTGAGTATCTGTCTGGCAATGTCCTTGAATTTAGCGGAGTAATCCCCACATAGGCGTCACGAATTGTACTTCTTGTGCACCAAATGTAAGACAGATGACCTCGGGCTGCTCGATGGTCGGACAACGCCTTGTTGCAACATTTCCTCGAACTCGGCCTTTGCGACCGAGAGCATGTTGGGCGCAAGGCAACGTGGATGGTATGAGGTGGAGGAGCAGGGGTAATGATGATGTGGTGGACCAAAAGCCTGAGCACATTAACCGGTCGACCCATGTGCTGAGTGCTGCCACTTGGGTGTCCAAGTTCTGTACGAGGTGCTGAAGATCATTGTCTGTTGCTGGGGCTGGAGGAGGCATGTGCCACCATAGAGTGAAGGACTCATAGGTTGCTGCAGATGCCATGCTTGGCGCCATTGCCAGTGCATCATGCCCTGTGTGTTCCAGCTCTGCTATGGTGTCTAGCTGTATGTTGGTCTGTTTGCACCTGGGAAGGGAGGCTGCACAGCCATATAGTGTGCAGCACAGAATCCAGAACTATGCCAGACTGTGTGAGTCTCCACAGGTGGCGCAGGAACTTTGAAGGCCTCCAGTCACCACATTCTTGTTGGTGCAGCAATTGCTGCACTCGCTGCTCCTCAGACTATGGAATCTGGCATATCAACTCGTCTTTAAGCCCCTTGCAGGGAGTGCATTGGTGCGGCAGTTATCGTGTCCCACACCACGGCCGTACAATACTGCTCCAGTTGGCTCATTGCATGTCATAATTTTCTGAGGTTAAATGTGATATTGTTACTTAGAGCAAAGCCTCCATCTGGCTAAACGATATGAATGGGTAACGAGGCCTCAAAAGGGGGACAGTGTGACCAACACACTTCTGGCGAGTTAACTTAAATATTTAGAAGTTAAATAATCTATGTTGGGCAAATATTAAATTATAACATTATAATTAAAATAATTGATTATATTAATATAGTAATATTATACTGAATAATATATATATATATATATATATATATATATATATATATATATATATATATATATATATATATAATATCCTATTATAATAACACAAATATTTAATGATATATAATTAGATATTTTATTGTATAATAACCTATTCTAATCCAGAAACATAAGTAGCTATAATCCTAGGTCACCATTCCAGCATGGCAGAGGGCGGCATTGTGGTGCTCTTTTGAGTGTGCGAATTTTCATGGGCTGACTCTGGGTAGGCAGAGTCTGAGTACATGCCCTGTGCCTGTAGCTCACTTTCCAGCAACCGATTACGCGCCTACAGCTCTTCTAGTTGCCTTTAGAGATACTCCATAGTTGCTGTTGCACTATTGCCCTAAATTCTGATGCAAAAGGGACAAACTAAAAGTACCGAGACACACGCAAAGAAAACACACTCACACAAAATAAATGTTCATTGTCCAAATATTGTCAGTGCAAGACTACAGGCGAACAGAGAAAGGGTTGAAAGTGAGTCTGCTCGCGATTCCTGGTCACTCAAGGCCATCGAATCCATCACCATGTGTTTTTGTCTACAATCATGTTGGGATCACTACTGAATTGAGCAAGTGTGGTTCTTTGCCGTTTTTAAAACTGTCATACTGTGGGCTTGCTTAATGCCATGCCCACAGACTAAATCCAAGCTGTAGACACAGGCGACGATAATTAAATACACGTGGCTACACACAACACATTTATTCAAAGCAATATACATCTACCAAAAAGTTATAATAATTATACTGAAAATGTCCACAAGTGCAAATGCGTGACCACAGTGACTGGTTCGACCAATGGTCTCAGAGGGTATAGACTCCTCAGTGGTTGAGCATTCAGTGCAGATTCGTGGAGGCGGAAGACAATGGAGGCGTGTCCAACTGTGCGCGCAAATGTTCACTAGTCTCACAGATGCCATTTAATTTGCTGCAGCGAGAAACATAGCGAACGAGTGCTGACTGTTCAATTTACATATCCGATGGTGTGGAGCGCGTGTTGTGCTCGACCCACGTGGACCATGGCTGGCTAGACCGCAGATCGATGCAAATGTCTGTTGAGTAACAGCGGCTAGCTGGCACTGATGTCTCTCTTTATGTTCTGAGCGCCTGTCGACGCCGCACCGATGCAGTACTTTTGCCTAATGTTGCTTTTGCGTGGGGTGTACGTGGACGAATGTCGGCCTATTGATTGTGATGTCTGCAATTTCTGTGCTGCTATCTGAGGCTGCCACAATCTGAAAATCTTCTTACAAAGTTCTTCCAATATCGAAAGCCATAGACATCCAATGGCTTAACCTGTACCGTCAAGACTTTTTGGATCACCAGATGAACAAGTTTCTTGTTCTCAGGTACAATGTTCTTAACAGCACTTTACATTGACCACACCAAGAATCTAACAATAATACAGATTTTCTCCATCACTGGGAAAGAAAACATCTCTCACACATGTTTTAACGTGGACAGACGTTTATTTACAGGATTTTGATGCTGTCACAAGGACAATTAGGGCTTCAAAAAGAGGTTCTCGAATTACCGCTCCAAAATGCCAGTAGTCAGAGTGAAAAAACCGTTTTGAGCGTTGCAGGGGAGGAAATGTATTCACCTGGTGATCCGAAAGGGCTCAATGATAGAATTACAGTTGAGGGATGTATACAGCTTTCAATTTTGAAGAAATGTGAAAGGAAATATTCAGATCCAGTTCTGAAGAGGGATTATGACATCAGTCTCCAAATTGAGAAACAATACGATCAAACTACAGCCATGAGTATATAATCAGTCTCTTCACCAAGGCTTACCACTGTACTAAAGTATATCTGATAGAAATCAGGATATTTAGAGGGTTGTCAATAAAAATTTGAAATCCTGCAGAATTCTTTTATTCGCATTGTGTTTGCCATAACTTACGTTATATGAAGAAGTATTGTTAATTTTATGTAAATGGCGTAAAAAAGTTATGTTTTAGCTATTTATTTATAGGTTATCATTATTGTTATGATTTTGTTTCATGATAACGAGTTACTTATTATTTTCAATTAACACAATACATATTTGAAAAAATAGCTAAAACACAAAAAACATGAATTTAAAATACTGTTTAAAACATAAAACAAATATCAGTAAAATAAATAATTACAATAAAGATGAAATTTTAGATATTTTAATTAAGTACATTAAAATACACCAACAATGCATTGTGTACAGCCTATTTTCCAAAAAGTGGTATTTTAGAGACAAGCTATATTGCACATGAATGTATATGGCTTGAAAGCTTCTTTAATTTATGTTATAACAAAAGTTTACATTTTTCAAACTTAATTAATGGTTGTAGGGGTAATTTGCGAAATTTCAAATTATTACAAAAGTTGATTATACGATTTTTAGAACATTGATTACATATCAAATTTTATATGAAAAACACTTTTTAATATTATCATTTCTACAATATTCCTCTAAACCTTATGTGCCAAAATACCTTTCAGGTTGTGTTGAACCCCTTAAAAGTGAAATTGGGCACTAACAGAACAATATATATTGTGCTGTTTTGCTTCCTCTCTACACCTGCCAAGTTCCATTAACATCATTTATTTACATTTTGGGACGTCCCCTTGTTTGTTATAGTTACTATACGTCAAACACAACTCTATCAGTTAAAGATGTGCTTACATTTACTTTTAAAAATTGTGGTTGTAACTCATATGTAAGTAAATAATGAACCTATAGGGTACACATTGAAAAGAAACAACTATTAATGTCAATCAGTTATTGAATACATTGGGTGCAGTATTTTCCTCCCTCACAGCTAAGTTTAACTCTGTGATCATTTTCAACAAAAGTTATTTATCAAATATTTCATCTCCCAGTTTGCCCCTCATTGCACTCAGTGTAATAACCCCAGAAGCATTAGTTGGTATGCCTACATTATAGCTAATGAAGAGAGTCATGATATGGGGAAGGCATTGAACGTCTGTATATCTGTTGAAGAATTATGTAGAAACTGTTCGTGATCCTGTGGAATATGTGAGGTAAATGAATTTTCTCCCTCAAACCAGAAAAAAATGTTGCTCCTGATCTTTGAATTCTTCTGCATTTTCTCTAGCAGTATCTTTTATAGTTGATGTTTGCAGCACAGCTTCCACCACATGAAAACATGGAGATAGGATTTCATTTTAATTTTCTAATTTATGTTCAAACATCTGCATGAAGCTATCAGTTTTTTCATTGTCACTATCTACCAATTAGCATGTCTGTTGGACAACCTCATACACTGAGGTTCATCTCATAATTATAGCTATTAGAAAGCAGACATGACAAGTTTCACTGATATGGTCTGCATCTAGTGTTGACTGATTCTGTCTGTTGCAAACTTTGGAGAGCTTTCTGATGGGGTTCCTTGAAACTTCATGGAATTTCATATTTTTCAGGTGCTTCTTCAGAGTCTTTCATAGCAATCAAATTTAATGTATGGCTTCCACAACAGTGGTGAGGTGCGAATAGTATCTCTTCTTTAGCACTTTCAGTTCTACTTACTGATTCCAACATATTAAAGGACTTTATAAATTTTAAATCATCATAATCATCATCAATTTCACTATTGTCTTCTTGTTCACAAGTAACATTTTGCCTCTGCAACAATCTAAAAGCCTTGTAAAAGTTTGTGCCATTGCCTGCTGTGGCGCTACATACTTATTTTTATGTGATATTCTATGTTTTAATTGTTTTCTTGGCCTTATGACATATGTCTACATTCAACACTGCCATAATTTGATCAAGTAATTGGATCAAGACAGCGTCCTGTTGTTCCAATGAAGATACTAAAGTGCACTAACATAATGCAGTTGAAAAATCAATGTATAGACCTTGGAAAGCCTAGGAAGCTACTGAGAGTATCAGTCAATGAATAGACCTTGAAAACACTAGAAAAGCTACTGAGAGTATAATTATTCTAAGAGTATCTGACTAATAAAGCTTTTATTTTTGAACTTTTGAAGAAAGTAGTGCCAGTAGTTGAAACCTTGGCATTTGAAACAAAAATAGTAATTGGTACAAAGTTACCCTGACTGGTAAAAAGTTACCCTGATTCACTGTATTAGCTTTTTCATGTTTACAGTTATCGAATTAAGAATATTCCATGTTTAAATAAAACCATGTTATCTTCACAGTTTAATTTAAATATGTAGTGTTGATAGCAATCAAAAACTTACTTGTAAGTGGCTTTTTTAATGTTCACTGTGCAACTCAGCCTCACTGGTGGACAATTTACAACAAAAGAATCATTTTTTCTATCCAACATAAAAAATTCAAACACTTCAGCATAAGCTAGCCAAGGCATGTGTGTCTGTGCTCCCTTCTCCAGGTCCAAAAGATGTGAAAATGAATTAACATGGGGAAATGCATGTTAATCATATGTTGCATGTCTCATCACTATAAAATACCTTTGTTGCAAATGTGGTGGCTCCACCATCCGTAACCATAGTAAGGAAGAAGGAGACTCTTTGGTTAGTGGTCAGATCACAGGTACAAGACTATTTTTGGTTGAGTCAGTTCATTGTGAACAATAGCTAGGTGTGCAAGGGCTTTTCTCTGTATCATGGTGCCAATAATAAAGTGCATGTTACCTACACTAACTGCCTTAGTTACTCCACTATGAGTATTCCTACTTAGATCTACCACATATATAATTTTCAAATAAAAATGTTAAAGTCAATGATGAAGAATTAAGTGCAATATTGATGCTAAAAATTAAAAATCAGACATCATATGTTTCCTATTCAGGCCACTAAAATTAGCTCCAAGAGAAGGGGTTGCCTCCTTAAAATTAATTGAATTATAGTAACTGTTTTAACCTCTAAGGTAGGCCTCTGATATGAATAATCTGAGTATGTCCCCATTTCTGAGTGGAGCTTCAACTGTGATGAAAAGAAAATCACCGAAATTTCTGTCCTTTTTGAAATTCCTCAAAAACTAAGTGTTTTATCAAAACAGCCAAGATTACCAAAAATGTATAACATTAAAATCTGCATCAACTGAATATAAAAACAATGCTGTTTTATTCAATTATCCTACAGAAAAGTTACATCAGAAAATGGTAATTTTTCACAATTTTCTAAAAACAGTCGTTTCGTCGAATTGACCTATTTGTCGCAAAATCTAATAGGAGAATAGTTGTAGAGCATCAACTTATGTCTTTAGAATGTCAGAAAAAGTGACAAAAACCTATCTGGTAAGTAAGTATCGTTATTTATTCAGTAATATGTAAATCACTTGGTTAATGGCCAATATCAACTTTCTGCTTTTAGTTGAACTGTTTCATTCGATGTTCGTTCTTGTTCGCTTACTTTTCAGTATATTCACGTAGATATCTAGGAATCAGAAAGAGGAGTTTTAAAAGTTGTTTGGTATCTTTAAAGATCTAATTAACTTTGAAAAGGTGGAGGATATTTTAGATGTAGAACTTCTGTTGCATCAGGAGACAAAAAAACTATTTTCTTCCATAATTATGTAAATCACATCAAATTTTTATATGGCAGCAAGGTCCTGAAAGTGTTTAATGAATATTCTGATTTGATAAACTGACAGGAGCACAAAATCAAGTGAGCAGTTGCAGAGAGTCACCAAAATAAATGCACCAACTGTCACATTTACTGAGACAACGTCAGTAGCTATGGCAAAAGATTTGTTTCTGTCGAGGAAACAAAATAAACAGGACATTTATTTATGGTTGCACAACTTCAGGGTGAGCACTTCAGGTATTAAGCAAGGTGCTGAAGACGCCAATCCTGTAATTATAGCTGATACTGGAACTTTGTTTGGCACTTTACACTGTTATTTTTGTGGACTGTTAACCCTGAAGCCCAAATAAGCCGAAGCAACTAGCAATATCACCGCATGTACTGCTTCTAGTGCGTCAGAGTGATGGTTCTCGTACACGTCTGCGGTGATGGAAGAACTCCAGCCACAAAATAAACTCTTTCAAACACTAGGACGGCAGCAGGCGGTCCTCTGACTAGTATATCGGATTAGGGAAGGAAGTCGGCCGTACCCTTTGAAAGGAACCATCCTGGCATTTGCCTGGAGCGATTTAGGGAAATAACGGAAAACCTAAATCAGGATGGCCAGACGCGGGATTGAACCGTTGTCCTCCCGAATGCGAGTCCAGTGTCTAACTGTAAGATGTGAAGTTATAGCCACCTTACAAAGTGTACCACTGTATACGAATTCTGCAAAGGCCGAATCCCTACCATTGTTTCAGCTGAGATTCCTGTTATTGACATTGATGGCTGTGACATAGATAATGGCATTTTGGAAAAAGAAAGAAGATCCCCCAACTACGTGAATATGGAAGAAATGTACGAATTAGTTAGTTTTATAATGAACTTCGACCTTCGTGTGTGTAAAGAAATAATAATGTAAAATTGAGAAAAAAGAGTGAACATTGTTGTTGTTGTGGCCTTCAGTCCTGAGACTGGTTTGATGCAGCTCTCCATGCTACTCTATCCTGTGCAAGCTTCTTCATCTCCCAGTACCTACTGCAACCTACATCCTTCTGAATCTGCTTGGTGTATTCATCTCTTGGTCTCCCTCTACGATTTTTACCCTCCACACTGCCCTCCAGTATTAAATTGGTGATCCCTTGATGCCTCAGAACATGTCCTGCCAACCAATCCTTTCTTCTGGTCAAGTTGTGCCACAAACTTCTCTTTTCCCCAATCCTATTCAATACCTCCTCATTAGTTATCTGATCAACCCATCTAACCTTCAGCATTCTTCTCTAGCACCAAAATTTCGAAAGCTTCTATTCTCTTCTTGTCCAAACTATTTATCGTCCACGTTTCACTTCCATACATGGCTACACTCCATACAAATATTTTCAGAAATGACTTCCTGACACTTAAATCTTTACTCGATGTTAAAAAATTTCTCTTCTTCAGAAACGCTTTCCTTGCCATTGCCAGTCTACATTTTATGTCCTCTCTACTTCGACCATCACCAGTTATTTTGCTCCTCAAATAGCAAAACTCCTTTACTACTTTATGTGTTTCATTTCCTAATCTAATTCCCTCAGCATCACCCGACTTAATTCGACTACATTCCATTATTCTCGTTTTGCTTTTGTTGATGTTCATCTTATATCCTCCTTTCAAGACACTATCCATTCCATTCAACTGCTCTTCCACGTCCTTTTCTGTCTCTGACAGAATTACAATGTCATCGGCGAACCTCAAAGTTTTTATTTCTTCTCCATGGATTTTAATAACTACTCAGAATTTTTCTTTTGTTTCCTTTACTGCTTGCTAAATATACAGATTGAATAACATCGGGGAGAGGCTACAACCCTGTCTCACTCCCTTCCCAACCACTGCTTCCCTTCCATATCCCTCGACTCTTATAACTGCTATCTTGTTTTTGTACAAATTGTAAATAGCCTTTCGCTCCCTGTATTTTACCTCTGCAACCTTTAGAATTTAAAAGAGAGTATTCCAGTCAATATTGTCAAAAGCTTTCTCTAAGTCTACAAATGCTAGAAACGCAGGTTTGCCTTCCCTTAATCTATTTTCTAAGATAAATCGTTAGGTCAGTATTGCCTCACGTGTTCCAGTATTTCTACGGAATCCAAACTGATCTTCCCCAAGGTCGGCTTCTACCAGTTTTTCCATTCGTCTGTAAAGAATTCGTGCTAGTATTTTGCAGCTGTGGCTTATTAAACTGATTGTTCGGTAATTTTCACATCTGTCAACACCTGCTTTCTTTGGGATTGGAATTATTATATTCTTCTTGAAGTCTGAGGGTATTTCGCCTGTTTCATACATCTTGCTCAGCAGATGGTAGAGTTTTGTCAGGACTGGCTGTCCCAAGGCCGTCAGTAGTTCCAATGGAATGTTATATACTCCGGGGGCCTTGTTTCGACTGAGGTCTTTCAGTGATCTGTCAAACTCTTCACGCAGTATCGAATCTCTCATTTCATCTTCATCTACATCCTCTTCCATTTCCATAATATTGTCCTCAAGTACATCGCCCTTGTATAGACCCTCTATATACTACTTCCACCTTTCTGCTTTCCCTTCTTTGCTTAGAACTGGGTTTCCATCTGAGCTCTTGATGTTCATACAAGTGGTTCTCTTATCTCCAAAGGTCTCTTTAATATTCCTGTAGGCAGTATCTATCTTACCCCTAGTGAGATAAGCCTCTACATCCTTACACTTGTCCTCCAGCCATCCCTGCTTAGCCATTTTGCACTTCCTGTCGATGTCATTTTTGAGACGTTTGTATTCCTTTTTGCCTACTTCATATACTGCATTTTTATATTTTCTTCTTTCATCAGTTAAATTCAAAAATTTCTTCTGTTACCCAAGGATATCTACTAGCCCTCGTCTTTTTACCTATTTGATCCTCTGCTGCCTTCACTCCTTCATTCCTCAAAGCTGCCCATTCTTCTTCTACTGTATTTCTTTCCCCCATTCTTGTCAATTGTTCCCTTATGCTCTCCCTGAAACTCTGTAAAACCTCTGGTTCTTTCAGGTTATCCAGGTCCCATCTCCTTAAGTTCCCACCTTTTTGCAGTTTCTTCAGTTTTAATCTACAGGTCATAACCAATAGATTGTGGTCAGAGTCCACATCTGCCCCTGGAAATGTCTTACAATTTAAATCCTGGTTCCTAAATCTCTGTCTTACCATTATATAATCTATCTGAGACCTTCCAGTATCTCCAGGGTTCTTCCATGTATACAACCTTCTTTCATGATTTTTAAACCAAGTGTTAGCTATGATTAAGTTGTGCTCTGTGCAAAATTCTACCAGACGGCTTCCTCTTTCATTTTATTAGCCCCAATCCATATTCACCTTCTACGTTGCCTTCTCTCCCTTTTCCTCCTACCGAATTCCAGTCACCCATGACTTAAATTTTCGTCACCCTTCACTTCTTTTATTTCATCATACATTTCTTCAATTTCTTCGTCATCGTATCTATCTTGCCCACAACAATGCGTTCACTATGTTGTTTGTAGTAGCTTACCCACATTCCTATTTCCCTATTCATTATTAAACCTACTCCTGCATTACCCCTATTTGAGTTTGTGTTTATAGCCCTTTAGTCACCTGACCAGAAGTCTTGTTCCTCCTGCCACCGAACTTCACTAATTCCCACTATATCTAACTTTAACCTATCCATTTACCTTTTTAAATTTTCTAACCTACCTGCCCGATTAAGTGATCTGACATTCCACAGTCTGATCTTTAGAACACCAGTTTTCTTTCTCCTGATAACGACATCCTTTTGAGTAGTCCCCACCTGGAGATCCGAATGGGGGACTATTTTACCTGCAGAATATTTTACCCAAGAGGACGCCATCATCATTGAATCATACAGTAAAGCTGCATGCCCTCATGAAAAATTATGGCTGTAGTTTCCCCTTGCTTTCAGCCGTTCGGAGTACCAACACAGCAAGGCTGTTTTGATTATTGTTACAAGGCCAGATCAGTCAATCATCCAGACTGTTGCCCTTGCAACTACTGAAAAGGCTGCTGCCCCTCTTCAGGAACCACACGTTGTCTGGCCTCTCAACAGATACCCCTCTGTTGTGGTTGCACGTACGGTACGGCTATCTGTATCGCTGAGGCACGCAAGCGTCCCCACCAAGGTCCATGGTTCATGGGGGGAGGAGAGTGAACATAGCTAAATGTTAATATCTGAAATGTAACTCAATTTATTGTTAAATGAATTAAGTTTCTTTATTCCTAATAAATTAGTGATGAACTTAACATATTTCTTTTCAGTAGTATCCGAGTAAACAATTTATGGCCTATATACAAATAACATATTAATACTGCTCTGCTAATTTCGTAGTTTTCAAAATTATTATCTCAATAATGTGTAATTTACGGATTATATACCAGAAACTAAAATAAAACAGTGAACTCTGTAAAAATTCTTCGAATGGGAAGTAAAAAATTATGTTGGTCATTAACCAAATGTTTTATTTATAATTGAATAATTGCAATACTTACTAACCCACTAGGTTTTCCATCATTTTCTTTGAGTTTTTGAAAACATAATTTGATGCTCTACAACTTTTCTCCTATAAAATTTTGCATCAAATCGACCAGTTCTGTGATGCTGCATGTTTTATAGAAGTGTTTTTAGTAATGCCATGTTCTGACATTGCTTTACTATACGAAAATTTGATCAAATAGCAGTTTCTGGTAACTATTTGATGCAGAATTTAATGCTCTACAGCTTTGGTAACCTTAACTTTTTCGATAAAATACTTAGTTTTGGAGGAATCTGAAAAAAAAAAAAACAGAAAAAGACCGAAATTTCCGTGGTTTTCCTTCATCACAGCTGATGTTCCACTCAGAAGCGGGGTAAAACTCAGATTATTCATATCTGAGTCCTACTTGCGTGATTAAACAGTTTCCAGACTTCCACTAATTTTTAGAAAGTAGAACTCTAATTTTCTTGGTGTAATGTACTATCTAGCATATTATGCACAAGTGATAATACTTAATAAATATATTATTAACCAAATGTAGTCAGGAGGAAAAAGAGGAAATGCATGCACAAACAAAATGCCAATAAGGCTGGGCTGCAGGAAGTAAACTTGTCACAATTGGATGCAACTAACTCGAAGGTTTTCAGCAAGTATAATGCGCTCATTGTTGAAAAGATTTTATTTCGAAATAAATATTGTCCTCTTCCTCAAAGTAAAGGCTAGTATTATGCTGTCTTGAGATTTTCGCAACAACAATGTTACATATAGAGGTTAAAAATACAGCTACAGTTGCATGGTTCTTTTATTACCTCACGACCGATTTTGGGCTCTTATACGCCCATGAAGTACTTTCATTATCACACGATTGGTTTCGGGTTCTTATACGCCCATGGGCTCAGATGCAGATGTTCCTCCAACAGGATTGTTTGTAATGTTACTTATGATTTAAAAAAGTCACGACATTATCGTGAAACTGTTAGTGATAAAAATGATTTAGTTACAGTTAAAGTTACTTTATGGGAATAATAATACCGTTACGATCAGGGACAGCAAATCTTGGTGCCGATTAGGTGTGCTCAGGTCTGCAACTTGTAAAACCCAATGCTGACAGACAGTATAAGCTTACAGTCGCCTTTAAGACGCCATGTAAAAGTGCAATATTTATTGATCAATACTAGTTCGTTAAACAATCAATAAAAGGTGTTTCAAAAAGGACCATACAACTTTGAAAATTCATACAAAATAATTCACCTTACCGAGGTGATTCACCTTACAGAGGTGATTGTAGTATCAATGTGCAGGCAAATACATCAACTTTTGTCTCGCTTAGTTCGCTAGTGCCGTATCGCACCGTAAGGAGCGCTGGCGGTATTTGCTTTAAAAGTAGCTTCCTTCATTGGACCTGAGGGTGCTAGCTGTGTTTTGGTTTGAAGAACGAAGTCGGCGACAACAGTTCAATGGAATTTCTGTACCAAGTACGCTAAAGATCCTCCTGGTAGGCCTACAATTTATGAGCGGCATAAATGTTTTATAGAAACAGGGTGCTCGATAAGACATGGGAAATCATCAGGTTGTCCAAGCACGCATGAGCGAGTGAGACAACATTTGTCAACAGCCCTAAGAAATCGACCCAGTGTGCATCTCGCGAAATGCAAAACCCACATATGACTATCTGGCGTGCATTGAGAACCCATTTGTATTAAAAACCATACAGATTGACGATCGTACAAGCCATAAAAGACACTGATAAAATTACTTACAAGGACTTCTGTGTGGATATGTTAAATTGATTACATGAGGATGAACTTTTCACTTAAGTGACAAAGTTAACACACATAACTGTAAGATTTGGGGCAGTGAAAATCCTGGCTTCTCTACCTGAACTAAGAGCAAGAATTTACGCCGCCACTGAGTAAGCTACACCTGCAATACTACAGCGAGTTTAGGAAGAAATTGACTTCCGAACCTCTATGTGTTCCCCTACAAAACAACATTAAACCCAGCTCTATATCTTCTTTCGGTAAATTTATAAGAATTTTTAAAGTTGTAAAGTCCTTTTTGAAATACCCTATATGTAAAAGTAACTCTTACACAATTGACAAGCTCGATTTAACAAGGTTAAAATCTAGAACATCCAAAACAAACCATATTGCTATACTGGTAAACAAAGATAATAACAAAAAAGAGGGTGTGGTTATAAAAAGGGGTAACTTGTCTTATGTTAATCTTAATACCATAGCGACAGACCCAAAAGATTTCATAAATTGCTTTCAGATGAGTCCTGAATATTAGAACAAATTTTTAATGTTGATGTGACATGAAACATGGAAGCAAAATAATCTATGAGGCAGTCAATCACAGTCGATGAGAGATTAGGTGTAACTTTGAGATTTCTGATGACAGGCATGTCATTCAAAGTCTTTAAGTTTAGTGCTGTAATATCAGCAAACACAATTAGCAAACACATTACTGAAACTTGTGAAGTAATTATAAGTGTCCCAGAATTATGTATTCAAGTACCCAGTAACTGAAGTAATTTTTCGTCTTTTTTGTAATAACGTCAGTAGGTTGGCATGTATTTCACAAACCTCCTCAGGTTTGCGATACATACAAGAGTTCTCATAAGAATACGAGAATTTCGCTGTTTGTACAAGGTATGAGGCTAGAACAAATATCATACACAAACACATGAGAATTTTTCCTAAGGCTTAAGTTTTTACCAAATGTACATATACACATTTATTGGGGAAATAATTAATTCACCTTGGTATATTTAATGAAATGCGAATAAGTTGTTATGAATTCATTATTAAGGACAATGTGGTCACTGTCAATCAACGATTTCAGCCAGAGAGAGACTAAGTGCCAAGTCGCCGACCCTGGTTCAGCAATTAAAGTCGAGAATGAGGCTTCAAAGTCTGACTCTGGGAAAAACATTGATAAAGCTAACAATAATGAATCACTTTTTTGTACAACATTTTGCACTCAGTTCAGATTATTAAGTTTCAGAAGTTGAGAGACCACCTGGATCTCAGAGCATGCAAATGTCGTTTCAGAGGCTATTCTTATAACATGGGAAAACTATTAACTGTGATTAACCCTACAATACACTGGACTCTCTGGTGCAATTGTTAAATACAAACAGTCATCATAGTCATAATAACTTAAGAATGAAATTGAATCAGACAGCATGATTTCGACTTCACAAATGATACTCTTAGCAACAAGTGTTTTGGAGTGACAGTATGCTCACTTGCATTCATTTACTGTCCAATTTCTATAACTGCTTCATGTCATAGCATGTTGATGTGAGTACATACAAAAATTGGGATTGATAGTGAATTTTAAGAAATCGTAAGCATCTCACGTTCGCAAACACCGAAAAGAAAAATGTCTAAACAGAGGCAGAATCTCTTATTGTTGTGTTGGCTATTGTGGAAGTCAACACTGACACAAACAAGGGAGAAGTGAGGTGGCGATGTCCGCTGGCAGGAATAAAAAGAGATCTGTAGATAACACTTTCAAATTAATTTATTTCTGAAAAGGAAAGAAAGATAACTTAACTTCTCGGTATGAGATAGCTTGATGTGTTTCCTGTGGCTCGTACATGCAATCATATTTACTTTTATTACTACTCGCAGAACTCAGGTCAAGTATCGTTTTCCTATTACTCAGTACTGATGCTCTCGAAGTTTGCGCCTGAACTGGGACCGAACAGTGATAGGAGAGTGGTTAAGTCATCATTGACAGGGGGTGCTGAACTCTGTTTTCCTGGAAGTACGTCGCTGCCTGCTCTTTTCACTGGTGCGAGGGTTAGCGCCTTTGTGATGTCGTTTTGCAGTGCTATGCTAGTCGGTGTGCAGTCGATGCTTTAGGACTGCACACATATAGTGTCGGACACGACAGCTGATTCACGCTAGTGCAGTGGAGTGAAGTGTTGGCCTACGTATACATGCAGAGTCGCTTGGTGTCACAGCTAAATAGTGACTGCCAGGGTAGTTCGACACCAGCCGCCGAAGGCGCTGTGTTTCGCGCGTAATCAATAAATCATGGCTATCAAAGAGTTCTGGGCCTGGCCACCAAGGGCGTTGGTTTTTAATTCTTTCCTGTGAGCCTGTGCTTTTTCAATGTGCAGTGTTTTGTCCTGTGTTTTTATGTTGCATGTTTTTTGATGTTCTATATTCTTTATTGATGCTCTGGGTCACCATTCAGTTAGCTTCCTGCTGAATGAAGAGTTCCTATTAAGCTTAATCCTTTGGTGTTGGATTAATCAGTATCATTAAGTCGATCGCTTCCAATTGCACTGATCCTGACAAGTGGTGACCCCGATGTGGTCCTCAAGCTGAAGGAATTGTTTTTCTATTGAGCTCAGAAGATGTCTGAAGGATGCATCATATCGAGACTAGCGGTCTGTTTGTGACCATTTTGACCTCATAACCCTATCCTGTGATTCACACAGGTGGTAGCAAGTTTTATTTGTGCTGAAATTATGGCTGGTGCCACGAAGTTCGCACTCATTGTAAGCCAGCTGGAACACCATTTCGAACCTGAGCTGCAGGACATTATCACTGCATCAACGGCGGCAGATTCGAACGTGAAACGCTAGGCAGAACTAATATGGAGAGAGAGTAGCTGCTTCGAATAAAGATCGAATTCGCCAAGTTTTTATGCAAGAAGATATCGGTGATCGTAAGCCATAACAGTAGCTGAGGCACCTGCGCAGTAAAGTGGAAACTCCAGACAACTTACTGCCCATACTGTGGGACAGTAGGTTACCGTTACAAATTAAGTCAATAACGGCATCACAAACTAACGTGGTATTGGATGCCGTGGCAGACTTGGTAGACAACATACAGGAAACTATCACATCTGCCCAGATTAGCGCGGTTGTGGCACAAAGTAACAGTACAACGGCCTCAGCTGCAGTCGCACGCGCCGATTACTACTCGCTCGCAACAAATGTAGACATGATAATGCGCGCTAGTCAGTGCATTGTCGTCACAAAGTGGCGCTGGAAATAACAGAGGGCGTTACCACAGATGTGCGAGGAGTTGGTCTTCTAGCGACGGTACGTCTTTGCAAGATGAGCAGCCTGTGTGTTGGTACCATCTACCACCACAGATATGGAGAGAATTCGCGAAAATGTACGTCACCATGCTTCCACCTAAATGCCGGCCACGGTTGATCATAGGTGCAACCGACTGCCTGGCACCTTCCAGTCGCATGTTCATCAACGATAGAGCTTCTGACCTGAAATGTCTAATATAAATTGGCTCGGACCTCAGTATCCCACCACAGTCTTCGTTGGACCGTCGCAGGGCAACTGCCTTCCATATAACAGCTGTCAATAATTCGAATACTGCGAAGTACAGAACTGAACGTAGGTCACCGTCGTCCATTCATGTGGAATTTCACTGTTGCAGACATCACAGAAGTGATCATTGATGCAGATCTCGTGGCACATTACAACTTCTTGGAAGACATGGCAAACGTCTGATTGGTGGACAGTGTTACTGGTGTAACTGTCACCAGGTTTCATTGCAGTGCAACCATCCACAGTGCAAAAAAGAAAAAAAAAAACAATGGTTCAAATGGCTCTGAGCGCTATGGGACTCAACTTCTGAGGTCATTAGTCCCCTAGAACTTAGAACTAGTTAAACCTAACTAACCTAAGGACATCACACACATCCATGCCCGAGGCAGGATTCGAACCTGCGACCGTAGCGGTCACGCGGTTCCAGACTGCAGCGCCCAGAACCGCACGGCCACTTCGGCCGGCCATCCACAGTGCAAATCTCAGTCAGACACCTGAGGGTGAATACTCTTTGCTGATAAAGTAGTTTCTGAATCTTATCAGGCCATCCACTGCACCTAAACTGATTTCACACAGTACAGTGCATCACATGAAGATGACAGGTGGGTCATAGTGTCCTGCTGACCTAGAAATTTAGCTCCTGACCATTTGCAGTCGCAGAAGTTGAATTCGACACCAAGTTGAGTTGCGAGAGGGCATCATTAGACCATCAAACAGTCTGTGGTCGTCTGCCTTACATCTGATGCTGAGCAAAGCTGGAGCTTGACACCTGTGGAGAGATTATCACGCGCGAGAACAGTGCCGGAACGATACACTATGCCATTACAAATGTAACTTTGTGTTACATGGTGTGACAATATTCAGCATCTTAGACTGTGTAGAAGCCTATACTCGGATACATTTGGGTAAGGAAGACATTCCGAAGACCAACGTTGTAACACCGCTCGGTCTGTTTGAGAGTATGTATATGACGCTCAGATAACGAAAAGCAGTGCAGACTTGGCAAAGATTAATTGATTCTGTTCTTCAATGCTTCTCGTTATTTTTGCGTACCTGGATAAAATGCACTTGTTCTTGGATACACACAAACAACACAGACAACATCTAAACGTGGTGTTCAAGTTTTTGGATCATCATGGAGTCATGTTGAACGATACCAAGCGTGTTTCTGGACAATCTGAGGTGGACTTCTTGGGACGTAGAATCTCTGCTGTTGGCCTCCTACCTCTGACAGAGAAGGTTGCAATTTTGCAGTTATCTAGGCCAATAAGAATCAAGGAATTGTGTCGATTTCTTGGTATGCTAAATTTATATAATCGCCACCTGCCTCATGCAGCATAATTGTAGGACCCATTGACTGCGGCGCTGACTTGTCCTAAGACTGCAGGCAACTCTCCAGTGCAGTGGACTGAGGCTATGTGTTCTGCATTTGAGGCCGTAAAACAGAGCATGGCTCATGCAGCGCGGCTAGCTCATCCTAAGTTCGATGCACCTCTTACATTGGCGGTGGATGCAAACTAGATGGCTATTGGCGCGGCGCTACAACAGTGAGACGGTTTATTAGTATATCTCTCTTGGAAAATGATACCATCTCAGAGAAAGCGGAGCGCCTGCGATCACGAGTTCCTGGCAGTATATAAAGCAGTGTTCTTCCTCCCTCAAGTCGAAGACTTCCTATGATATTCACTACCCATAAACCGTTAACTTTCACTTTGAAACGGTACTGTGGCAGTTGCTCCCCTAGCCAATTCAACCATCTAGAGTTCGTAGCTCAGTTCACTGCTGGGATTAAGCACATATCAGGAATCGATAACGTTGTGGCCGATTGTGTTGCACGCGTCATCAGCACGACAAGTCCTATCGACTGGCCCAAGCACAACGAACGGACGAGCAACTCTGAAGGTTCGTCGACAGTGCCGCATCATCATTACAATTGCAGCGCACCGACGGTCTGGTAAAGATGTCAAGTTCTATTGCGACGTTTTTCGCATACGAGCTCGCCCTTTTCTCTCACTAGCGCTCAGAAGACAAGCTTTTGACACCATCCATAACTCTTCCATCCAGGAGTACGTCCTACTTTTCGACTGTTCTCTCATCGTTTAGCGTGGCCAGGTATAGAAAAGGACTGTCAAGAATGGTGAAGGACATGTTTACAGCGTCAAAGCTGCAAAGTATCTGGCTATGTACATGCTCCGATCGACGACTTTCCAGATACAACTGTATGAATCGCCAATGTCCATCTAGATGTTTGGGATTGCTTTCTTCATCGAACAGTCTATGTACGCTACCACTTCACAATGATCGATCGTTCTACGCGCTGGCCAGAGGCAGTGTCAGTTGATAATATTACCACCAAAACGTTAGCCTCTACCTTTGCGTCAGCGTGGCTAGTGAGGTTTGTGATACTGCAGCTTAGTACGACCAGCGATGGACGGCAGTTCGAGTCGGACCTATTCTCGCGATTTGCAAGGTTTTGCAGCTGTGCCCACCACAAGCCACCAGTTACCATCCCGCTAGCAATGGCATGGTCAATGCTGGCATTGTTCCTTGAAGACGGCGCTAATGTGCCATGAAAACACATGGACTTCGGTTTTTCCAATGGTTCGACAGGGTGAGACAAATACAAGTGACCTAGATGAGTGGATACCATTTGTGGTAGAATTAATGGAGGAGGAAAAGACCTACAGTTACTTAAACAGGGTGGAGCAGCTGCTCATACAGTCAGCCCAATCTTGGAGCACATTTACACAATCTCCACGGCTGACAGAGTTGTTAGCACAGGTCAGTTTGGTCACAGACCTAACTGGCCACTCACGTCTCCTGATCTGTCAGCATGCAATTACTTGGTGTAAGGAGTCGTTAAGTCTAAGGCATATCGCATCAATCCTCATAGTCTTCAAGGACTGCAACAGGATATTTCACATGAGACTGCTGCAATAAAAGCAGTCCAGCTTCGTTCCGCCCTTGGCAACTTGCTCAGTAGGGCTGAAAAATGCCAAGAAATGACTGGTGGTCACTTTCAAACTCTGCTATAGTCAGGTTAGTTCTATATTTTCTTTCCTCTGCTGCGTTTCGTTGTACCCTGGAATTCTGTTCGGCCGACCGGAGTAGCCGAGGGGTGCTAGGTGCTTCAATCTGGAACCACGCGAACGCTACAGTCTTAGGTTCGAATCCTGCCTCGAGTATGGATGTGTGTGATGTCCTTAGGTTAGTTAGGTTTAAGTAGTTCTAAGTTCTAGAGGACTGATGACCTCAGCTGTTAAGTTCCATAGAGCACAGAATCATTTGGACCATTTTGAATTCTGATCTCCATACCACCTTTAATTGCCCCATCCTGTTTTTGGCCTAGAAACAAATTATATGCCTGACATCGACTCTCTGTCTGCAGTGTCGGTCAACGCAGAGTCACTGTGTCTTCCCAGCGAATTCGTCAAAGCCAATACACTGCAAACACTTCGCAACACCATCCTGATTTCTTACGTTACCTGAGGAACCATGTTGGACACATTTCTCCTCCAGAAGATTTATGTCGTAGCACATCACTTCGATACATGCATCAAAATCTACATCACTTCTCACATGTCATGCTACACACCAAGAGCATAAAACCACCCTTATAACTGCCATACACTGACCCCTGTTGCGTGCTATGGAGAAGTATGCACACGATGGATGTACTGGTGGATGACAAGTCAATGACCATTTATCTGAACAGACTCGAGCCTGCATACATTTTTCAAGAGGCATCATCGTCCACTGCCCAATGGAGACATCAGAACCCTCCTGAACAAGACGTCCAGCCACAACCACCACCACCACTGCAGTGGTCCACAAAACATCCACTGACATGGACGATCCACTCCAGATGCTGTGTCCACCTCCCTAAATACCGACACCCACCTGCAGGGGCGCTGATATAGCGTCATATAGTGTGCAGGAAAGTGAAATGTTGGCCTAGTATGTGTATATGCAGAGTCACGTGGTGTACCAGCTGACTTGTGACTGTCGAAATGGCTCCATGCTGGCCGCCTGAGGGGCTATGTTTCATGTGTAATAAGTGAATCGCGGTTGTCAAAGAATTTTGGCCTAGCCACCAGGGGGCTCATTTTTTCCTTTTTTGCGCGGCTTGTGCTTTCTCCATGCGCGATGTTTATTCCAGTGTTTTTATGAGGGTCACTCCAAAAGAAACGCACACTATTTTTGTAAAAATACAGTTGTCATTCTTCATGTGTGAAAGTTTTACAGTGAGTAGATACATCCTTCCCACTTGTTTTCAAACTTAGTTCAACCTGTTCCCATGAGTGGCGCCATCACAGCATGTCTTCAAGGTGGCTCCTACACTTGACGTTTGTCAGAAGCAACGTGCTGTCGTAGAATTCCTGTGCTGTGAAAACGAGACACTGGGAAACATTCACAAGAGATTGAAAAAGGTGTATGGAGATGCTGCTGTCGATCACAGTACTGTTAGTCGGTGGGCAAAAAGGTTGCCTGATGAAAGTGGGCACGGCAATATTGAGGATTGTCCTCGCAGCAGCAGGCCTCGTACTGCACACACTCCACACAATGTGCAGAGAGTTAACGAATTGGTGACTGCTGACAGACACATCACAATGAACGAATTGTCATGCTACGTTGGGATAGGAGAAGGAAGTGTTTGCAGAATACTGAAAGTGTTGGCGTTAAACAAGGTTTGTGCCAGGTGGGTTCCCAAGATGTTGACAGTGGCTCACAAAGAAACATGAAAAACGGTAGGCAGCGAACTTTTGGAACACAACGAGAATTGTGGAGATGAATTTCTTGGAAGAATTGTGACAGCTGATGAAAGATGGCTCCATCATTTTTCACCAGAGACGAAGAGGCATACAATGGAGTGGCATCATGCAAATTGACTCAAGGAAAAAAAAAATCAAAACCACACCTTCTGCTGGAAAAGTTATGGCTAAGGTGTTTTTTGATTCCGAAGGACTCTTGCTAGTGGACATCATGCCAAGTGGAACCATCATAAATTCTGATGCATATGTGACGACACTGAAGAAACTTCAAGCTCAACTGAGTCGTGTTAGACCACATCGGCACAAGCAGGATGTTTTGCTGTTGCACGACTATGCACGGCCACATTTCAGTCTAAAAACCGTGTAAGCGAACACAAAACTCTGATGGACAACACTGAAACACCCACCTTACAGTCCTGACCTGGCTCCATGTGACTATTATGTCTCTTCGTGGAACAAGGTTTGAAGATGATGACTGCCTTGTGCACGCTGCCAAACAGTGGCTCCAACAGATTGGTCCAGAATTTTACTATGCGGGTATACAGGCGTTGGTTCAAAGATGGCGTAAGGTAGTTGAGAGGGATAGAAATTATGTGGAGAAATGAAAATATTGTTCCTAAAGGAAGTATCTACACACTGTAAAACGATGTAGAAAAACAGATGGATTTTTTTAAAAAATAGTGTGCATTTATTTTGGAGTGACTCTCGTACGTTCCATGTGTTTTGATGTTTTATGTTCTGTACTGTTGCTCCAAATTACTATTTAATTAGCTTCCTGCTTTCATTGAATAAAGAGTTTCCTCTCAAGCTTAATTCTTTGGCGCTGGATTAATCAATATTATTTAGTCGATCGGTTCTAAACACACTGATCCCGACTCTCTAAAACCGAACATCCTGTGCATAGACTGCAAAAATTTCGAGAAATATGGAAAAATATGAGTTCCGTAATTGACTGGTGCGCAATAGTGATCTGTACAGGACGCAATGCAGATGCTGTGACACAACTTTGGTTTGTGAAGATCAAAACTTTAAAAGCCATTCAGAAAGTAAGAAGCATCTTAATATGACGTGGTCTGTTACTGTACCACAACCTTCAGCTTCTCAATCGGTTTAAAATGCGCAACGAGTCAAGAGGAAGGTTGCTAATACTGAAATTAACTATCAGCATTATTAGTAGAACATAATGTGACATTTTTAGCAATTGACCGGTTATCTGATCTGTTGAAAGAAATATTTCCAGACTTGGATACTGCACAGGCCATAACTCACACAGGACATATATTGTAGTGTGACTGAGGTGTCACACAGAAGCGATGACAAAAAAACCCTACATCATCCCAAACGTATCATAATGACAGACAATTCCACTGATCAAGAATGAAATTTTCATCTACAGCAGAGTATGCACTGCTGTAAAAATTTCCGGCAGATTAAACCGATGTGAGGGACTGAGACTCGAACTCGGGACCTTTGCCTTTCGTGGGAAAGTGCTCTACCATCTTTCTTTTTTTTTCTCTGTCTCCACCACCTTTTTTATCTCAGGAAAAAAACAAAAAATTTGTACAAGGTCCATATTGGGAATTTCTTTTAGAGGCTGTCTCTACCTTATTGGAATGAGAGTGAAAATGAATAGCAGAATTTTTTTATTTACTTTTTTTTGAGGTAGTGGACTGGTGGGGGCTTGGGGGGCAAGTCGGGCAGGGGTCGAAACCAGAAGCCTGGTCACAGTGTCCCCCCCCCCCCCCCCCGCTCCCACTGAGCCTGTTGTGCTTAGGGAACTGGGAGACACAGGAATCAATAGAAGTGGAAGGCGTTGTTGTTATTTATTTATTTGCATTATGTTTTTGTAATATTCACTATTATCATGAATTGATGTGGACCACATTGGCGACAGAGACAAAAATATATATAAATTCTGGGTAAAGAAAAAGAAAAGAAAAAGGAAAAGCAAAAAGAAATAAAATCTGCACAATCTGCGACGCATTCTCCCATCCGCGGAGGTCAGAAGTAGAATCGATCGTAGGCGGCTTAAACTGAGACACTGCTGGGGGTGGAGGGGTAGGTGCCCTGTGAACCAGGCACCTGACAATTTAGTGGAGGTCTCACAAAGATCCATCGAAGATAGTTTGCAAATAATGTTCGGTAACATTGCGTGTATTCGAGAGCTGCATGGGCTGATCGTAAATAGGTCCAGAAGTCGAGGCAGGATTTAGGTCACTCATGAGAGAGATAAGTGACCGCCCACCCTTTGACCCACTTAATAGCATGACATTTGGCAGCGGGAAAATGTTTGTCCTCCGAGTATAGAAACATTCGAGGTTCAATTGTGTCTGGTGGCACCTGGAGATAGCAGGCAATGATTTGCTGCATGAAGTGCGATACATTTTGCGAAGAGGCGCATGTCAGACGGTGTTCATCAGTGTTCAGTTGCTGGCAAAGGGGAGTCTGACAAGCCAATGTTATTGTGCAGTTGCTGCTTCATGGTAAATTTCCTGTTGACTGTGTGATACTACAGTGCCTGGACTTTCCTATGGAGGAAGGGCTGGTGGACGTTAGTCCACACTATGGGCTACTGGATGGAGGGTCTCCATCACATTCTGGGGAACACAGTGCAGAAGCAGGCTGTAAAAATCCTTAGCCCTGGGTGGGCGCGTATCTGGGAGACTGGTATGTATGTAACTGTAGTCGACGAAATAGGTCGAAATATGACACAAATGAGGCACGATATGGCCGATAGACACCGGTGGTGAGGTAGAAGCAGACAGGAGGACCTCAGGCAAGCTGCGTGTTAGAGATGTGCCCCATCTGGTCCACTGTTTTCTCATGGTACTCATATACAAGGCTGCAGCTTGCGTACGGACATTGACGAGCCCGACGCCACCGTCCCGTGGGGGAAGGGTAAGTGTCACATAACGGACTATAAACATGGAACCAGCCATGAGATAATAGCCAAAAGCCGCCTGAATGCTGCGCCCAATTGCAGTTAGCAGAGGGAGACCAATTTTAATGCCACATAAAGATTAAGAAACTCAACCTACTGAAGTGTGTGCCGGCGGCGCAAGAGGTTCTGGCAGACGTCGTTGTGGATGACGTGTAACAGGCGATGGAAATTCGTTGCCGCTATGCGTGTGACAGTGGGGGTAAAGGTAATGCCCATTTACCAAAAAGTCTGCACAAGCGGCAGGGGTGCCACTCCAACCTCCAGGAGGCCTCGTCCAATGTGCACTGCAGAAGATTTGGCGATATTTATGGCACTGCCAGCAGCAGCCCCATAACAGGTAGTCAATTCGAAGACAGCTCGAATCTCAGAGCTGGAGCAAATGAGGTTATCAGCATATGCCCGACAGCGGAAAGTGTGTTGGCGTAGGGTGAGGCCACAGAGCTCGGTTGTCAAGCCCCCAATGAGGGGCTCAAGGGCAATGGCATACAGGAGGGTAGAGAGGTGGCACCCTTGCCTTATGGAAGGGCAGATAGGCACTGGCCCTGCTAAACGTTCATTGACTTGGACACATGAACTGGCGCTGTGGTAAAGAAGCCGGATGACGTCGATAAATGGTGGGGGGATGCCCATTTGGGCCACCACCACAAACAGGAAACTATGGCGCACTTTATCGAAGGCACTGTCGAAGTCTATAGCGACGGCCACTGCACGGAGTCTGCAGGTCGCCGCCATCACAATTAAGTGGTGGCATTTCCCTGTGGCAGTCTGTATGTTAACCTGTCCCCCCCCCCCAGGCGTCGCTTGCTCTGGTGAGATGATATGAGGGAGTACTTTTCAGAGTCGCATTTTAAAAAAGGTAGTCATCTCACCTGTTGCCTTCATTGTGTATTATTTTAATTTAATATGAAGACACGTAATAGCTATACTGTTGTGACTCGACACTCTTTCAAAGTGCCGCCGTTCAGTTATGCGTGTCCTCTACATGCGGCGCTGTCTGCCAGCCATGCAGCAGCAGTGCCACCTAAGCGGCCAACCAGCCAGTGGCCGCTAGACTTGGACTCAGTTATGATTCGACTGTTAAAGTGTACACATGTCTTACTCTGTTAACTTGATCTGTGACTTTCATGTATTCCTTGAAATATATTTGTTCAACTTGAAGTTATAACATATATATTATATTAACTGTGATGCATGATGTTCTTCACAATCAAGTTCATGCTTGCATATGTGCTTTGATAAAAAAAAAGGCTTCTTCACCAAAGAAATAACACACAGAATTAGTAAGTCTGTTATAAAAATTCTTTGAGTTCAATGTAAATATTACCAGAGCAAAACGAGAAACATTTCTTGTCTGTTGCATTTAAACACTGCTTCAGGTGGATGTGGCAAACCACGTCTGTCAGCGTTGGTAGCAAAGGTATATTCCTAGGAATTTTGCAGCTAAGCGTGGTCATCTGGGCACAAGAAATAGGCACCAGATACTATAAGGAACATAACAAGGGTAAACTCCATTCTAAACCAGGTTATTTAAAACATTGGTATACATCACAACTGAATGCCATAAGAGTATTGATGCTCCTGTATTATGATATGTCACAATACAGTCAAGCAGGTAGAAATAAATATGAGATTGTAAAAAAAAAACAATACAGATCTGCAATCAAGGCAGCAAAATGCAAGGCTAATGTTGGATGCATTTTTAACTCTTTAAATAAATGTAAAACAGCACTGGAAGGAGCAAATTGCCAGAAGATAGATCAGCATTCCAATTCTTCCTGATAAACTAAATAACATTTTAACCCTATTATTAACTAATTTTTAACAAATGGATGGCATTTTATAAAGAAAAAATATTCAGCTATGATTTAAAGTATGGTATGAAACAAAATTTCTATGTGTTGTAGAACATCTTTCATTACTTGAACTTTTGTAACATTATAATTTTTCATTCTAAGTTTAATCATGTTTGAGAAGTAACAATGCATGAAAAACATCTCAATTATTGTATGATATAAATAAGCCAGTGATAGTGTGTGTCACAGTTCAGTTACAGTTGTAACCATGTTTCAGCTTTATTCAAGATTCCAGTACCAGTCTGAGCGAAAGTTGGTAAAAAGTTATGTTTTATATTTCTGGAGCAGAATAAAAAACATAAAAAAGTGGAAATCTTTGTCTACTTATTTTATTCTGTCATGTTAAAAAAGTACTTTAAGTAAATGCTTATTCTCAATTTTACATTATTTACAACATGATTTCTTTAAAATAATATTGTGGAACTTAAAATTACACAATACCTCTAACTATTCTGTATAAAACTATTCTGTATAATTACAACTAGAAAGTAGCTTTAAACTGATGAGTATCCTCTGTCCCAATCATCTGATTGTATATGACATGTTATGTGACAATAAAGTTACTATTCTATTCTAAAGCACAAGCAACACAAGATGCCACTTGCTGCACTGGGCTGGAAGGGATGACAAGGGTGCTATAACTGTATGATTTCTAATTTCTCTACAGGATGGATCACAACTCACTGCAGCTACTTGTGATGCCAAGCTGCATAGATTAGATTAGTACTTGTTCCATAGATCATGAATATGACACTTTGTGATGGTGTGGAATGTGTCAAGTTAATAAAAGGTGTCTGCACAAGGATATTACACTACACGAAATATTCGTTACACATTTTTTTTTGGACGGGGGGGGGGGGGGGGGGGGTTGAGTAAATTACCCACTTACTATATCCAAAAATTCATCTAATGAGTAGAAGGAGTTGCCATTAAGAAATTCTTTTAATTTCCTTTTAAAGGCAAAATGGCTATCTCTCAGACTTTTGATGCTATAAGATAAGTGACTAGAGACTTTTGTGTTAGCATAATTTACCCCCTTCTGAGCCAAAGTTAGATTTAACCTTGAGTAGTGAAGATCATCCTTTCTCCTAGTGTTGTAGCCAAGTACACGGCTATTACTTTTGAATTCATTTGGATTGTTAATAACAAATTTCATGGGTGAATATATATATTGTGAGGCTACAGTGAAGATCTGTAGCTCTTTAAATAAGTGTCTGCAGGATGATCTTGGATGAGCTCCAGCAATTATTCTGATTACACGCTTTTGTGCAATGAACAGTCTTTTACTCAATGATGAGTTACTCCAGAATATGATGCCATACAAAAGCCGAGAATGAAAATAGGTATGGTAAGCTAATTTACTGAGATGTATATCACCAAAATTTGCAATGACCCTAGTAGCATAAGTATCTGAAATCAAATGTTTCAGCACCTCCTCACTGTGTTTTTTCCAGTTCAACCCCTCATCAATGCATACATGTAGGAATTTTGAATATTCTACCTTAGCTACCAATTTCTGATCGAAGTCTGTATTTATTAATGGTGTCATTTCATTTACTGTGTGGAACTGTATATATTGTGTTTTGTCAAAGTTTAATGAGAGCCCATTTGCAGAGAACCACTTAATGATTTTCTGAAAAACATTGTTTACAATTTCACCACTTAATTCTTCTGTTGGGTGTGATAGCTATACTTGTATCATCGGCAAAAAGTACCAACTTTGCATCTTGGCATCTTCATGAATATAGAATGGCAAGTCATTAATATATATTAAGAACAGCAGAGGACCCAAGACCAAACCTTATGGCACCCCATTCTTGATTGTTTCCCAGTTTGAGAAATCACCAGTTTTTTGCATATTATATGAACTGCTTATTTCAACTTTCTGCACTCTTCCAGTTACGTATGCTTTAAACCATTTGAGGACTGTCCCATTCATACCACAGTACTTGACCTTATCGAGAAGTATTCCATGATTTACAAAATCAAAAGCCTTTGAGAGATCACAAAAAATCCCAACGGGTGACTTCCGGTTATGCAGAGCATTTAATATTTCATTAGTGGAAGTATATATAGCATTTTCCATTGAATCACCCTTCTGGAAACCAAACTGACATTTTGTTAAAACTTTTTTTTTTTTTTTTTTTTTTTTTTTTACAAAGGTGTGAAGCTACTCTACAATACATTACTTTTTCAAGAATTTTCGATAAGGCAATCAGAAGAGAGATTGGGTGGTAGTTGTTGACATCAGACAGATAGGACACCAGGAGACCTCAAGTGCAAGATTTGTATACAGTGCTTATTACAATTAGTTTCGAAAACTGATGAAAGTGAAAGCGTATGAGTGAAAAGGGAGCAGGAGAGGAAAAATGTTTTCAAGTGAGCCCTAGACACAGGGATGCCTCCTTGCCTTTTTCACACAACAGAATCACAACATTAGTTAACCATTTGTCTGTGGACAACAGATCTGTGCATCTGTGGATAACTATCTTGCTAATTATATATTCAATTTAGTTATTGCAGTAGACTCTGCTTTTTGTAGGTGTGTATATCCATACTTAACCTGTGAGCCCAAATGCACCAGTCATAAAAAGAAAATACCGTTTTCTGTGTCGTAAGATAAACAAGTGTGAAATTTCAAGATGTGAAAGATGTCCTCTCCAGGAAATGGAAACTTTCATAGTGCATAGATGCAATTTGGTCAAAGATGCAATCATGCAGCTGTGAATTCTACAGTCCACTTTGTGTGGCTACTCAGTAATGAACCGAACTGGACATAAAAGGATTGTCTCCAGTTCAGTCCAAGCATACTGAAACAGAATTCGGCTGGAAAAATTTAGGGTGATGATAGGAGATTTCCCACCTTTAGCTACAAGTAGTCATATATTGGGCCTGGGTTGCACTTTAAGTAGCTTTAAAAACACATTTTGTTGAACATTAATTATTCCACTCAACATCAACAAATAGGAAGCAACAAAGTAATGTAATAAAGTTATTAGTATGACCCTACTCACCTTTTTTTAAAGATTATTTCCTATTCCACCAGAGTACAAATGTACTGTTGTTTTTGCGTACTGTTGTTGATACAAACTCAACTGTTTTATTTTTTTCTATTTCATTTTTTTAATTTTCATTTCCAACCTAACTGGAATGTGGATTAATTTCATTTTTAATATTTTCTAGCTTTTTACCTCAATTTTATAATTCATTGGATATTTTGAATTTAATCACATGAGAGTGTAGCTCCAACTCATTTAATTGAAAAGGTGGCATCTATATGCAGATTAAAAATAAATAAGTAAAAAGCTGTACTTCGCATGTACTACACGAATTTGCTTAATTTTTAGGTACATGTCACAGAAATTTGTTTTCAAAATCTAAGATGATATATATGAATCATTTGAGATTAAAAAGTTTTACGTACTTGCTGTCAAATTGCACAGTTATTTGTGACAGTCAGTCATAAATTCTTCTACATTGTAATAATATTTACTTTCTGGGTACTTATTAAATGATGTCCAAATTCTTCTCGTTCATAATTTTTAAATTTTTCACAGACTTTATTTCCCAGCCTCATACCCATATAGTAAGGTGTTTTCTCCAGCAGTTTTATCCTATGAGTTGGTAACTTATACTGATATTTGTTTCTTGTTTCATAATCATGTTTAAACAGGTTATCCTCAAAAAGTTGTGGGTTTTGTTTAGAAAACTTAGTTGTCTCATAGATATAGAGACCAGGAACAGTCATAAGATCAAGGGCCTTGAACAGAGGTCTGCACAATTGTCTTTTGTCTCCACCTGCCATGGCTCTAACAATTTTTTCTGTAGCCTAAAGACTCTCTGTTAATTTGTTTTTTTCTGATCCCCAAAATATTACACGATATCTAATCACAGATACAAAATATGCATGATATACAACTTTTTTGACTGTTGTTTCTATTATACTGTTTATAACATTCATTGCAAATATTAGATGGTGACACATGGCATCTACAAGGTCTGTCCATGATAAATTCTTGGCCAGCATTACACCTAGAAATTTGGTACAGTTTGTGGTGGCAAGGTGATTGCCCTCATATGATATTGCTAGTATATCGTGTACAGCATGTTTTGTGGTAAAGTGAATGATTTGAGTCTTTGTTAGATTTAATTTCAGACCATTATTTCTCACCCAGGTCTCAATTTCAGCCAGAGACTCCTGAAGATGAATAATTAAATTTTCACTTTTCTTGAAACAGACTATTGCTGTATAGTCATCTGCATAAAGAATAGTGTCTGAATTTATGTTAGTCGGCAAGTCATTTATATAATACAAGAACAATATTGGCCCAATGATAGATCATTACTGTGTCATAGGCTTTACTTAGGTCACAAAATATGTTTGATACATTCATATTTTTATCTAGACTACTACTAATTTTTGTAATAAGTTCATTAATTGCTACAGAAGAATACTGAAGATAAGGTGGATAGATCACATAACTAATGAGGAGGTATTGAATAGGATTGGGGAGAAGAGAAGTTTGTGGCACAACTTGACTAGAAGAAGGGATCAGTTGGTAGGAAATGTTTTGAGGCATCAAGGGATCACAAATTTAGCATTGGAGGGCAGCGTGGAGGGTAAAAATCGTAGAGGGAGACCGAGAGATGAGTACACTAAGCAGATTCAGAAGGATGTAGGTTGCAGTAGGTACTGGGAGATGAAGCAGCTTGCACAGGATAGAGTAGCATGGAGAGCTGCATCAAACCAGTCTCAGGACTGAAGACAACAACAACAACAACAACAACAACAACAAGTTCATTAATGGCTTACACAATGCAGTGTCATCTTTGGAAACCCTGCTGATTGTCCTGGATAATATTATGCAGATTATTATAGTTAACTGTCTGTTTACATGCAGCCCTTTCAAATGTTTTGGGAAATATTGATAACAATGAAATAGGTTAATAATTACTCACTTTATTGTGTCTGCCTTTTGTGTAAATGGGTTGTAGTTCAGCATATTTCAGTCTATCAGGAAAACATGCTTCCTCAAAGGATTGATTCATTATGAGAGTCAGAGGATGTGGAATACTATGGGTAACTGCCTTTATTTTTGTTGTAGGAATTTCATCCCAGCCTACAGAATTCAAATTTTTCAGGGACTTTATGATATCAGATACTTCAGAAAAGGAAATATGGGTGAACTTAAATTCAGTGTGGTTACATAAACTGGAAACAGGGTACATGTTTTCTGATGAAAGTACATCAGTTTTACATGAATTTATGAAGTGGCTATTAAATTCTTCACAGATTTGTGTAGGATCTCAAATAGTCTCACCTTCAACTACCAGTTCAAGTTTACATTACCTGCCTTTTTTGATACCTATTTCATTCTTTAGAATAGCCCATATTGCTTTAGACTTATTTTTAGTATTTGAAATGTAATTATTATTTGCCAATTTTTTACATAACTTTTCAGTTTTTAGTTGGTGGAGTAAATTTTCAAGTTGGACCAGAAAATTACATGAGATTGAGTAACCAGGAGTATGATATAAGCTGAACATCAGCATGCTGTAGTCCTTAAGTTCTATGCAGCAACTTTCAAATGTGTGTTCTACGTTTAAATTTTGCTTAGTTTGGTATTTTACTGACGAATGAACTAGAATACATGAACCACCATAGCCATTGTCTCTACACAAGCTAGCTGCTACTTCATAATCTGTAAGTTTGTTCAATAAATTTATATTTTCGTTTCCAACCTAATGTTCACTTTAGCAAATAACTTTTACAGACCATTTTGTTCTCTCCAGAAATATTTCTAAGTCCTGAAGCTTATCGACCAGATTACTTGATAAAACTCCAATATTCCGATGCATAATAAGATTATTATTTTCTATTCTAGATGTGATGTCATCAAAATTATCAACTCTAACCTGGCCAGACACAACTTTTTGGAGATTACTTATCTTAATGTTTTTTTTTCTCCCAGTTTCTACTAAAAATCCTTAAGATGGCATGGTGGTGAAGTTTTTCTGTTTAAACTAGCACTGTTTCTAATGATTGGGATTGGAAGACAGGCACATACATGTATACTGTTGCAGAGTTTATGATTACTGTGAATCTGCACACAAGGGTGTTGGGCAATCTTTTTCTGCCTCTTGATAAGGGCTGGTTGAGGAAGTCTGAGAAAAACAGATGGGGTCACTATTTCAGCACTGTTCTGTTATTCATCATAACTGCAGAAGAATGCTGAATCTGCTGATGGAAAAAAATCCTCCAGATTCTTGAAGGGGGCAAGTGTCCCCTCTTTTCTCCCCTGGAGGGCACCTTTGGTTATTACACTTGATTACAAAATGGATCACCCTGCAGAGTTGAGTTACAGTTCCCAAAGAAAAGTATTCACTTAGATACGGATTTAGTTATGCATTACCATTCATTTCTTTTCGCTCTCCTTGATGTGCACCATAAATATGTTCCAATACAATCATCTATTGTATCTTTAAAGTTAACATAAATATAAATGATTTTTCATATACGAATGAATGGTTATGCCTCAAACTGACACTTAATTATTGCAAATACACATGTGATAATACTCCTAAAGGTGCAGAAGCACAAAAATTAACTCTCTCTAATTGCTATTATTTGAACAGAAGCCTGCTATTATTGATAAAATAGAATTCTGTGGCAGCCGAAAATCCCAACTATCTTTACATAACATCAATGTTGCCAGTAGTTGTCCAGATCTCTGTCTTGATGTTGGTGTGGTCTTGTAGAAATGAAGTTACTGATAAGTAATAAGTGGTAGCTATCTGATTAATTGAGGAAGCAGCATACTTTTCACTGCAGTGTATTTCCTATTGACTGTACTATGTTAATGTGGTTTGAGAAAGCTTAAATACTTTATACTAATTTATGAATGTGTGGATGCAGCTACTCCTCCATGTTAATACATTCTACATCCCTGAAGGTTCTCTTTCTTGGCAGGATGTATGCAGCGTGGTACATAAGTAAATAAATTTGTAGAATTATATGTAGTACTACTGACCTAACAAAATTTAGAGATGAAACACAGTAATAATCATATTATATGGTTTAGGTAGTATATTTAAACACCAAAACTTCTGTACTGCTACAATAAAGAATAATGGGTTGTACATCCATGGGATCCCAGATTTGACAAAATATTACTTTTTTAAAATATGGCATATTAATTTGAAAAGCCAGTGGATAGCCATCTTGCTGTGTTGTGGTATAATCTTTTAAACCCTCTAAATGGAATTCAAAGGCTAGCAAGCAATACATAGTAAAATGGAACTTGAATTATGAATAACATTTCATAAGTAATGCACACTAATTTCTTTTTAAGTACATGTTTATTTTTTTTCCCAATATCTCTTTACATTTCTTCAATGTAGTCTCCTTGCTTGTTTCTGACTAAATTCCAGTGTCTCAGAAGCTCTATTATTCCATCCATCCAGGAAACCACTTCTGTTCATCTGTCAAATGGTAAAGTGGTAGAAAGCTCTTTCAGAGAAAGATAGCAATGTCCAGACTTAGGTGTTTTCATCTTTGGGCACAAGTCAAAGTCTGGTGGACTCATATCCAGACTGCAGGGAGGATGTGGCAACACTTCCCATCCACATTTGCCCAGTTTTTGGGCTACAGCATTGCCATTTTGCAGGTGAGCATTATTGTGGAGAATGAGTGGCCTAGCTTTGAGCAACTGAGGTTGTTCTTTGTGCATTTTTCTGAACAGGATTTTCACAAGAAGTTATGATAATACACTGCAGTGACACTTGTTCCACAAGGGATTCAATCTGTCATGATGATTCCTCAGTGATCATAAGCAAAAATCACCCTTTGCTTGAACTTTGATTGGATGCATTGAAATGTTTTTGGACAGCTCTCCAGTCACTGGACTGTGATTTCAACTCCAGATGAAAGTCTGTAATCCACATTTCAAAAATAGCAGCAATTCGACATGAGAATCCTTAATCTTCATGATCAAATCATTGTTTGAGCAAGATTGCAATGTTCAGGCATTTCTGCTTCTCTTCAGCAGTCAAACAGTGAGGGACCCATCTTGCAGAAATTTTTCTCTTCTTCAAATCATTTGTCATAATATGGAGCATTGCCACTAGGGGAAGGCCTGTGGCATTTAAGAGCTCCTCACGTTTGCAGTGTGATCTTCTTCAAGAGCATCTGCCACAAGTTTCACACTTTTTTCATTTGTTGACATTTTTGACCTTGCAATTCTGGGATTATCATCTATGCTCAAATGACCACCATGTAAACAATCAACCCAACATGAAACAATGCTACAGTTCACTGTAAAATAACCACAAAAAGTCACTTAATGCACTGTGGATCTCTGTCGGGTTCTGGCCACATAAAGTTTCAAACTTGCTGTACAACCTCTGGTCTTCAGCTGTCACAGTAGATGAGACCACTGCAGGGCTGATTTCTACCTCTCACCAATTTTATGTTAGAGTACACAGTGAAAAAACGAAAACACATGCTTCTTCCTCAAGCTCCCAACTACAGTTGATACAATTTTCATTGTTGTTGCATCAAAAAGTTCACAGTAATACCAAACTGTGCATTATTTATGAAATGTCCCTTGTATTTACTGCTAAAATCTCAAATTGCATTAAAAATGTATATATGCATACAGGATAGGGCTGATCTGATATACTTTGTTTAGAGCAATGTTGCTTAGTTTGTGTTGAGTTGTGGTTTACTGTGTCTTTCAATTAATGAATATGGGTAACCAAATAAATGTATTATCTTGATTTTTGAAGCAAATCATTATTTCAGATTGAAGACAACTCAGATATCTATTATGTTTCTGAAGTGACTACTGTTTCCAGTATTGTGATCATGTCTTCCACAGCCATTGTTACCATCACTTCTTTGCCCTGTTCTATAAAGTTTGTATGTTATAGTTCATGTTAAATAAGACACTGTGTACTTCATTTCATACTCTGGCTTCACGTAGATAGCATTTCATTTCAGGTACCTTCTTCACATTGGTAATAGGACAATAAATACAGTGATGAGCCAAAATATTATGACCACATTTTCAATAGATGCCGATCTATGTTTGGGATGCAATATAGCAGCAATGCCATGTGGCATGGCTCTGAAAAGTTCTTGATAGGTTTCCCGAAATGCATGGCACAAAAGTCTACCTGCAGATAACACAATTACTTTGAATTATGTGCTTACACTAACCCAGATGTGTTCCATCAGGCTCAAATCAAGTGCATTTTGTGTCCAAGACTTCAGCATGAGTCAACTGTCATGCTCCATGATTCAGTCCTTATGACACAGACAGCTATCTTGCAGGAAGATCGTATTGCAATCAGGGTAGGCATCAAGCTCAAAGGGATACAGACGGTCTGCAATAATTTTCGTATGGTCCACAGTTGTCATAGGCCTTTGATTACCACTACACATCCCATGGGCACCCAGGTGAATGCCTTCATAGCATAATACTGCCCCCATCAGCCTGTGCATATGATACAGTGCAGCCATTCACCTGGCTGGCTGCATATCTGGACATAACCCGTAAGCATATTGTAACAGGGGAAGTGAATCACTCAGCCAGGTGGCACATTTCCATCGACTATGTTGCTGGCTCAACATGGGAACTTTTAGCATATTTAATGTTGGTCACAGGAGCACAGACAATCATCTCAACCCCAGAAGGCCAAAAATGTCAACAGTGACAGCTGAATTGTGTTTTGTAAAACACTCATGCCTGCACCAGCACAGCACTCTGTTGTCAGATCAGACTACACTGATTTAGAGTGGGCAAGTCTGTGACTTGCTGTGATTAGGTGGGGATGTCCAACATGTTGTCACCTCTAGAACCACTTTACATAGATGCGCATGGCAGTAGTGCACGAATAACTGATCAGCTTTCCCATTGCTGAGATGCTCATTCCCTTGCACGAGGCCATAACAGTGTGCCCTTTGTCACATTTGCTTATGTCAGTGGATTTCCCCATCTGCAGCCCATATCATTGCTA
Organism: Schistocerca gregaria; assembly: GCF_023897955.1. Lineage (NCBI taxonomy): Eukaryota > Metazoa > Arthropoda > Insecta > Orthoptera > Acrididae > Schistocerca > Schistocerca gregaria. The sequence continues at coordinate 303,917,926 of NC_064925.1, read as the reverse complement.
AAATGATTCCATTTTCATGTCTCATCCACTTATGTACTTTCCTTACTGTATCATGTGCCTGCAACACCACCAAGTGGCAATCAATCCTGTAGTGGCCACAAAGGTTAATTTTAATTTATTTTCTTTTTCTTCACTATTAATTCATCTAAATTTCACTTTTCCCTATATTCCTGTAACTAATCTTGTATTTTTGGTCATTTATTGTCTGAAAAGACTATATTTCTGTTAAATCAGTGCGAACAGACAATGATGATATCAGCATTCAGGTTGAACTTGTCCAGCTAAGATTAAATATCTACATCTGTACTCTGCAAACCACCATGAGGCGCATGCCAGAGGGTATGTCTCATTGTACCAGTTATTAGGATTTATCCCCATTCCATTCTTGTATCGAGTATGGGAAGAGTGATTGTCTGAATGCCCCTGTGGGTGTTGTGATTATTCTAATCTTGTCTTCATGATCCCTATGTAAGCAATACTTAAGGGGGTGTAGTACATCCTAGAGTCATCATATAAAGCCAGTTCTTAAAACATTTTTAGCAGGCTTTCTCAGGAAAGTTTACATCTATCTTCAAGTGTCTGCCATTTCATTTTCTTCTATATCTCTGTCACACTCTCTCATAGATCAGACAAAACTGTGACAATTCTTGCTGCCCTTCTTCGTATATGTTCAATATCCCCCGTCAGTCCTATTTGGTATGGGCCCCACACACTTGAGCAATATTATAGAACTGGTCACTTGAGTGATTTGTAAGCAACCTCCTTTATACACCAACTGCACTTCCCTAATATTCTACCAACAAAATCAGAGTCTGCCACCTGCTTTACCCACAACTGAGCCTTTGTGATCATTCCATTTCATATTCCTATAATGTATTATGGCCAGGTATTAGTATGAGTTGCTCAATTCTAACAGTGACTCATTGACATTATGTCATAGGATACTATGTTTTCTCTTTCTGTGAAGTGCACAGTTTTAAATTTTTGATTATTTAAAACAAGTTGCCAATATTTGTACAACTTTGAAATATTATCAAGATCGGACTGAATATTTATCCAGCTTCTTTCAGAAATACTTCATTATAGATAAAAGCATCATCATCAAAAAGTCTGAGGTTACTGTTAATATTATCTGGAGGGTCATTAATGTGCAACATGAATAGCAAGGGTCCCAACACACTTCCCTAGGGTATATCTGAAGTTAATTCTACACCTGATGATGACTTTCCATCCAAGATAAAATGTTGTGTCCTCTGTAACAAAAAGTCCTCAGTACACTTACAAATTTAATTTGATACTGCATATGATTGTACTTTTGACAGTAAATATAGGTGTGGTACTGAGTCAAATGCTTTTTGGAAATCAAGAAATACTGCATCTACCTGACTGCTTTGATCTGAAGCCTTCAGTACGTCATGTGAGAAAGTGCAAGTTGGTTTGCACATGACCAATGTTTTCAGAATACATGCTGATTGCCAAGGAGGAGCCATTCTGTTTGAGTGATTGTTGAACATATCTTGCCTAGTTCAAAATATATTGAGAAACTGCTCACAAACTCTGGACATCAGCTCAGATTTCATTTAGTATCTCTTTCTCTGTGACCCTGTGTCACTGCCACTCATTAACTGAATCCTGGTTTGGATATATGTCTATGTGGACAATTTCTTCAGTCCACAAGACTGTATAAAGAACACTGAATAACAGTCACAGTATTCTATACTCTCTTGGTCCAGCAATACATTAAAAACTGAATTTTCATTGAGACACATTAATCTCGGATGTGAGGGCCAGGTCTACTTCTCTCTTCAAATAGTCAGTGGGAAATTGGTGACAATGTCCTACAAAAAGTTACTGCATAGTCATTTTCACCCAGACAAGAATAATGTCCTTAATCAGTTGTCATAATGTCACAAATTCAAGTTCCTAATATTCATATATGGTTGTTGGATCTAATTAAAAAGAAAGACATCATTCAGTTTTTGTATGACTCCTCAAAGAATACACTCCAGAAAAAGACACAGATGTCATATGTGAATAACTTGAATTACAGTGTATTTAAAAAGAAACTTCCAATTTTTGAGTCATATAACTCCACAATCAGTTGCTAAAATATATCAAATAATGTGCTGTCAGAAAAAGGAGAGCATGAATGTCACGATTGATGATAGGTTTCAGTGGCATCATCCATCTTGCTTTGGCATCAGTTTCAGTAATAGTTGTGACACTGTAGTAAGAACTTTTCTGTGTTCTGTGCTTTGAAGAATTTGAAGCTTCCACAACTATTTTTTTTTTCAGTATGATGTGTAACCTCCCAGATTATTTGATAGAGGCATTAACAGTTCTGTGTCAAAATCTCTCTGTGCAAAAGAAAATGAACAGGCTGTTATCCTGTTTTTGTCAAAGTTGTGGAGTGTACCCAACAAAGCTTTATTTATTTTCTCATTAGTTGAGCAAGAAATGAAGATAACTGAGGTTGAAGCTAATGTTATAAGGCAGTTTATCAACACAAAGTGTATAACTGCCTGATACTGTCACAGGCATGTTGTACTTGTGAGAACTCACTGTTCCTATGGTTACAGCTTGATCTCAATGATTTGAGTTCCCAGCATAATTTAACTACATTGTGTTGACACTGTGATCTTCAAAGATCTCTAAACAACTTAATCCTTCAATGACAGATGGGCTACAGGGGTTTTAAATGCAGTGCCAAGTTCTTGAAATGTCTTTTGAAATCTATTGATTCTTTTTGAATCGCCATACAATACTTTCTCATGAGACAGCAATAATGGAGTTATTTCTGATATAATTTTATTTAGATGGAATAAAAGAGTGGGACAAATTGTTCAGCTGCAATAAAAATTAGTGAAATTGAGTCCTTACATTTTCATCTATCAAAGTATGTGAAATACCTAAAAAGCATTACAGTGAAGTGCACCTAAGACTATATGGATTACCTCAGGAAAACTATTTTAAAAGTTTTGGCAGCTTTTTCTGGGAACTGCATGACAAATTGAAGGTAACAATAAATCAAGACCAAGAGTATAATTCATACATGTATTTCCATAAATTTTATTCTTTACAAATAGTTCATATCTCACACTTTCATATAAATACACAATAATTTATTTATGAATGATTTTTACAAAGTTATAAATATGGAGTCTCCAAAATTTACCATATGTACACCTGTTCAAGAATACTGTTCATCCTTGTTCCCATTTTAACGTACCTATGAAAAAGTAGCATCCATGACATAGTAAATCTGCTATGCTCATACTTCTACCAGCGTCTATTTATGTCAGCAACTTTCCCATATATTACTCAAGTTGGTACTCTTGTGATTGTCATTCAGTAACTTTACTTATATTAAGATACATAATCACTATGCACAGTTCTATGATCATCTTAGGCATTTTGGTGATACATAAGATCAACAAATATAATTTTCCGATTTACAAAACTGATTTTCAGGAGGATGACTATAATATGGAATAGCTGTCATATATTGAAATGCCCACTGCATTATAAAAGTCAAGCAGGTGCCGTTATTTACACTTCATACAAATTCTTTAACCATACACAAGCTAACTGAAGTGTTTGCATTACAATGTCATCATGTCGCGTTGCAGAGGCTCTTGCCATTGCTTTCTCAGTATTTCAGAAAACAAATTTTGGATCAGCAATTATAAAACATTAAACATGGTTTGTCATACAAAATAATCATGTCATAGAATCATGGTACAGTTTTGCAAATGCAATTTTCTATCTGTACATTTACTTATGGCTACCATCTGTAAGAGATACTCAAACTGACTGTAGAATTCATCTTGACTCTTGACTGTAAAATATCCTTAGAATTTTATGTGGAATATAAATGTGAATCTGAATATATTATGGACTATAAATTAATAAACATCACAGTTCCTTCATCTGCAGCAAACAAAGAATTTGTAATCTTAGTTTGTCTCTGTCCTGCTGATGCTGTTTTCACACATATAATACCTTACCAAATGCATATGATACTGTAAACACAGTTTGTAATCTGATAAAATTTGGCGATGGGGTGGGGAGTGTGAGAAAACACACTAGATACAACTGTAGAGTTTTAGCTAAGGCTGTAACAAAGAGTTTCAGACATTCAATAAATTCATTTAGTATTGTGTAGCTTACTGTCGTACAGACATATATTTCATCACAATCATAAAAAAAAGCTGTTGCATGATAAAAGTAGCCGTTTGTTAACAAAAGGAGGATTGAATGAATGTTGAACAGAATCATTACAGCATATTAAGAGTGCCAGTGGTGTTACATTTCAGATTCATCTCTAGGAACCACTCCCAAGAAGGAAATCATGATACATAAGAAAAAGGCACTGTAAGAGACAGACTTCTGAACTAGAGCCAGTAAGCTGAAAGTATGTCTGTAAGTCCTCCCCCCCCCCCCCCCCCCACCAGAATGTAAATTATGTTTCATGATGGACTATGAGCCTCATAAGCAATAACACAGCAGATGGAGTGATTTATCATTTAATTAGGTAATCATTTTGGTGCCTTGACATAGCAGATGGGACAAATGAGTGACAACAGCTTATGATATGCTCACTTTAGATGGGTTTCTTGGGGGTCTGTGTTAAGTCACTAAAAAAAAAAAAATTCACTTCTTTGGTCTTAAGCTCATTTGTGACAGTTCTTGTGAGGACCTGAACGTTTGTGAAACGCAAATTCTTTATAAGTGGGAGGCACCTAATTTTGTCATTTAAGCAAAAGTGCTCAGGGGGCTGAAGTGACCAGCAAGAATTTTTGACAGTGTTGAATTGCAAATACTGTATTTAGTTCTATAGTGAGAGAAGGGATATGATATCAATATAAAGACAGTCTAAGTTTGAGTGGTAAAACAACAGATATCAAAATGAGACTGGTGGAGTGTGAAACCACAAATTTGGTCAGAGAAATAAAAATGTACAACTAACCAATAAACACTCTCAGCAACTGAATGGCTTGTTGCTAGATAAGAAGATAGGGGCCATGTAATGAGGAGCCTCCATGCTGGATGTAGGGCATATGATTAGAAGGTTCCCCAAGGCTATCAGGAGAACTACATGCTAGTGTACCAACTCAATGGTCCAATAACACTGTCTAGCTTCTCAAAAAAACTGTCAACTATTGTAGCCTTCACATGCTAAAACTTGTCAATATGAGGTGCCCACAAAGTTGGTTGAGAGCTGTTGAAGCCCTCCAATTTCAAGGCAGAACTTTGGAGTGTAAGAAAATCAGCAGCGGCACAGAAGTGTTTTTGGTGCACCTTTGTCAACATTCTAGGTTTTAGAGACACTACCTCATTGAAAATAATGCTCAGTAATTTATGAAACTATTCCCCTGGTTGCATTTGTGGATGAGATGAGAGTATAAATTCTTCACGAAGAAAAAAACAAAAGTCACTGCAGCTGAGAATGATTTTGGTTCTTGTAGAGGATTTCGATGTTTGGTGAAGTACTTGTGAGTCAGCTATCAAAACTGAGGATTCTGAATGGTGCTGCCACAGGAAGCGCATTATTACCCTTTTTACATTTTCGAACTATTAAGAGTTTTGTGAAAAATGGGCAAAGTTTAAAAGGAAACACCTAGGCATGTGAAATATTTCTGAAATTTGGACAGCTCAGTAATGCATTCAGTCATGGTTCATCAAACACTGCTTACACTGTCTTTTTGTAAACAAACACTCGCAGTAATCACTGAAGAGTCCAACACAGTCTGATGTCCATCCAGCTATTGGGATGAATGTTCGTTTCATGAACTGCTCGAGTCATCTGAAGCTGATGTACGCGGCACACAGTCAAAACAGGTGACAAACATCACGCGCGATTTGCAGGCATCAACACGTTTGCGAAGGATGTCTGTTTCCCTCTCCAGAGCTTCTACGAATGCTGGGTCACGTTGGTCCATGCTTGCCTCCACGTGAACTGTATACAAAAAAGGAAACAGTGAATGAGCAAAACAGAAAAAAAATTACTGTAAGATCACATCACATACATGGAGGCATATATATATATCCTCAACATTCAAGGCTGGCTGCAAATTTTATGAACAGGTTGGGAATTTAGTGAAAGTAGATTTTTGACTACAATGCAGAGACCAGTTTGTGATGCTCCCCTCCCCTGAGTTAACTTACTTCACACTCATTTTTTGCAATCAATTCAAACAGAACTTAGTAAAGAAAAATCTATGAGACTTATCAAAAAGGTTTTGAAAATGACAGGTGGCTAAGATCTTTTTCCTCATTTATTGTAAATTTATTTTGTCACCCATCTGTACAAGGAACTGGATGGCAACAAGACAATGGCTGCACTCAGCTGAAAGCATTTATAAAAATATATAAAACCAACCTCAGATGCCAGTAGTGTAATTGCTCTGAAGGAGACCACTACAAAGATGACCAAAACATCAGTTTCAATAATATGGTAGTTTTGGTTTCAAAATAACGTGGCCTAAGGTGCAAAAGAATTTTATTCACAATGACACAGACTGTGGAAGCCTTTGAATGTATATACAAGTATAGTTTAAAAATATTAAAGAGAGAAAATATTTACTGGTTATTTAAAAATTATTAAAATGACTGTTGCACATCAACAACTGTCTGTTGTCTTCAGGTAAAACTGTCATCAACTCGAAGGTTGATTTAGACACCATAATGATTTACTGGGAATGGTTCTATTGGAGGAGGTATTCTGTTGCCTTCCTCCAAGTTTCAAAATGATTTACTGAACGTAATTGTAATTACTGACAGTGCCTGCTATGAATATACATGAAGCTATTATGTCCTTAAAAATAAACTGCATTGCTATGATGAACAAAAATATATGTAAGTACAGCACTGGGTACAAAGAAAACTACTACATGTTTACAAACAGACTTAAGTAACAGAGAACCTAAAATTTATGGATGTATATTCTACAACAAACTTCCAAGCAGCATAAAGAACTTAAAAACAGTCTGCTTTCAAACAAAATGTAAGATGTTATTTGGTCTTGGACTGTTATCAGAATGCAAAGGAGTTCTTAGGTGCAAGTAAAACCATGTAAAGTTCTTTGACACAAGTATACAAAATTCCTAAAAAGAAATTCTCGTGGAAATTCCATGTAAATAATGTAAGGACATTGTGCTGGCCACAGTATCTGTGCACAGTAGTATGTATTTTCTTAACTACATCTGATACTAATCTGTGTAGGTATGTTTGTAACCTTATCTACATGCTGTAAAAAAATCTCTTTTACAAACATCTAGAAATTAGCGTATATTTATGTCTTTTTATGCACTTACCCAAGACTTTGTAAAACATTGATATATATCCTGATGTATCCAATTTCACTATCAAAACTATCAAAGGATGAACAAATAAGTAAATAAATAAATAAATAATTAAATGGCAAGAATATTCCAATGGCAAAGAAGTGTGAATGTCTCATTGGGAATAGGTGTGAAAGTATCATTGGGGATGAAAAGGAAGTGGGAAATGCAAGAGGGAGCCTGAAGAAATAATCGTATCAAGTATCCAATCAAGTCTGTAAGCCCATAACCACTGAGAGGAAATGCTTTTACTACAGAATCATTGAAGCTAAATGAGAATGATGATGATGAGTAACTCAAATGCTGTTGTCAGCTGCAATAAATTCTAAAAATCCTGATAAATGTTTATTAAAAATCTACCTTGTTGTCCTCTGCCATGAATATACAGTGGCTAGCAGAATACATTTGGAGATACTATAAACAAAAACACGCTCCACATTCTGTTCTGTTATTGTAGTGCTGTTAACTATTGTAGTTGCTCAGAATTTTTTGACTCCACTCATAGCTGTCTTGCAAACAGAAGGTGTGTGTGTGTGTGTGTGTGTGTGTGTGTGTGTGTGTGTGTGTGTGTGTGTGTGTGTGTTGTTGTTGTTGTTAGTAGCATAACTTACTTTAAGTTAGTTTTAATACTGTGTAAGTTTAGGGACCGAGGGCCTCAGCAGTTTGGTGCCTTAGGAATCCACACACATTTGAACTTTTTTTTTTATAATGATTTACCAAGTGGGTTACAAATTAGCGGTTTGGTACTTATTCTCACATTAATATTATTAATTTTTAATCAGCTTCAAAACAAGATCATAATATTCAAATGAAACAACGAAAAAATTAATTGGGAATTAAATGCCTAGTAAATACAGCGATCATGAGAATGAATTCAGTACCAAGACCGATTGTGGAGGTACCAACAGAAGTACCCAGATCTCGGGGCAAGCAAAAGCTTGAGAACTTGACATAATCGTTACTGCGCATAATTAAAATGGTTTCCTTCCTTTATAAATATTTTACTACACAGTACAGAAACCAACTGCAATTGCAAGAGTATTTTATAGATATGGACATGGTATCGAATAAAAAGTATTAACATTTTAGGCATGAGTAGTATCTTAAGGAAAGTATGGAACTCACAAAGGTATCGAAAGAAAAATATCGAGAACTCGAACTGTCGATACTTAGGATTTATACCCTATATCGGCATTTTAGAAGTTTACAATAGACAGTCGATTTTAATAGCTTCTATATGGAATAACACAATTGTATTTTCTTGAAGTATTTCAACAAAAACTCAAATTTTTGAAACAGATTTTGCACCTCACTTGATTATTATCAAGTTTCTCAAAATCTTGCCAAGTTTCACTTTGTCTATTCTGTTTATTGATCTGGTAAATCTTAACAGTTTTAAACAATAATATAGGCAAACAAGAAAGTTGGATCGTGAAAGCAAGGGGACGCGATGTGAACAAATTACGAACGAAACATACTCGATGTGAAGTGTCGCAAATATTTTCGTTCACTTTCTGTCGCCCCGTCGTAAGCTTCTCGGTACTCGCACGCTCAGTTGTTGAAAGTGTTGGATCTGAGTGATAGCAACCAAAATTTTGGGTTAATAATAACAATGTAATAAATCATTACTACTTTCATTTGACATGATACGTGCTATAAAGTACTAATATGATAAAAAGCATCAAGTGCAAAGTATCTATTGTAGTAAAGAGGGATCTGTATCGAGATGAAAGTATTCCGTAACAGAAATATCGATACTTTTGTCTCTGTGCCTAACAAGACACGTCGTGGAGGTTGTGTCAATACATGTCACTAGATCGCGGTGTGATCGAAAGCTCGAGTAGAGCCCGAGGTTTCCCGAACTGCGTCGTCAACTGCGCATAACTGAAAGACAGAAGAAGAACAAATTGCGAACGATGACGTAGAAATGCGTGGCGCACCGCGTTGCTGGCTGGTGTGTGTGTGTGTGTGTGTGTGTGTGTGTGTACGTACGCTCGTAGCGCCAGCGGTGCGGCGGCAGCAGCAGCCTCTCCTTGGCGGCGGCCAGCTCGCGGCATAGCCTGGCCTGCTCGCACCGCAGCTGGCGCACGCGCGCGGCCCGCACCTCGGTCCAGCGGCGCTCCAGCCGCGCCACGTCCTCGCGGCAGTACTGCAGCACCTCCGCGGACGACCCTGCGCACGCACCGCCCACCTCGCTCACCCCACAACTCCACTCCATTCTACTCTAGTTCTAGGCTACTCTAACGGCCGCTTTCTGGCGCATGCTGTTGCTAACTACGGGGGTTTACTACAAGGCCGGTCGCCAGGGTCATGCTGAAGTGGGAACACATCTACATAACGTATGCCTTGTCCTCCGTGAAGCTGGTATTGCACGACACCAGCGCCCAAAGCGTAGAAGTCTGGAACTGTAAACTTTTTCCTTAGCCCTGTTACACTGAGCTATAAATACACTACTGGCCATTAAAATTGCTACACCAAGAAGAAATTCAGATGTAAACGGGTATTCATTGGACAAATATATTGTACTAGAACTGACATGTGATTACATTTTCACTCAATTTGGGTGCGCAGATCCTGAGAAATCAGTACCCAGAACAACCACCTCTGGCCGTAATAACGGCCTTGATACGCCTGGGCATTGAGTCAAACAGAACTTGGATGGCATGTGCAGGTACAGCTGCCCATGCAGCTTCAACGCGATACCACAGTTCATCAAGAGTAGTGACTGGCGTATTGTGAGAGCCAGCTGCTCGGCCACCATCGACCAGACGTTTTCAATTGGTGAGAGGTCTGGAGAATGTGCTGGCCAGGGCAGCAGTCAAACATTTTCTGTACCCAGAAAGGCCTGTACAGGATCTGCGGTCGTGCATTATCCTGCTGAAATGTACGGTTTCTCAGGGATCGAATGAAGGGTAGAGCCACGGATCGAAACACATCTGAAATGTAACGTCCACTGTTCAAAGCGCCGTCAATGCGAACAAGAGGTGACCGAGACGTGTAACCAGTGGCACCCCATACCATCACGCCGACTGATTCGCCAGTATGGCGACGACGAATACACGCTTACAACGTGCGTTCACAGCGATGTCGCCAAACACGGATGCGGCAATCATGATGCTGCCAACAGAACCTGGATTCATCCGAAAAAATGACGTTTTGCCATTCGTGCACTCAGGTTCGTCGTTGAGAACACCATCGCAGACGCTCCTGTTCGTGATGCGGCGCCAAGGGTAACCACAGCCATGGTCTCCGAGCTGATAGCCCATGCTGCTGCAAACGTCGTCGAACTGTTCGTGCAGATGGTTGTTGTCTTGCAAACGTCCCTATCTGTAGACTCATGGATCGAGACGTGTCTGCACGATCCGTTACAGCCATGCTAATAAGATTCCTGTAATCTCGACTGCTAGTGATACGAGGCCGTTGGGATCCAGCACGGCGTTCCGTATTACCCTCCTGAATCCACTGATTCCATATTCTGCTAACGCGAGTAGCAATGCCGCGATACGATAAACGGCAGTCGCGATAGGCTACAATCCCACCTTTATCTAAGTCGGAAACGTGATGGTACGCATTTCTCCTCCTTACACAAGACATCACAACAACGTTCGAGCAGGGAACGCTGGTCAACTGCTGTTTGTGTATGAGAAATCGTTTGAAAACTTTCCTCATGCCAGCACGTTGTAGGTGTCGCCACCGGCGTCAACCTTCTGTGAATGCTCTGAAAAGATAATTATTTGCATATCACAGCATCTTCTTCCTGTCGGTTATATTTCGCGTCTGTAGCACATCTTCGTGGTGTTGCAATTTTAATGGCCAGTAGTGTATGTTATCGTTCCAAACATTGTTCGTAACTTGCTAGCAACACAATACCAATGTTCCAAGGCTGTGTCGGAACAGGTCAAAGGAACGTTGTTCTTGGCCTGCTACCGCTAAATGCCGCTAAGCAGCGCTAGTATTTGTTATTGCTGTGTCTCTAGTGTTGTGTGTTGTTTTTCCGTGCGCTCGCTTACGAAACGGTCTGGACTTGAAGCAGATTTCACGAACTTCTCACACTTTATCTCGCAGAGGAGTGCCTCTTGGATGTTCGATGTCATAGTTACAAAAATGTTACACGGAAGCATGGCTCCCGACATAAAAATTTCTGCCTTTTTTGGCACCAGCACGTAGCCTACGATAAATACAGGCCTCAGCGCACGTCTATTTGACATCAGCTATTTAATGTTAGTGCCGACACACTGTCGTCGAATTTCTTTGATCAGACTGTTTCTTGGAACTATTATTCAATTGTAAATTTTTTCGTTTTTTTGTTGTTCGGGAATGGAAACAGAATAGTTAATCGCCTGTATAACAGCATATGTCGGAGGCGAGTGCACTGCTTGAAAATAAGAATGATTGTGGGTAGAACCGCGAGAGCCGTGTGCTGACCACACGCCCCTCCTATCCGCATCCTCAACTGAGGTTGACACGGCGGTCGGATGGTCCCGATGGGCCACTTGTGGCCTGAAGACGAAGTGCTTTTTTGGGTGGACAGTGAAAAGAAAAGTTCGAAGGGTTCATCACAATTTTCTTCGTGAGCTGTAGTGTGAGGATATAAAGAACAACGAAAATTATTTGTGAATCAACGAACAAACATCTCAGTTTGTCATCATGAAAGCGGCTCCGCATATCTGCACACATCGTATAAATTCAAGAAATGCCATCTCTTAAATTCATTGGTCTTTCTTTTTTTTTTTTTTTTTGGGAAAGTCTCCAACTGTGTCAGTCACGATTTAAATAATGAAACACTGCACTAGTTACATATTTTTTCAAGCTTAATAATATGCGTTGCGAAAATTAATTTTCATTATCAAGATGGGCGATGGCAATGGGCGTAGGTCGAGGCACGGGCGCGGATTGCTTTGTTGCCTGTTCCTTGCGACAGTTGCGGTACGTGCATAAACGTACTTAGCGCGTGAAGGAAACGTGTATTCTGCAAATTATGTCTCTCTCTTGCTTTGTCGCTTACCACCACTGTCAGCAATGACAACTCGCGCAGAATAAAAATTCACTAAATAACTCACTATGACCACGTTTAATGCTCGCATTGGCTACGCCGTTAACAGCCAAGCGCTTGGAATACAACTGAACTCTGATTGGCTGCCGGAGAATGCGTTGCGTTACGTAGGTGAGCAGAACTAACCTAAAATCGATCGCCGTGGCTCGTGACTCCAACTACAGGACTGTTTATACTTGAGTTATACACGTTAGGTGTGTCGCGTAGAACACGGGCGTAAATATTGCTTGATGCATTTTTCCGCGTATGGTATTACCTCATTGGAGCCGCCTTCCAGCATAACGTAAATGACACCGCCTCGAGAACAGCTGCGTATGATTATTAGAGCTGCCACACACTAGAGATGGATCACATCGACCAGTCGCCAGGTCGGACAGTCTGTCTCCGGATCATGCGTCTGTTGGCAAACCGCAGATCACAGCGATCGGTCGCTGATTGCACGGAATTTCCAAGCAATCTGATGAACGTTACCAAGCAGTCTGATGAACTACATGTGCGACTCCTTTGTTTAGATGTTAACCGTGCTTGTCTAGTTCTTTTTTATTTCACTATACCTAAATTGCTACTCCTGGTTTTTTTTTGTGCGGACAAACGGAGATCAACTGCCCCTGCTGCTCAACATAGGAATTCATTTCGCATAACAGACCTTCACGACAATGTCATTCGACGTACTGGCTGATTTACGAACAACTTAAATTGGAAGGACCACACAGAAAATGTTGTGGGGAAGGCTAACCAAAGACTGCGTTTAATTGGCAGATCACTTGGAAAATGTAACAGACCTACTAAGGAGACTGTCTAAACTACGCTTGTCCGTCCTCTTTTAGAATACTACTGCGCGGTGTGGGATCCTTACCAGATAGGACTGACGGAGTACATCGAAAAACTTCAACGAAAGGCAGCACGTTTTGTATTACCGCAAAATATGGGAGAGAGCGTCACAGAAATGTTGGGGTGGACATCATTAAAAGAAAGGCGTTTTTCGTTGCGACGGAATCTTCTCACGAAATTCCAATCACCAAATTTCTCCTCCGAATGCTAAAATATTTTGTTGACACTGACTTACACAGGGAGCAACGATCACCAAGATACAATAATGGAAATCAGAGCTCGTACGTAAAGATATAGGTGTTCATTCTCTCCGCGCGCTATACCAGATTGGAATAATAGAGAATTGTGAAGGTGGTTCGATGAACCCTCTGCCAGGCACATAAATGTGATTTGCAGAGTATCCATGTAGGTGTATATTGTTTGGTGCATCGCTCGTGCCTTGCGAAGTCGAAGACAGCGGCCTATTGCATGCAATAAAAGTAACGGTGTTGGGAGTTACATCGGTTTCAATGTCCATACCAAAGTTTCACTACATGTTGAAGACAAAATATCGATCTTCGATGTTGGCAAAGAACAGGCAATCTATGTCTTGTCACCACCGCCAATAATTTTTGCATCATTCACACAAATTTCTTTCTGAGCACGTCTCGTAACATCAGTGCAGTGGTCAAATGAGTAGTAACAGCATTTGGAAATAAATGTCATCTATCGTGTTTAGCCCACATGCTCAATTTGTTTGCGAAAAACTATTGAAAGATTGACAAACTACATTAGGTGACTGTTGTTGTTGTTGTTGTTGTTGTTGTTGTTGTTGTTCTTGTGGTCTTCAGTCCTGAGACTGGTTTGATGCAGCTCTCCATGCTACTCTATCCTGTGCAAGCTTCTTCATCTCCCAGTACCTACTGCAACCTACATCCTTCTGAATCTGCTTAGTGTATTCGTCTCTTGGTCTCCCTCTACGATTTTTACCCTCCACGCTGCCCTCCAATACTAAATTGGTGGTCCCTTGATGCCTCAACACATGTCCGACCAACCGATTCTTTCTTCTAGTCAAGTTGTGCCACAAACTTCTCTTCTCCCCAATCCTATTCAATACTTCCTCATTAGTTATGTGATCTACCCATCTAATCTTCAGCATTCTTCTGTAGCACCATATTTCGAAAGCTTCTATTCTCTTCTTGTCCAAACTATTTATCGTCCATGTTTCACTTCCATACATGGCTACATTCCATACAAATACTTTCAGAAATGACTTCCTGACACTTAAATCTTTACTCGATGTTAAATTTCTCTTCTTCAGAAACGCTTTCCTTACCATTGCCAGTCTACATTTTATATCCTCTCTACTTCGGCCATCATCAGTTAATTTGCTCCCCAAATAGCAAAATTCCGTTACTACTTTAAGTGTCTCATTTCCTAATCTAATTCCCTCAGCGTCACTTAATTAGACTACATTCCATTATCCTGGTTTTGCTTTTGTTGATGTTCATCTTATACCCTCCTTTCAAGACACTGTCCATTCCGTTCAACTGCTCTTCCAAGTCCTTTGCTGTCTCTGACAGAATTAGAATGTCATTGGCGGATCTCAAAGTTTTTCTTTCTTCTCCATGGATTTTAATAACTACTCCGAATTTTTCTTTTGTTTCCTTCGCTGCTTGCTCAATATACAGATTGAATAACATCGAGGAGAGGCTACAACCCTGTCTCACTACCTTCCCAACCACTGCTTCCCTTTCATGCCCCTCGACTCTTACAACTGTCATCTGGTTTCTGTACCAATTGTAAATAGCCTTTCGCTCCTTGTATTTTACCCCTGCCACCTTTAGAATTTGAAAGAGAGTATTCCAGTCAACATTGTCAAAAGCTTTCTCTAAGTCTACAAATGGTAGAAACGTAGGTTTACCCTTTCTTAGTGTAGCTTCTAAGATGAGTCGTAGGGTCATTTTTGCCTCACGTGTTCCAACATTTCTACGGAATCCAAACTGATCTTCCCCGAGGTCGGCTTCTACCAGTTTTTCCATTCATCTGTAAAGAATTTGCGTTAGTATTTTGCAGGTGTGACTTATTAAACTGATAGTTCGGCAGTTTTCACATCTGTCAACACCTGCTTTCTTTGGGATTGGAATTATTATATTCTTCTTGAAGTCTGAGAGTATTTCGCCTGTTTCATACATCTTGCTCACCAGATGGTAGAGTTTTGTCAGGACTGGCTCTCCCAAGGTTGTCAGTAGTTCTAATGGAATGTTGTCTACTCCGGGGGCCTTGTTTCGACTCATGTCTTTCAGTGCTCTGTCAAACTCTCCACGCAGTATTATATCTCCCATTTCATCTTCATCTACATCTTCTTCCATTCCCATAATATTGTCCTTAAGTACGTCGCCCTTGTATAGACCCTCTATATACTCCTTCCACCTTTCTGCTTTCCCTTCTTTGCTTAGAACTGGGTTTCCATCTGAGCTCTTGATATTCATACAAGTGGCTCTCTTTTCTCCAAAGGTCTCTTTAATATTCCTGTAGGCAGTATCTATCTTACCCCTAGTGAGATAAGCCTCTACATCCTTACACTTGCCCTCCAGCCATCCCTGCTTAGCCATTTTGCACTTCCTGTCGATCTCATTTTTGAGACGTTTGTATTCCTTTTTGCCTGCTTCATATACTGCATTTTTATATTTTCCACTTTCATCAATTAAATTCAGTATTTCTTCTGTCACCCAAGGATTACTGCTGTGAAATAGATTGTAATATGATTCAAATAAAAAGTAATGGCACTGATGGGCCGAGAAAAGAATCATCCCTCAAATAAATCAGCAAGGATCCACTAGATGAAATTCAACGTTTTATGCGACAAAAAGATTTTTGCAGCTGCGTCTGGTGATTAATAATACTGTCAAGTGCCACGCTCCGCACCACCCATATCACCAACTGCGGATATTATAGACCTGGGAAAAGGTTGTGCCATACTGCGGCATATAGAAATTGGTAGTCCTAAAATATGTGTAGAAAAGTACTCTGCATTCAGAAAGGAAATCCCAATAACTAATATCTTGAAGACCAAAATATCTGGCACGCAACAAACGCAGACTATTGGAGAGAATCTAAAGAATATCATCATAGCAGAAATCAGAAATGGCTTGGTATCACTTGAACGTGTGAACATACTAGCCATAGGAACGCTGTTCGATCCTGGATTCGAGAACGTGTACCTAACGAGATGCTTTTGCATGTTCGAAGGGTATCAGTTACATTAAGGAATTGCTTACAGCTGTTGAAACGACTGTCACTGAGAATGGGCTGGCCGGTGTGTCCGAGCGGTTATAGGCGCTTCAGTCTGGAACCGCGTGACCGCTTCTGTCGCAGGTTCGAATTCTGCCTCGGGTATGGATGTGTGTGATGTCCTTAGGTTAGTTATGTTTAAGTACTTCTAAGTTCTAGGGGCCTGATGACCTCAGAAGTTAAGTCCCATAGTGCTCAGAGCCATTTGAACCATTTTTGTACTGAGAATGGACAATACGTTGATTCATCACAGGAAAACAGAGAAGACAAATTTCATTTATAGATTAAACATTATAAAGTAGCAGAAAAAAAGAATAATTTGTAAACTGTAGCAGAAGCAGACCTACTATCACTATTCAATTAGTATCTGGAGGATCGCCTTCTAGATCTTAAACAGGATCTACTGGAGGTATGGAATCACGTCATCGGTAATACTTATCTAACCCTTCTGTTGTATCGGTAATGACGGACTGTTTCACGAAAACATCTTTAAGACAATAAGCATATCCTGTTTCCCGCTGGTTTTTTTGTAACTGGTCGTCGGGCCTTCACACATTTTCACACGTAACATGAACGACAAGGACACATGAGGAGCACTGTCGGGGAAGAAAAAGTGACTGTCCAGTGAGATCTGAAACAACAAGAAATACACGAGTTAAACGTTTAACATGGTGACTGGCCAAAACAGCCCAGGCTTGCAATACGTTAACATCCCGCATGTTGGCATTCACGCTAGAATAACAAGGAAATAATTGATAGACTAGTAGGGATTATTTCATGTGGCGTTAACAGACTGCTGTAGACGCCTTGTGCTCGGTGATCAGCCGCTGAGCGTGCCGAGTGGGCCTTTTGTTTCGATGAAGTTTCAACTGGCAGGCCGCACTTAATGTGTAAGTACAATCGTGTCCTAGCTCATGGGAATTGAGTTTTGCCTATTATGCAAACTTTCAATTGCCTAAATACTCTTCGGCACATTTGTGACATCATTACCGGGTACTTTTATTCAGGTCTTTCTCTCTTTTGTTCTCCGAGACACTCTACACATCATCATCATCATCATTACTATGGGATCATCTGCCTTCTGGCTCGTATGATACGGCTTGTCAAGAATTTCTCTCCTGTGTCAACGTCTTCATCTCAGAGTAGCACTTGTACACTACGTCGTCAGCTATTTGCTGGATGTATTCCAATCCCTGCCTTCCATTACAGCTTTTACCCTCTCCAGCTTCCTCAGTTGCCGTGCAGTTATTCCCTGACGTATTCATAAATGTCCTATCCTTGTAGTACCATCGTCTTTTCAATGTTTTCCGCACATTTCTCTCTTTGCGATTCTGCGGAGAATCTTCTCATGTCTTATCAGACCAACTAATTTTCAACATCCTTCAACAACATCACGTCTGAAACGCTTCGATTCCCTTCTTTCCTATTTTTCCGACAGTCCATGGTTCACTTCCGTACAATGCAGTATTCCAACGTACGTTGTTAGAAATTTCTCCCTCAAATACTGACAAAATTCTTTTGGTCAAGAATGCCCTCTTTGCCTGTACTGGTCTGTTTTTTACGTCCTCCTTCCTTTGTCCATAACGTGGCATTTGGTTTCCAAAGTATCAAAATATTTTCAGTTCCTCTAATTTGTGGGACCCAATTTTGCAGTTAAGTATATCGAAAATTTCATTTTTCTGCTCCTCATAACTTTATTTCGGTTCACTTTCAACTCCCAGTGTGTGCTTATTATACTGTTCATTCCATTCAACAGGTCCTGCAATAGTTCCATACTTTCACTGAGGACAGGAATGACATCAGAGAATCTTATTATTGACGCATTGATTTAAATAATAAAATACATTATTAGCAGAGCCTTCTCTATCAAGAAGTACCTGACGGTGCAGAGGCCATTGCTAAGGTTGCCCAAGAGGTACATTGTACCCTAAACGCCGCGGCTGCAACCTTCCCGACTGCGAAAGTGACCACCGACAACGTCCATGGCGCTGTGGCCAAAGGACCTCTGAATCGGTCTCCGGCCCAGCTGGTTTACCGCTACAAGATTTGAAGTTGCCACGATGGAGAGACATGTTCTGGGCACTTTGGTCCGGCGCAGCAGTCCCGCCACCATTCTTAATAGAAAGCTTACACATACCAGTCCCGAAACCTGCAGAAGGAACACGACTCGATAGTTATCGGCCGATCACATTACTCAATTCCGACTTCAAGATCTTCACACACCTTCTAGCTGTGCGATTCAGGCATGTATTGCGAGGAATTGTTTCCCATGAACAAACCTCCTTAGGCGGCGATCATAATATACAGACAGCCTTCAGTGAATATCGAGATGTGATTACTGTGGCAACACACTTGCGACTGCCAGGCGCTTTAATCTCCAACGACTTCAATCCAGCGTTTGACCGCTTCAATGATGCATTCCTCGACGCAGTGACGAACCGGATGGCGATTGCCACGACGTTCATGCAAGTGATTTTGCGGATCCTTCGTGGGGCAACGTGCAAGCTTCTCGTCAATGACAGACTTACAGAACCTATACGAATTGAACGTTCAGTACGGCAGGGTTGTCCACTGTCAACAGTGCTTTATGCCATTGCGATGGAACCACTCATTTACGGATTACGGCGACGCTTGACAGGTATTCCACTCCGGGATCACGTATTCCGCTGCTGAGCCTACGTCGACAACTTGGCACTAGTCGTACTTTCAACGGCCGACGCCCAAGCAGCGATGCAGTGGATTACCTGTTACAGTGCAGGGGCAGGGAGCCCTCAAATGTATGTGAATTTCTAAGGGACCAAACTGCTGAGGTCATCGGTCCTTAGACTTACGCAATTCTTAAACTAACTTATGCTAAGGACAACACACCCATGCCCGAGTGAAGACTCGAACTTCCGGCGGGAGGGACCCAGGGAGCGCTATGAACGTCGCAAAATCATGCGCCATGAAGATCGGCCCTAGCCTTCCCGCAGACACCAAAGTCCCCTTTCAACTGGTGGCCACCCTTCACTGTCTCGGATTGGTGTACACGGGAGACATTCGCCGCACCTCAGCGATCAATTTTCGGGCGCTACTGCAACGCATCCGGGCAAACATAAAAAACGATCTACTATGCCCGCTGAATATATGCCAGAGAGTCAACTTCGTCAAAACCCATCTGGCAGCCCGGATACCCCAATCGCGTAGATTGTACTCATCACTGCGACAATGGCAGCCAGACTACAGGCGACTTTTGGGTATTTTATATGTTCTGGAGACATCTTAAAAGTCCAGTATGATGCTCTCACCTTACCGAAGCGGGATGGTGGCATCGATCTGGTTAACGTGAGAGCCAGGATCACGGGACTTAACATCAATACTATGCTCCAGTTATGAAAAATCCAAAATGCTGGTATTGCGCTGTGGCAGAGCGGTTCTAGGCGCTTAAGTCCAGAACCGCGCTGCTGCTACTGTCGCAGGTTCGAACCTTGCCTCGGGTTTGGATGTGTGTGGTGTCCTTAGGTTAGTTAGGTTCTAGGGGACTGATGACCTCAGATGTTGAGTCCCATAGTGCTTAGAGCCATTGAACTAGTTTTGCTGGAATGTTGACCACCGAGCTCGCACCTGTTTCGAGACGCCCACCCGCGTCTTTGGCACACATCCTACCTCCGATGTTCCACATCGGCTGTTTCTTTTTGGAACACATGCACCGAGCTCCCCAGGACCAGGAAGACGACCACCCGCGACATCTGCAGCATTCTGAGAACGTACCCACCCTGAAACCCCATCGAAGCACGTCACCCCCAGGTATCGTGGCCTACAGTTTGAGAAACGATCCACCAACCATACCACACCACTGACACCACCACTTCATGGTACCATCGCGGTGGTGGACTTACCCTATGCCTCACATGCAATATCGGAGATACA
Source organism: Schistocerca gregaria (assembly GCF_023897955.1). NCBI lineage: Eukaryota > Metazoa > Arthropoda > Insecta > Orthoptera > Acrididae > Schistocerca > Schistocerca gregaria. Next base: position 303,897,517 of record NC_064925.1, on the reverse strand, counting down.
GATTCACGTCGTTTTGTGTGTGAGCTAGCAGCAACTATCTATACTCTCGTGCAGAAGATTGTGGCTTTCTACCTCTGAGTACCCCCGCATCATGTTTCTCCTACCACGATGATATATCCTGACGCGACCTGATTTCCATCGTCGAAGTGGCACGCCATCACATAGATCAGTGGCATGGCTTTGGGGACGACATCGTCGATCCGGCGGACTTTTGGACACGCCTCCAAGTCCACGACCACATTCTTCGCCGACATCAACACTATCGGGCCACTTTCGCGAACTATTTACAGAGTATTTTCGTCAACCCGCCTCGGAGCTGGAATCTCAACGAAACATGCCAGTCAAGACTAGACGATCCCACGTTCCCCTTCTAATGGTCAATGATAGAATGGACGTTGTTCTGATGGCACGCCAATGTGTAGCATGGCGCAGCAAGTATTCCTAATTTCTTTCACTTCATTTTTCTTCTCATCTTCAAAGGTTTTTTTCATTGCACATGTTTATCCTGTTCACGCATAGCTCTGTATCTGCAGCCTATTTGTTTTCTTTCTCATGTGCTCCCCCATAAAAAAAAAGAAGTTGGATTGCTGCTGATGCTGAGTCTGTATACTTCTTTACGTTTACAAAAAAAGAAGAGGGATGTTGAGAAAATATATTTATTTATGTTTTACGTTTTTAAGGACTAGTGTTTAATTTTATGAAGAACGTCTTTTATTTTCAAATAATAGAGGTTTTTATTAGTTAAAAAAAGGTCGGTTGAGCACTTGCCCTTCAGAAAAAAGTCGGCTAGAGCGTAAAAAAAGAAAAACAAAAAAAGTCGGAATTGCCCTGGAAATGTAAAGGACCCGAGCTCGAGTCTTGGTCGGGCACAGAGCTTTCATCTGCTAGGAAGTTTCATATCAGCGCACACTGCGCTGCAGAGCGAAAATCTCATTCTCCAGTACCAAAAATGAAGAGGTGCCACTAGGCATGCATTTTAGAGACCGTGTTTACTTGACTTCTTTTCTAGTTCAGTTTTGCCGCCTAGACGTGAAACTCCCTGTATATGATGACGCTACATGTTTACAGTGACGCTCCTTTTGCGTTGCTCATAGCTTTGATTACATAAGCTGATTTTTTTCTAGTTGTAGCTTACGATTCGAAAGCAATTACAATGCCTGCCAATCCTGTTTTCATGTGTCGTCGAACTACTATTTTAATATAGAGTGAGGGTTTGTATGTATTTCTGAAACCTTATTTCTCGAGTGTACTTCTTATCTGCAATGTCTTTGTTGATATATACAACTCATATACAACAGAACACACAGGCAGTGTGTTTCGTGACGTTTGACGTTCTAGATTGCGAGTGGTGTCCATTGAAATCATGTACCATGTTTCTGTGTGTATTTGTAGAACATACGAGTATACAGATGAGGACAGGAACCACGAGAAATAACTATGGGAGCTATTTAATAATATATGGAAACACCTACAAAACTTGACAGTATACTGAATAAGACTTGAATAAATGTATCTATTGATACTGGTACAAACGTACAGAAAGATATTTGGGCAATAAAAAGGTTAATTGTCGGCATAACAGGCGGACCTGAATTTCCATACCCTAGTCTGCAAACACGTCTGATGTTAGAACTGTGAACCTAAACACGCATCGTCCCTGTCTGAGACAGACATCTTTAGGTATAAAACAGGTAATTGCGTCCAATATTAAACGAAAATTCAAATTCATTGACAACTTATGGGGTGTATAGAGGACACCGGAATTCCGACAGGTAGTATCATTCTCCAATAAAAGTAACTGAGCGTTAGAATTACATCCTATATACAAAGTCGGCATCCGTATTTGTTTAATTGAATTCCCTTTTCCATTGTTTTATTTTTACGGTTTAAATAAATTTCTGTTGTCTCCCCGTACCAGCGTTCTTGATAATGGATTGTTTTGGCTAAAATGATAGTATCAAGAAATTTTACTTGAAAGCCTCCACACTATAAAACATAGTTCGTTGTGCTGCAGTCTCAGCCTAAGATGAAATCAAGAAAAGTTTCCTTCAGACATCAAAGCCTCTGGAAGTACATCTAGAAAATGAAAGCCTTACATTGTGGAAATCTAAGTATCAAGACTGGATGGAGCCGCATGAACATCTTCCAGTTGTTACAATAAGAACTGGGTTATTTGCAGCTCCTTTAATCGGATAAAAACTGGTGCTGGTTGGGCTAAGTCACCACCTAGGTCACAGAGTTTCATATCCGGTGACAGCAAGAGCGAACGCGGCCAAGAACAGTCAGCCATATCTGCTAATGTCCTCTCTGTCCATTTTCATGTTCACAACTAGAATTATTGGTTGCCGGTGACAATAGCCTAGGTGTGACTCAGTCTTGGATAAACGTTTTCTGAATGTACAGTTGGTCAATTCCTCTGCCCTGTTATTTTACTTCTATAATGTATATAGACATAACTATGATGGTCATGTAATCTGTTATATCTGTGAAGCAGAGGTTATTTATGTAAGTCTGGAATCTTCTCCCAAACCACTGGACTGATTCCAGCCAAATTTGGCACAGAAACAGTAGTCCTCACAAGTATCAGCATTGTATAGGTTATGACCTAGTTTCAATAGGAATGGAGATGCGTGCAAAAATATATATTTTTTTATCCCCAGGTGTATAGACAGGCCCCCACACCAGCCATGTTGTATGGGAACAGTATTGGCCAAGCAAATCAACCTGTTTTGCTGGGCAATCTACATGTCAGGGGAGAAGAAACGATTTTCTGGGCCATGACATGTAGGCTGCTCTGCATGACAGGCATGTTATTTTGGAGTAGTATCGGCCTGCTTTATCGACATGCTTTATATGGAGACGTGTATGTCAGGAGCAAATAAATAATTAACCAGCCCTGATGTGTAGCCTGCTCTGCATGACAGGTATATAGTGACAGGTATTGGCTGCTGTATTGAACTGTATTGCATTGGCTACATACGCCAATGAGCATGGCTGAGGACATATTGATATAGATAGAGGAGGGGATGGACAGTGTGAAGGATAGGAGGAAATTGATGGAGACAGGGGAGGAGGGGGGGGGAGATCCATGAGGGAGGTGGAAGGCATAGAGAGGTGGTGGGCAGGTGAAAGAGGGGGTAGAGATGGAAAGAGATAGGGGGAGGAGGAGGATGTGGTTAGAGGGAGAAAGAGAGGAAGATGTGGTTAGAGAGAGAGGAGGTGGAGGAAATGCAAAAAGAGAGGGTGATGAGAAGATGAAGGTACAGATAAGAAATAGATAGATAGAGGTGGGAGGATGAGAGGAACGGACCAAGGTGGAGGGGGGAGAGAATGCAGAGAGTGGGAGGAGAAGGAGGTGTGATCAATTTATATGTGATGAATGTACATCCAGGGAAAGCTATGGAGAAATGGTAGTCATGTGTGTACTGAACTTAATGTATTTAAAATGCTTCTGACATGAGTAAAAATCAATCTGCAAAGTAAATAAGTAAAAAAGCATCACATATATACCACATCTATGACGCTCAACACTCACATTAAGAATATTATGAAGTGACCACAGTAATTTATTTACAATATGTCTGCTGTTTACAATTCAGCATCGTACAGTAAATATCAAAGCGGAAAACCATGTGGACCGCAACAAAACAAACTGCCATCTACTGGAACTCATTGCAGCAACAAACGACATGCTGTTCATCGAAACATCTATGTAAGTGAAACCAGTTCTGGCACTGCAATAAAACATTTTAAAAAGTATTTTTGGCTGGTTGCATCACGCACCAATGAAATGTTTATCGCTTATTCCGTTTTCGCTACCCATGTCGTAAAACCTCATCATTAGACAGTACGTTTTAATTTATTACTTCTTTACTACTAACTATAGGCAGTTCCACATATGCTACTCAATGTGCCTGCATTTTACGACACACAGTTAGGGAAATGTGATATTATAAACATTGAGATGTGTGAAGAAGTAGCTTATCTGAAAGTGGAGCACAAACTACGCAGACTATACCCGTCCAATGTTTGATAATGAGAGCATTTAGCGATTTCCGACAGACTTTCAACATAATTTCAAATCTTTTCTAACCTTTCTCGTTAGTCTAGGGGTGGATATTTCAAAGCTAATAAAATAAATGTAATTAGTGTTTATGTCTATAACCATAAAGGTTTTACATGCTTAATATAAAATATCTAATACGTTAACTCATTTGTAAAGTGATGAGAGTTTCGCATCTCGCGCAAATGACTGGCAACTTCCAAAACCATTCGAGAAGCTACTTTATCTTCAGTGTAACTACTCCCATAATTTTTATCTTTCCATGACAATGGAAAACTTTATAGCTGGACGAGAATGGATTTTCTTAGCTAACGAGACGTATCATATAGTGGAGAAACGATGAATTAATAACATTATAACAATGCCGGGCTGAAACTTGCCATTTGCCTTGGATATAAGTCGCAGAATACTGCGGACGTAAATATCCCTCGAACCCGCTAAGAATGAGCGGGTCACAGGTGGATACGCTATCTGATCAAAAGTATCTGGTAACTCATATATAACGCAGAACTGACCACTAGATGCAACGAGTCGTGGTGCTGCCAGTGTAAAGGAGGCAGGAGGTACTGTATTGTCTGGATACGGATCATCTACACCTCTCGCAAACTTGATCCCCCTCACCCACTTGTCTCTCCCATCCTTCTCACCCCCGTCCGCTGCCGCTGTTGTACTCCCACAACCCACCCGCTCTCCTTCTCTCCACACTCCATACCCTTGCCCGAAGTGGGTTCCGCCAACTCCTCCTCCCTGATGATGGCCTCATCACCTCATCTACTCCCCCTTCCAACTTTGATCCTCCCCTTTCTCCCTCTATGTTTTTCCTCCAGGTCACCCTCTCTCCCTTCTCTCCCTCCTCTCTTCCTCCCTCTTCTCCCCCGGGCTTCCCCTTCCCCCCTACCTTCTTCCCTTCCCTCCCTTCTCCTCTGCCACTCCTACACACACCTTTTCCCTTTGGCAGGTCCCCAGCTTTGTGCCTGAACAGTGACTCTTCGTGCGCTGGAGATCGTCGCCAATGTTTGTGTGTCTCTTCGTGTTAGTGCTTACATGTCTCAACGTTCGTGTAATTTCTGTTTCTGTGTTTGTGAACAAGTGCTGAACGTTTTTAATTCGGATAACGCGCCTGTGAATGTCTTCATGTATTTTAATATGTCTGTCTACTGTTTTTATCCACCGTGGTTTTTTTGTCTCTTATTATACTATATGTGTTATCTGTGGCCGAAAAGCGGCATAGATAGGCCGCTGCCGGCCTACCCTTCCTGTAAAGGTGTTGAAATAACAATAAAGAAAAAATAATTATATTGTCGGTAGAGGAGCAGTAGCAGAAGAGTGGTTCAGTGGCTTAGAACATGGACTAGTAACTGGGTGTCGTCTCAGTAGTATACCCATCACAGACATTTCAACCCTTCTGCAGTTGGCCAAATCGATTGTTGGGAACGTGATGGTGAAGTGCAAACCCGAAGAATCAGCCATACGTAAACCAGGACCAGAAACACTGCACGAACCTAGAGCATTACTGAGAGTGGTTAAAAAAAAAGAGGCATGAAACGAGAGAATGGAATCAATCACGACTTCCAAAGAGCTACCAACGGCCAGTTAGCATAATGACTGTGCGTAGGGAGTTAGAATGGGGTACATTAGTCGAGCAGCCCCTCATAAGTGACATATCCTGAAGTGAATGCTAAGCGACGCTCAAGGTGAGACGCCACTGGGCAGCGGATTGGAAAAGAGTAATTTGGAGTTACGGATGACGCTGTCCTTATTGACTTTTGTTTGGCGATTGCCTGAAGAACATCACGTGACATCTTGCGTAGTGCCAACAGTGAAGTACGAAGCAGGCAATGTTACAGTTTGAGGATTTTTTGTGGTTAGGGTGTGGTTGTCTTAATGAGTTTAGGAAAACGTTAATGCGGGAGGATAGGAACACATTTTACAGCGTTGTGTATTGCGTACAGTAGAAGAACAGTTCGGAGACAATGATTGTTTGTATCATTATGGTAATGCATAATATCACAAAGCAGCATTTGAAATGCACTGGTTTCTTCAAAATAACAATCCTGAAATGGACTGGCCTGTCTAAAGTCCCTACCTGAACCCAATGGACCACCGTTCAGATGAGTTAGAACGTCGACTTCAGTCCAGACCCCAGTGACCAACAGCAGTACCTTTCCTGGTTTCGGCTCTTGGGGAAGAATGCGCGTTTCTTCCACATACAATCAGACACCTCAATGAATGTGGCCCGAGCAGGGTTCAAACAGGCGAACGGTGGACACACTCTTTATTAATGACCTCTAATCGATATCTGGATACTTCTGATCCTATAATGTAAGGTCATACCTACATGAAGGGCTAGTGGCATGCTATGGACCAAAATACTGGTGCGTGAAGTAGAAAGTTGTGCACCTGGACAGCCTCAGGTAAGTGGTTGAAGAACGTACCTGTGCGCGAGGTGGCTCGCAGCTCGAGGTCCGAGAGCCGTGTGGACGCGGAGCTGTAGCCGTCGGTGGGGAGGCTGCCGTAGCCGGAGCTGTCCTTACAGCAGGCCACGTCCTCGGAGGGCGCCTTGTGCAGCGTCAGAGCGCTCTCCGCCGGCTCCGCCCCCACCCCCACCTCCGGCGTGGCCGCCCCCGCCGCCCCCGCAGCCGCCTCCTCCTCCGTGTCGGAGCCGGAGGCGCCGTTGCCCGGCTCCCTGCAGATGTTGGGGTTGGACGCGCCGTCCGGCAGTCGCAGCGCCGCCAGGTCGCTGCCGCCCCCGCAGCCGCTGCCGCCCCCGTAGCCTTCGCCAGCTCCGCTACAGCCCATTCGCAGCAACAGCGTCCTGTGCAGGAGCCGCCGCCCTGGGGACGGCTGGGGACTCGCCGACCGCCGCATGCTGCGCTGAGCCTCGCTGCGGACAGCAGAGGCCAGTGGTTCAGATAGAGTTGTGGCTCTGCCGCAGGCTACCGTAGACTATTGCAAGTAAGCGTAGGCTACGGTAGGTTTCCTAGCAGCCGTGTTACCTGTATGTCAGCTGTGCTGCGTGCATATCACGCCTTACCTCATTTCTATTGCCTTGTTTGCTCTACGATCAGTGTCTTACGATAGATTCCTCTAGAAAACGAAAGCTACCACCTACAGACTGAATGAGTATATATAAAGCGCCGATAACCTATAGAACACTTTTGTGCTGGATAGTTGTCCTCCTGTCTGTTATTTAAAAATTAACAGTATTTATAGCAAAACTGAAATTATGGATGTGGATTTGCAACAATCAAGTTGAAGGGTCAGTAACTTGTGTTACTATTGCAATATGACAAACAGCGAAAGATGCAAAACATGTCTTTCTGTTACTTGATGATGACTAGTTTTGGGTTTTATTTATAACCAATTCTCAAACCGTTCTGCGAAACAATACGCATTCAATGAGAACAGATGTTGCTCCGCTCAGCCGGCCGCTGTGGCCGAGCGGTTCGAGACGCTTCAGTCCGGAACCGTGCTGCTGCTACGATCGCAGGTTGGAATCCTGCCTCGGGCATGGAGGTGTGTGATGACCTTAGGTTAGTTAGGTTTAAGTAGTTCTAAGTCTAGGGGAGTGATGACCTCAGATGCTAAGTCCCATAGTGCTTAGCCGGCCGCGGTGGTCTAGCGGTTCAGGCGCTCAGTACGGAACCGTGCGACTGCTACGGTCGCAGCTTCGAATCCTGCCTCGGGTATGGATGTGTGTGATGTCCTTAGGTTAGTTAGGTTCAATTAGTTCTAAGTTCTAGGGGACTGATGACCACAGATGTTAAGTCCCATAATGCTCAGAGCCATTTGAACCATAGTGCTTAGAGCCATTTGAACCATTACTCCACTCATGAAACCGGTTTCATTACCAGTTGCATTGTATTCCTCTGGATAACGATTGTCATGATATTTTGCTACGTGCAGTAATATTTATTCTGAATGGATGCCTATTGCTTCACAGGATGGTTTGAGAATGGATTATGAATACATCTCTAACAAAATAGCTAGTTTGCAGCTTTGGGTGTTTGTTATATTGATATTGGAAATTTTAATTGTTTAAATCAAGTTTCATCTTAAGACTGTTTATCTGTAACGGAAAAAGAGGGATACTGCAGTAAAAATAAAAAGAAATACTTATTTACCACATAGCACCAGAAAATACAACTTCCTCAAAAAAAGGGTAAAATTAAAAAAACAGCACAAAACCAAATCATATCAAACTTCACTTCAATACTTTGCCGAGCTCACATAACACATGTTGCTCTTGGTCATAAACATCTTTCTCACTTACCAATAATAACAGGAAACTATTGCCTTTGTTCATGACGAAGAAAGTTCTATTAGCACAAAATTACAAGAAAAATCTCTCTAAGCAGTATGGGACTTAACATCTGAGTTCATCAGTTCCCTAGACTTAGAACTACTTAAACCTAACTAACCTAAGGACATCACACACATCCATGCCCGACGCAGGATTCGTACTTGCGACCGTAGCAGCAGCGCGGTTCCGGACTGAAGCCCCTAGAGCCGCTCGGCTACAGCGACCGGCCGCAATAACAACAATAATTAGGTTTTTGCATGTAAACTGTACTTACATCAAAAGTAATTGCTTTGACTACGTAAGAACGAAGTTATATGATCAACTTATTACTTATATATGCAATTTATATTTTGTAAGGCTATAAAATACACATTGACTGACACACGACGATGTTCGGTTCTGATTATGTATAAAACAAGCAGACAAACGATAAAGAAAGAGAAGTTGTTCCAGTTTCTCTCACACATGCATTTATGTTCCTTTCATCACCTGTACTACCGGCAATCCCACTGTTTATTATGTACTGTACCAAAACTAACGAACTGTAGTTTTGGTTGGGCGCAACTTTGACTTTCTGTTGTTAACTACATTCGTCAGGAATGGTAATGATCATACCAGATATTTGTCGTACTGAAGAATATCCTCTATCCATTTTTTTGCAATCAGCCAAGAAGCGACCTCACTGAACTAACAGCCACACTGTCACGAATAATCGCGACGTTTTGCACGTTTGACCAGACGAGGACGCCCAGAACTCTTAATGTTCGCTGTGGAAACCGATTGATCGAACTTAACAATAAATCTTCGAATTTTTGATTCATTCACCTAGAATCACGAGAAGTCGTATCACTTCACAAGTTTCTCCATTCTGATAAGACCAGTAAATACCCCTACCCTCGATTCTTTGAAGACTCGGAATCCCATGTATGAAACAACTTCAAACTTCCCATTACCTCGCAAATGATTTAATACGTTAAACACACGGTCCAGTTACATTAACATGACAACCGCCTGTGTTCGACGTCACTGTGCAGTAACCACTCACAGACGACGGTGGCAGCAGTAGCATTGGCAAGTGTCTGGTCTCGGGAGGTGTGGCGATGCGGAAAACAGTGCAATCGTTGTCATAATTCTGAAACGGAGTGATATATCTCACGACCAAAGCGCATGCTCATCATCTTGCAGTCCACAGGTGGAAGCATTTCCGAAATTGTGTGTCTGTAAACTGTTCGCGTACAGCCGTAGTTAAAGTATACTGCGTGTGGCAAAATGGCACTTTCCAAAACAGGTGCCGAGGCAACTGTGGTGGTGGAGCATCACGAGCCATAGATGAGGAGGGTGAACGACGGCTGCGGAGATGTGTATGGGCTAGTAGAGGTGCAACTATTGAGAAATAAACCACCTAGTGGAAGCAAGTGTCATTCAACAGTGTCTCCTCAACGACAGTTCAGCGAACGTTGGTACGTATGGGTTCCGTACATATTTACCCTTTTTGTGCTGTGACAGAAAAATTCATCATTTGGTTTCATTTTTCATCCTGTTACAGCATGGTGTATTGCTTATTCTATGAAGCGCCATAAAACTAGTATAGGCATCTGTATTCAAATACAGTGATATGTAAACAGGCAAAATACGGCGCTGCGGTAGGCAACGCCTATGTAAGACGAGTGTCTGGCGCAGTTCCTAGATCGGTTACTGCTGCTACAATGTCAGGTTATCAAGATTTAAGTGAGTCTGAACGTAGTTTTATAGTCGGCGCAGGAGCGATGGGTAGGTTTCCTAGCAGCCGTGGCAGCCGTGTTACCTCATCTCCGAGTGAGCGATGAAGTGGGGATTTTCCCGTACGACCATTTCACCAGTGTACCTGACTATCAGGAATTCGGTAAAACACCGACGTCGCTGCGACCGGAAAAAGATCCTGCAAGAACGGGACCAACGATGACCGAAGAGAATCGTTCAAGAAGACAGAAGTGCAACCCTTCCGCAAATTGCTGCAGATCTCAATGCTGGGCCATTAACAAGTGTCAGCGTCCGAACCATTCAACGAAACATCATCGATTTGGGCTTTCGGCGCCGAAGCCCACTCGTGTACCCTTGATGGGTGCACGACACTAAGCTTTATGCCTCGGCTAGGCCCGTTAACAGCGACATTAGACTATTGATGATTGGGAACATGCTGCTTCGTCGTTTCAAATTGTATGGAGCGGATAGCCGTGTGCTGGTATGGAGACAGCCTCATTAATCTATGGACCCTGCATGTCAGCAGCGGACTGTCAAGCTACTGGAGGCTCTGTAATGGTGTGAGGCATGCTCAGTTGGAGTGATATTGGACCTCTGAACAGGTAGAGGATTTCTAACTGCTTGCTGATTTTACTTAAGACCAAAACCTCGTCGGGTATTTACTGAGATCAATTTACAAAATTTTTCTTTCAGAGTCATCGAACGCTTCTCTAATGGCTCTACTCGCACTCATTTTCGTTTCGTTCAGCTTTTATTTGCCAGTTAGGTTTTGACTTCTCTTGAGTCTGTGATGAAACTCTCTTTGTTTACGTAGCAGTTTTCTGACACGGCTGTAAAACTACGATTGGTCTTTGATGTCCCTTAAGACTTTGTTATTGTCTAAGGCTTATTGAACGTTGATTTTGAATTTTTCCATTTATGCTCCACATCTTCGGCCTCAGCACTGAATTTTTGTTGTTGACTACTCACATAGTCTGAAATTTGCATCCTGTCACTCTTGCTCAGCAGAAATGTTTACCTATCTTACTTTTCTTATTGTAAAACTCATGGTCATAGTTGCTACCACAGCATTATGATCAGTGATACCTTCCTCTAAGTTAACTGACTCAATAAGTTCACGTATGTTTGTTGCTAGGAGGTCTAATACTTTTCGTTAACGAGTTGGTTGTGCAATTATCTGCCGGAAGTAACGTAGATGTTTTCACTATTAAGACACTATAGTCTGCGTACAAGTATTCAGTCTCATGGTTAGACACACAATAACGAAATTCGAGTTCAGATCAAATCAACAATCGTAATGTTTATGGAAAGTAAAATAACGTACACCGAGGTGACAAAAGTCATGGGATACCTCCTAATATAGTGTGGGAACTCCTTTTTGCAGCGTAGCGCAGTAGCTCGACGTGACATGGACTCAAGTTTCGAAATCCTCTGCAAAAAAAAAAAAATTGAGCTATGCTGTCTCTACACCAGTCCATAACTGCGAAAGTGTTGCCGGTGCAGGATGTTGTGCGCGAACGGACCCCTCGGTAATGTACCATAAATGTTCGACGGGTTTCATGTCGGGTGATGTGGGTGGTCGAATCATTCGCTCGAAATGTCTGGAATGTTCTACAATCCAATCGCGAACAACTGTGGCGCAGTGGCATGGCGCACTGTCGTCCATAAAAAATTCCATCGTTGTTTGGGAACATGAAGTCCATGAATTGCTGCAAATGGCTTCCAAGTAGCCGAACATAATCTGTTTCAGTCAATGATCGATTCAGTTGGACTAGAGGATCCAGTTCATTCCATGTAAAAACAGTCCACACCATTACGGAACCAAAACTATCTTTCAGAGCCTTGTTGACAATTTGGGTCCATTTGTGGATATCTAAAAGAGCTATATGACACAAATAGCAAACCAGAAACTCTGGAACTTGAATCACACAAGAGTGTAAGTGATGACGAGAAAGGACCAGCCATGATAATGGAAGAAGTAAAGTCTGCCATAGCTGCAATGAAAAATGGCAAAACGGTAGGTACAGATACGATACCGGGAGAAATATTAAAATGCTTGAACCAAGATGGAATAAGAGAAATATTGAGATTATGTTAAAATATATAAGAGTGGTGAATGGCCTTAGGACTTTCTGACAACAGTAATGATTCCATTACCGAAAAAACAAGGAACCAAGAAATGCAGCGAGCACAGGACAATCAGTCTCATTTCATATGCAGCCAAAGTGATGTTAAGAATAATTAATAAAAGACTTGAAAAAGTAATGGAGGAGAATATTGGCGAGGAGCAGTGGGCTTTAGACGGAATATGGGCACCAGAGATGCAATAGGGCTTCTACGAATCTTGGGAGAAACGTTTATTGAAAAAGGAAGAGACCTATATATGTGCTTCATCGATCTAGAAAAGGCATTTGACAATGTGGTTTGGGACAAACTGACGACTATAATGAGGGAAAAGAGAGTGAGCTGGTAAACCAGAAGACTTGTAAACTCATTATATCTTAATCAAAAAGTTTCAATTACAGTGGGAGGAGAAAGTACAAACTGGATCGGACTAGGAAAAGGAGTAAGACAAAGATGCTGTCTATCACCTTCTCTTTTCAACCTCTACTTGGAAAATATTATTGACCAATGCTCATTAGATGACATAGGCGTAGAAATTGGAGGAAGAAAAGTATGGTGTTTGAGGTTTGCTGATGACATGATCCTTCTAGCTACAGGGGAAAAACAATTACAGGATTAGGTTCAAATGGTTCAAATGGCTCTGAGCACTATGGGACTTAACATCTTAGGTCATCAGTCCCCTAGAACTTAGAACCACTTAAACCTAACCTAAGGACATCACACAACACCCAGCCATCACAAGGCAGAGAAAATCTCTGACCCCGCCGGGAATCGAACCCGGGAACCCAGGCGTGGGAAGCGAGAACGCTACCGCACGACCACTAGATGCGGGCCAGGATTAGGTGGACACCATTGAAACTAACGGAAAAATATGGAATGAAGATTAACACAAATAAAACAAAAGTATTGGCACTAGGAGGAAATAAGGAAATAACAATTTTGCTGAATGGAGAAATACTAGAACAGGTGCAAAATTTTAAGTATCTTGGAAGCAGGATAGACATTGACTGGAAGTGTACCACAGAAATTAAAACAAGGATAGCAATGGCAAAAGAGGCATTTTATAAGAAAAGGAGAATTTTCTGAAGCGGTCTGGACAGAGAACCCAGGAAGAGACTCATAAAATGTCTTGTATGGAGTGTTCTTCTACATGGCGCTGAAACATGGACTATGAGGAAGAAAGAGAAAGGCTGGAGGCTTTTGAGATCTGGACATTGCGGATGATGGAAAGAATAAGTTGGATGGACATAGTAAATAACGATGAGGTGCTGAGAAGAGTGGGACAGAAAAGGCAGTTACTAGATGTAATAAGGAGAAGAAAAAGAAACTGGATTGGGCATATATTAAGAAAGAATGATGGACTGATAAAAACAGTTTTAGAAAGTTATGTAGAAGGGAAAAGGAAGCGAGGAAGGAAGAGATTCCAGATACTGGATGACATGATGGATGGTACAACATACAGCAGCCTTAAGAAGGAGGCAATGGATCGCAGAAAGTGCAGAGGCAAAGGACCTGCTAATGTAGCAGATAACTGATGATGATGAAGTGAATTTAGACTTTTTGGGCGAAATTCGATTATGAAGTCTCCTCGGGTTATCAGCCGAGCCAACGCGTCGTTCTGTGGCAACGTTTCAGCAAGTCGAAGTCGCCTGAAGATGACAAGTAGGAAACTTGTGGAAACGTTGCCGCAGAACGACGCCTTAACACGGCTGATAACCCAAGAAGACGTCAAGAACTCGGGCTCCTGGCTTCGCGGGATCTGCGTCACACTCGAACCTTACCAACAGCTCGGGGTCTGTGGCACAGACCTTACCATCAGCTCTTAGAAACTGAAATTGGGACTCATTTGACCACGCTACTGTTTTCCAGTCGTCCAACCGATATGGTAACGAGACCAGGAGAGGAGCTGTAGGTGATATTATGCTGTTAGCAAAGGCATTCGCCCCAGTCATCTGCTGCCATAATGCACTAACGCCTAATTTCGCCTCACTGTTGTAATGGATGAGATCTTCGTACGTCCCACATTGATTTCTGCGGTTGTTTCACGCAGTCTTACTTGTCTATTGGCACTGACAACTGTACGCAAACGGTCGTAAGTTAAGGCAGTCGGCCACTGCGTTGTCCGTGGTGAGATGTAGTGCCTGAAATTTTGTGTCCACGACACATTCTTGACGCTGTGGATCTCGGAATATTCGGTTTCCTAACTATTTCATAAATTTAATGTCCCATGTGTCTAGTTCCAACTACCATTTTGCGTTAAAAGTCTGTTAATTCCCGTCTGCGGTCATAATTACGTATGAAACCGTTTCACATGAATCACCAGAGTACAAATGACTGCTACGACAATGCAATTGCACTTTTATTCCTAGTGTACGCGATATGCATATCGGTATGTCACGACTTACGTCATGTAAGTGTACAACAATGTGGTCAAGCAATAAACAGAAATACACTGCGAGATTCTAAACCGGCACGCTATTTGAACACTTTATTAGTGTATTATTAGATTAGATAGATCATGAATACGACACTTCGTAAAGATGTGGAACGTGTCAGGTTAAAAAAAGGTGTCTATATAAGATATTACATTATACAAAACATTACATGACAATATTTTTAATTTTTTGTGGGGTTGGGGAAATTACCCACCTACTATATCCAAAAATTCATCTAATGAGTAGAAGGAGTCGCCATTAAGAAATTCTGTTAATTTACTTTTAAATGCTATATGGCTGCCTATCAGATTTTTGATGCTATTAGGTAGGTGACCAAAGACTTTTGTGGCAGCATAATTTACCCCCTTCTGAGCCAAAGTTACATTTAACCTTGAGCTGTGAAGATCATTCTTTCTCCTAGTGTTGTAGCCATGTACACTGCTATTACTTTTGAATTCATTCCGGTTGTTAATAACAAATTTCATAAGTGAGGCCACAGTGAAGATCTCTAGCTCTGTAAATAAGTGTCTGCAGGATGATCTTGGATGAGCTTCAGCAATTATTCTGATTACACGCTTTTGTGCAATGAACCCTCTTTTACTCAATGATGCGTTATCCCAGAATATGATGCCATAGGAAAGCAGAGAATGAAAATAGGCATGGTAAGCTAATTTACTGAGATGTATATCGCCAAAATTTGCAATGACCCTAATAGCATAAGTAGCTGAACTCAAACGTTTCAGCAGATCCCCTGTGTGTTTTTTCCAGTTCAACCCCTCATTAATGCATACACCTAGAAATTTTGAATATTTTAGCTTAGCTACCGATTTCTGGTCGAAGTCTATATTTATTAATGGTGTCATTCCATTTACTGTGTGGAACTGTATACACTGTGATTTGTCAAAGTTTAATGAGAGCCCGTTTGCAGAGAACCACTTAATGATTTTCTGAAAAACATCGTTTACAATTTCACTATTTAATTCTTGTCTGTGGGGTGTGATAGCTATACTTGTATCGTCGCCAAAAAGTACCAACTTTGCATCTTCATGAATATGGCTTAATGGCTCTGAGCACTATGGGACTTAACATCTTAGGTCATCAGTCCCCTAGAACTTAGAACTAGTTAAACCTAACTAACCTAAGGACATCACACACTTCCATGCCCAAGGCAGGATTCGAACCTGCGACCGTAGCAGTCCCGCGGTTCCGGACTGCAGCGCCTAGAACCGCAAGGCCACCGCGGCCGGCCATGAATATAGAATGGCAAGTCATTAATATATATTAAGAATAGTGGAGGACCCAAGACTGAACCTTGCGGCACCCCATTCTTGATAGTTCCCCAGTTTGAGAAATCAGCAGTTTTTTGCGTATTGTTGTTGTTGTTGTTTTTGTTGTGGTCTTCAGTCCTGAGACAGGTTTGATGCAGCTCTCCATGCTACTCTATCCTGTGCAAGCTTCTTCATCTCCCAGTACCTACTGCAGCCTACATCCTTCTGAATCTGCTTAGAGTATTCATCTCATGGTCTGCCTCTACGATTTTTACCCTCCACGCTGCCCTCCAGTACTAAATTGGTGATCCCTCAATGCCTCAGAATATGTCCTACCAACCGATCCCTTCTTCTTGTTAAATTGTGCCACAAACTCCTCTTCTCCTCAATTCTATTCAATACCTCATCATTAGTTATGTGATCTCCCCATCTAATCTTCAGCATTCTTCTGTAGCACCAAATTTCGAAAGCTTCTATTCTCTTCTTGTCTAAACTATTTATCGTCTACTTTTCACTTACATACATGGCTACACTCCATACAAATACTTTCAGAAACGACTTTCTGACACTTAAATGAATACTCGATGTCAACAAATTTCTCTTCTTCAGAAACGCTTTCCTTGCCATTGCCAGTTACATTTTACATCCTCTCTACTTCGATCATCATCAGTTATTTGGCTCCCCAAATAGCAAAACTCCTTTACTACTTTAAGTGTCTCATTTCATAATCTAATTCCCTCAGCATCACCCGATTTAATTCGACTACATGCCATTATCCTGATTTTGCTTTTGCTGATGTTCACCTTATACCCTCCTTTCAAGAGACTGTCCACTCCGTTCAACTGCTCTTCCAAGTCCTTTGCTGTCTCTGAAAGAATTACATACTATGTGAACTGCTTATTTCAACTTTCTGCACTCTTCCATTTAGGTATGATTTAAACCATTTGAGCACTGTCACATTCATACCACAGTACTTGAGCTTATCTAGAAGTATTCCACGATATACACGATCAAAAGCCTTTGATAGATCACAAAAAATCCCAACGGGTGACTTCCGGTTACTCAGAGCGTTTAATATTTCATTAGTGAAAGTATATATGGCATTTTCCGTTGAAAAACCCTTCTGGAAACCAAACTGACATTTTGTTAAAACTTTATTTTTGCAATGGTGTGAAGCTACTCAACATCTCCTGAGGTGGGGGGGAGTAAATTTGTGTCCGGTTCCTTTCGTCGGATCTCATTCGTGGTGCAGATACTCACAAGACGGTGGAGCCCGCGCTGGGGACGTCGGTGAGCGAGCGGCAGCGCGGCGTGGGTCGCAACCGCCGGCTCAGCTGCGGAGACGCGAACCCGGCGGGCGTCCGGCGAGCCGCAGAGCCCGCCGCCCCCGCAGGCGCCCGCGCCGCGGGGGTGGAGGAGGCGGCAGCGGGGGCTGCGGAGGCGGCGGCGGCGGTGGTCGGGGGCAGCGGGTGCCTGCGCAGCGTCCGCTCGTCGTCCGAGTCCGCGGGCGAGCCGCCCCCGCTGTGCTGCTGCTGGTTCTGCTGCTGCTGCTGCTGCTGTTGGCGGTACAACAGGTGGCCGCGGAAACCCGAGGACGACTCCGTCCGGAAGTCCGCCAGAGACGCCGCGCTCGGCTGGTAGGCAGCGCCGCTCGTGCAGAATCGCTGCGCCTCCAAATCCGTCGTAATCGACAGCGAGTCTGCGCAAACGACGATTATGCCGTGCGTTAAGGACATGTCTCACATTTTTTGCAAGAATCAACAGCCTTCGTTTAGAATACGTGGAAGCAAAAACAGCCCATGATCCAAATTAGTTTACTCAATTCAGCAACTGCTTTCGGTCATTACGATCATCAAACTGATCTTCCTCCCTAGTAAAAGAAGCAAATAAACTTTTTTTTTACCCATGGTTGGCACCGCTAACATATTAAAATAGTGATAAAGTAGTTCTACATCTACATTTATACTCCGCAAGCCACCCAACGGTGTGTGGCGGAGGGCACTTCACGTGCCACTGCCATTACCTCCCTTTCCTGTTCCAGTCGCGTATGGTTCGCGGGAAGAACGACTGCCGGAAAGCCTCCGTGTGCGCTCTAATCTATCTAATTTTACATTCGTGCTCTCCTCGGGAGGTATAAGTAGGGGTAAGCAATATATTCGATACCTCATCCAGAAACGCACTCTCTCGATACCTGGACAGCAAGCTACACCGCGATGCAGAGCGCCTCTCTTGCAGAGTCTGCCACTTAAGTTTGCTAAACATCTCCGTAACGCTATCACGGTTACCAAATAACCCTGTGACGAAACGCGCTGCTCTTCTCTGGATCTTCTCTACCTCCTCCGTCAACCCGATCTGGTACGGATCCCACACTGATGAGCAATACTCAAGTATAGGTCGAACGAGTGTTTTGTAAGCTACCTCCTTTGTTGATGGACTACATTTTCTAAGGACTCTCCCAATGAGTCTCAACCTGGTAGCCGCCTTCCCAACAATTAATTTTGTATGATCATTCCACTTCAAATCGTTCCGCACGCATACTCCCAGATATTTAACAGAAGTAACTGCTACCAGTGTTTGTTCCGCTATCATATAATCATACAATAAATGATACTGCTTTCTATATATTAGCAATACATTACATGTGTGTATCTTAAGAATCAGTTGCCATTCCCTGCACCAAGTGTCTATCCGCTGCAGATCTTCCTGCATTTCACTGTAATTTTCTAATGCTGCAACTTCTCTGTATACTACAGCATCATCCGCGAAACGCTGCATGGAACTTCCGACACTGTCTACTAGGTCATTTATATATATTGTGAAAAGCAATGGTCCCATAACACTCCCCTATGGCACGCCAGAAGTTACTTTAACGTCTGTAGACGTCTCGCCATTGAGAACAAGATACTGTGATCTGTTTGCTAAAAACTCTTCAATCCAGCCACACACGTGGTCTGATATTCCGTAGGCTCTTACTTTGTTTATCAGGCGACAGTGCGGAACTGTATCGAACGTGAAACTTCCTGGCAGATTAAAACTGTGTGCCCGACCGAGACTCGAACTCGGGACCTTTGCCTTTCGCGGGCAAGTGCTCTACCATCTGAGCTACCGAAGCACAACTCACGCCCGGTACTCACAGCTTTACTTCTGCCAGTATCCGTCTCCTACCTTCCAAACTTTACAGAAGCTCTCCTGCGAACCTTGCAGAACTAGCACTCCTGAAAGAAAGGATATTGCGGAGACATGGCTTAACCACAGCCTGGGGGATGTTTCCAGAATGAGATTTTCACTCTGCAGCGGAGTGTGCGCTGATATGAAACTTCCTGGCAGATTAAAACTGTGTGCCCGACCGAGACTCGAACTCGGCCTTTCGCGGGCAAGTGCTCTACCATCTGAGTACCGAAGCACGACTCACGACCGGTACTCACAGCTTTACTTCTGCCAGTATCCGTCTCCTACCTTCCAAACTTCACAGAAGCTCTCCTGCGAACCTTGCAGAACTAGCACTCCTGAAAGAAAGGATATTGCGGAGACATGGCTTAGCCCCAGCCTGGGGGATGTTTCCAGAATGAGATTTTCACTCTGCAGCGGAGTGTGCGCTGATATGAAACTTCCTGGCAGATTAAAACTGTGTGCCCGACCGAGACTCGAACTCGGGACCTTTGCCTTTCGCGGGCAAGTGCTCTACCAAGTTTGGAAGGTAGGAGAAGGATACTGGCAGAAGTAAAGCTGTGAGTACCGGTCGTGAGTCGTGCTTCGGTAGCTCAGATGGTAGAGCACTTGCCCGCGAAAGGCAAAGGTCCCGAGTTCGAGTCTCGGTCGGGCACACAGTTTTAATCTTCCAGGAAGTTTCATATCAGCGCACACTCCACTGCAGAGTGAAAATCTCATTCTGTGTATCGAACGTCTTCCGGAAATCAAGGAAACTGGCATCTACCTGGGAGCCTGTATCTAATATTTTCTGGGTCTCATGAACAAATAAAGCGAGTTGGGTCACACACGATCGCTGTTTCCGGAATCCATGTTGATTCCTACAGAGTAGATTCTGGGTTTCCAGAAATGACATGATATGCGAGCAAAAAACATGTTATAAAATTCTACAACAGATCGATGCCAGAGTTATAGGTCTACAGTTTTGCGCATCTGCTCGACGACCCTTCTTGAAGACTTGGACTACCTGTGCTCTTTTCCAATCATTTGGAACCTTCCGTTCCTCAAGAGACTTGCGGTACACTACTGTTAGAAGGGGGCCAAGTTCTTCCGCGTACTCTGCGTAGAATCGAATTGGTATTCCGTCAGGTCCAGCGGACTTTCCTCTGTTGAGTGATTTCAGTTGCTTTTCTATTCCTTGGTCACTTATTTCGATGTCAGCCATTTTTTCGCGTGTGCGAGGATTTAGAGAAGGAACTGCAGTGCGGTCTTCCTATGTGAAACAGCTTTGAAAAAAGGTGTTTAGTATTCCAGTTCATCGTGGAGACGACAGCTTTGTCGTATTTTTATAAATTATGAGGATGCCAACCGTCGCAAAAATTTTGTGCTTCTTTTACTTAAGTTTCGGAGACAGATGAATCTGATGGATGATCGTGACGATCGAAACCGGTTACTGAACAGATTTAACAAACTTGCGATGAAAGACTGTTTTGGTTTCCACGTATTCTCAGATAATGGTGCGCTGCTGACTTAAAGGTGATAATGTCTCCCGTCATAAAGCTTCCTTTAAGGCCTTTGAACAGTATCGCAGGTTTGAAAACATTTTGGGAAATGTCCACAACTAGTCTGAATGTTTATTTAAAAAAAAATCTGGCCATTGACAGCGAGATGAGATGTAAGGAACTACCAAAAAGTTTCTGCTTAAGGGCGTTCCTGCAGCGTAACTGGAATGTAGCGTGACTTCGATGCGGGTATATAAACACCGACATCTATGAAATGGATTAGTGTGGTATTCGTCTCTTCCCGATGGGCGTGCGGTAAATGCGGAAACATGAACTATGCGGACGTTATTACCGCATGCGTCCAAACGAGACCAACGTGTTCTTATTTTTTTTAGCTGCCAAAGGACAACAACCGGTAGACAACCATTGGAGAAGAAAAAATGTGTGTGGGACAGCATGTCCGTCGAAAACCACTGTTGTCAAATGATCCACCAAGTTCCGTGCTTTTACGATTCGACAGAAGACGCCGGTCGATCTGGGAGGCCAGCCCCATCCATGAACTCAACTGGCACACACTGGAGCGCCCGTCCTACAGTCCGTATCTCGCCCCAGGCGATTATCTGGCCTTCCGTCCCTTAAAAGAAACCTTGAAAAATCTACGATTCCTGTCAGAAGAGAACGTGCAGGAGGCAGTTATGGACTTTGTCATGTAGTAGAACTCGGTGTTTTACCAAAAGGGAGCCTTCAGCGTGGTGCATAGGTGGGATGTTAGCCTGAATGCTCACGGCGATTTTGCCTGAGTGGCATACCGATTCTGGACTTAACTGCCTTTGAATGGAACCTTTTGATCGTCCCTTGCACAAACACGACAAAAAGAGCACGGTAATTGGTAAGTACCTCCTGGGTTTCAGAAGGGGGCTCCACTAAGACTACAAGGTGTTCAGATAACAGACACATATCAGTTGATAGAGCACCTCGCCAAGTTTTTACCTCACATTACAGATGCTGAATATAGGCACTATTTGTGATGCAGGAAACGTCAGTACATGCCTGCGATTCAATGAAGTTGATGACATGAACTGCCTTGAAAAACGTGGCAGCAGCCTAGTTTAGAAACGTGTTCATTGGATTGCCATTGTACAGATGTGAACAAACTGAATGCAATGATATAGACTGGATGTTTCGTCAGTATAGTCTGATGTGCATGCCCTCTAGTGGTACACTCTACAACTACGCCCCAGGGCGTATTATGTGTAGGAACTTGGAAAAAAGCTCTATTCACTGCTGTGTGTCCTTTATCTGTAGGTCTTTTAGTTATCGTGGAATCGTCTCATAAAACCCCGGAGGTACTTAAGAATAATCCTGTATTCCCTTTGAGAGGAGGCTAGGTCTTCTTCTTTGTCATCATTCCGTATGTGGTAGTCATTTTTATATGCGTAATATTGGCATTAGAGGTGGATGATGGCCTTGTGCCTTCCTGACTCTCCAAAACCTCAGGACGGAATTTGCATATCCCACCCTGTTTGCATCTAGAGTAAATCTCATGTTCAATTGTAAGACTGTTTTCTACAGATACATACGGGACGTAGGTACCAGCTAAATATTTACCTAGTTGCATGTGTTAAACTGCCTAAAAACCACATACAGGTAGGCTAGGATACCAGCCCCCATAATTAATCCACCAGATCTGGTGCTAGAGTGTTACCCCATCTCCCAGAAGTGGATGGTTTATCGCGCTCAGCTATCAAGGTAGGGAGGGGCTAGGTGTTATCTATTATATATGTAAAGCAAAGTGTGTGTGTGTGTGGGGGGGGGGGTGTATATCCTCCCAAACCCCTGCATCAATTTCAGCCAAACTTGCCAGGGAAACAGCAGACCATGCCACGAGTATCAGCAGTGTGGGATTTATAACCTCCTAGCTCCAACAGGAGTGAAGACACAGACAAAAAGTGGTTTTTCAGGCCTTGGCCCGTATGCTTCCCCGCATGACAGGCATATTGTGTGTGAATAATATCGTCCTGCTTTATTAGCCTGTTTTGCTAGGGGTACGCATGCGGATGGGGACGGCTGACCTGAGAAAAGGGGAGGAGATACATAGAGAGAGAAGGGGGAGGTGAGATGGACAGCGAAAGATGAGAGATGGTGAAGATGACGGCCGGAGAGAGAGGAAGGGATGGACGGAGAGAGGGGCGAGGAGGGTACGGGCAGAAGAGTGAGAGGAGATGGACAGAGAGAGAGGTTTGTTGTGTGGGTAGTATCGGCACACCTTGCATGAGCTACACATGTGTTTGGGCACAGCGAAGCAGAGGAACAGAGTGAAATAGTGAGTGAGGGGGGAGGATGAAGTGGACAGAGGGAATGTGAAGCAGGAGAATATAGAGAAGGGGAGGATGATAGAGATAGAGAGAGGGGGGAGGAGGAGATGGACAGGAAGGGCGTGGAGTAGATTCTTAGAGATGTGTGTGTGTGTGTGTGTGTGTGTGTGTGTGTGTGTGTGTGTGTGTGTAGAGGACTGAAAGAGAGACAAGGGGAGAAAATGGTGAAGACAGAGAAAGGAGGGGGGGGGGAGGGGGGGAAGAGGTTCCCAATATATGTGTCGAATGAGTACATGAATGAAGCTGCGAAAAAGCTTATCCTTTTATTCCTTCTCAACACTATTCCCAATATCTTTTGTTTCTATGATAAAAGTGCGTGTACTCCACTTTTCTAAAACTGTGAGTGTTACAGTCAAAATGTTATGTCCAGTCATTAACTTGCCTCTAAAATTTTGTGGGTGTTCGTGGGTTATAATGGAATAGTGCGTTATTACTGATACTCTAGTATGTGTCAATAAAAATGTCTTACCAGTGAATGTTGACACCACAGTCAGGTTCTCTTCACTGAGAATCCTAAGCGGATGGTCCTCGGCGCATTCCCGTTCCTCTCCCACAGGCGAACAGAAGGGCCTCGCCAAACAGTATGCTATGTCGTCTTCCGTCACCTGCAGAGTACAGTAAAAAGATCTCATCGTTTTCTAAACTTAATGCACATATAACTGAGAACAGGAAAGTATGTCAGTGACGTGCCTGACCGTGCGCTTTTGAAGAGTTTATGAAAATACAGGTTCTGGTAACAATTAACCACAAATTTTATTAATTTAAAATATAATGTTTCTTGTAAACACCCACTAGATTTTGGTTCCTTTTATGTCTAAGGCAGTAGAAACTTTGATCATCAACATTTAGAAGTAAAATGTACTAAATGAAATTGATTTATCGTAATTTTGATTATTTAATTTAAGACTAAGATCGGTTTAGCCAGAGTCTTGCACTGTAACGAAAATTGCTGATAAAACATTAACAATATGCGATCTTTCGATCACGCAATACTGTTAATATTACGTAAAGAGACGGTTAAATACGTGATCGGAAATGTAGAGTGGGGAAGTGACAAGACTAGCTTATACTTGACGAAAATAGGTGCTTCCATAAGTATTATTGCCAGTTAATAATAAAGGAACAAATATCTGGAAGAATAGATACACCCGAATGTCAACCCATCATCACGCAACTTCGATACTGAACAGGGATGCCAAGAAGAACCAACAGCACAAATGTTGACTAATGTGAACTTTGATTTGACATCGTGGACAGCTAGAAGTCATCGTAAGCATGTCAAGGAACAGATTAAAATAATTCTCGCGAAAACAAATAGTATATCACCCAAAGTTGGCGTGTTTTTGTCCCATAATTCGAAATTCTGCACGATAAAACTGTGTCATATTGTCTGGTGTTGGCTGTATATGATCAGAAGAGATTCTGACGTGGTCCACAGAATGACTGAGAATAGCCTTTAGCTGAACGGAAGGACTGAAAGAAGCATTTGACTTGTAAGCCAAAAAACTGACATTTTCCATGATCGACAAGTGCTGCATAGAATAAATGTTCATTCACAATATTGTCGAACAGTATGGATCTAAATATCCACCTTCAGGGGGTCGGTATTTGTTCGACTATATTAGCAGCAAATACTCTTTTTAAGCAACTTCGGTAAATTTTGAATCAAAATGTCCTTTTTCCCATGTATATCAGTTGCGTATCTCCAGATGTTGAGCAGACTTAAATTCACTCACAATGTGATAAAACGCGATAAAAACAATAATAAGGAATTGCAAACTTTACTTACTTACAGCTAAGCTAATTAATAACTGTAATTAACACATTGAAACACAGAGGAATGCAATTAATTTTGTTCCGTATTTCACAAACTTTCATATCCTCTCCTCTATACCAACTCCCCACTCCATCGCTACCAGTCTTCATCTCTTCCCTCTCCATTCTTATACCTCCTCATATCGCTCCCGCTCTTGAGCCCTGCTTTCGTCACACTTTTCCCTATTCATCTCTGCATTCCTTTCTTCTTCATTCCTCCCCTATCCACTGCTTCCCTTCTTCATCCCTCCTCTACACATCGTCCACCCTCTTCATCCAGCCGTTCTCCATTCCTTCCCATTCTTACCTGTAAACAAGAATCTTGCGTCTCCACAGGCTCCGCTGGTTCTTCAACTTCAATCACCTCTTCGTCCTGATCGCTTGTTATCAGCTCCATTTGGTGTTCGGCTTCATGCAAGGAATGGAGCCGAATGTCCAGCGACAACTCTGGCAGCAATAGAAAAGTTCATTAGTTTCCATACTCACAGATATCCAATTGCTGCAACTCACCAAATGGTTGACTGCAGCCAGATACATTTTTGACTCGCTCAGAGTCGTTACACAATTCATTACACACGTGCAAAGTTGTATTTTTATGACGCATTTTATATCAAACCCATGTTTTACTTTTACAGGCAACCTGAAATTTTCGTCTATTTTTTACATTTACATCTACATGTATACTCCGCTAGCCACCAAGCGGTGTGTAGCGGACGGCACAATTCGCGCCAAAGTCATTTCCCCACGGATCGCGCGAGGGAAGAACGACTGTCTGAACGCTTCAGTACGAGCTCTTATTTCCCTTATCTTTGAATAGTGATCACTGCGCGATTTGAAAGTTGGTGGTAATAATATATGCTCTACATCCTCGGTGAAGATCGGATTTCGGAATTTAGTGAGGAGCCCCTTCTGTTTAGCGCGTCGTCTATCTGCCAGTGTGTCTCACTTCAAACTTTCTATGAGGTTTGTAACGTTCTCGCGATGGCTAAATGTAACAGTCACGAATCTTGCCGCTCTTCTTTGGACCTTCTCAATCTCTTGAATCAGACTCATCTGGTAAGGGTCCCATACAGACGAACAATATTCTAAGACTGGATGAACTAACGTATTGTAAGCAATTTCCTTTGTTGAAGGACTGAATCGCTTCAGAATTCTACCAATAAACCGCAATCTAGAGTTCGTCTTGCCCGTTACTTGTGTAATCTGATCGTTCCATTTGAGATCATTTCGAATAGTCACCCCCAGATACTTGGCTTATGTTGCCGCTTCCAAATGGGGATTTTCGCCTTGTTATACGCAGTAGGTTACACTTACTACATTTACTACAATTGAGAGATAACTGACAGACATTACACCAAGCATTTATTTTCTGCATATCCTCACTGATTTGTTCACAACTTCCGTATGACACTACTTTCCTGTCGACTACAGCATCATCGCAAACAGTCTATGGCCGCTTTCAATACCATCAACCAGATCGTTTATGTAAATCGTAAAACGCAGCGGATCTATTCCGCTGTCCTGGGGCACACCTGAAGTTACGCTTGTTTCTGCCGAAGTGACATTACAAGCTGAAACTCATAACGTTCATCTGCTAGGCAGACATCCTCTTCCACATAGGTCTAACTGTTTGAATGACCAAATTCTGCAATGCTACAAAGTTTATTTTAATTATGTATACAGACAATTAATCTAGTATGGGAATCGAGGATTTCGACGGATTTTGCCTGTTATCGACATAGATACTGGCAAGATATCGGTTCCAGGGACTCCAAAACTTTTGAGAACGTCTGGTTTTCAAGTTCCAAGTCGGATAACATATGATTTTTTTTAGTGTAATATACTTAGAAATTAACAATTTTCAGATTTTTTTCTTTACTTGTACCGTGAAACCTTGCTTCTTGTCAAATTTAATGATTCCATGTCAAGGTTTTGATGAGCGAATTAGCATCGAAATATGTGACATTAATGGTCGTATCTTTTGACTGCGTTGACTCATAAGCTTACTATTTTTACGCCAGAAAGGGAATATAGACTTCAGTATGTGATAAGAATTTAAACTTGATACGTCTACGCGTTCCTGAGAAAAGGGGGTCTTAGCAGATGGAGGTACAGACAGACGGATAACAAATGACAAATGACAATTTTTTTGTGTAATATAATTACAAAGTAACAATTCTGAATTTTCCCCTCTACTTGCACTGTGAAACCTGTCTTCTTGCCAACTTTCATGAATATGGACCAATGGGAAGTACTGCACAGGTTTTGATGAATGAGTTTGCGAGTATCAAAATTTGTGTCATAAATTTCCGTATCAATTGCATTGACTTAGAAACTAACGTTTATTATAGCGCCAAGAAATCACTGATCTTAATACGTGACATAAGTTTCAACTTGATATGTCAACCTGCTCCTGAGAAAAAGGGTTCTGAACATACGGACAGAGAGACAAACGGACAGACAGACAGACGGACAACGAGATGATCGTATAAGGTTTCCGTTTTTACAGATTGAGGTACAGAAACCTAAAAATGAAGATTTCTGAGGCGCACAATTCCGACACCGAACGCCACACCCACTAGATCAACAGCATATAGTGAAGAAACAAACACGTTACCCGACCTCCCAGAAATCTGGGTGGAGCAACGGTGGCCTAACCCGGAGGGCACACGTCTGGGATATGAGACGCCATTATTGTGTTGTTGTTGTGGTCTTCAGTCCTGAGACTGGTTTGATGCAGCTCTCCACGCTACTCTATCCTGTGCAAGCTTCTTCATCTCCCAGTACATACTGCAACCTACATCCTTCTGAATCTGCTTAGTGTATTCATCTCTTGGTCTCCCTCTACGATTTTTACCCTCCACGCTGCCCTCCAATGCTAAATTTGTGATCCCTTGATGCCTCAAAACATGTCCTACCAACCGGTCCCTTCTTTTTGTCAAGTTGTGCCACAAACTCCTCTTCGCATTAATTAAATAAATTGATAGCATGTAATGTGTAATGCAATGTACCTAGTAGAGAAAGTGATGAACACATTGAACCATTTTAAATAAAATGATAACGTTACTGGATAAGAATATAAAACGATGATAAATGATTCTAAAGCGAAGGTGACAGACAGTAAACCTCCGTCCTCCTCTGACAGAGGAAGGGAAGTGTAGCCAAAGCTGGAGTACATGTATAGGACAAGCTCAGTTATTGGACATGATGGTCTTTTAAAACACTAATAGATGGGTAGGTCGACGAAAAAAGAGTTAAAAGGAAGACCATATCTAAAGTGCTTACTAAAGCCACACAAACCTGAAGGCTGTAAATTCAGATAAATAGTTAGGGATTACAATTACAAATATCCTAAATTAATGATCACATAGATAATGTTGTGGGTAGAGCCAACGAAAGATTGCGATTCATTGGCAGAACTCTTAGAAAGTGCAACAGGTCTACTAACGAGACTCCTTACACTACACTTGTCCGCCCTATTCTGGAGTATTGCTGTGCGGTGTGGGATCCTAATCAGGTGGGACTGACGGATGATACTGAAAAAGTTCAAAGAAGGGCGGCTCGGTTTGTATTATCGCGAAATAATGGATCTAGTGCCACAGGCATGATACGTGTCTTGGAGTGGCAATCATTAAAACAGAGGAGTTTTTCGTTGCGACGGGGTCTTCTCATGAAATTTCAATCGCCAGTTTTCTCCTCCGATTGCGAAAACATACTGTTGGCACTCATGTACATAGGGAGAAAAGATCACGATAAGAGAAATCAGGGCTCGCACAGAAAAATTTAAGTGCTCGTTTATCCCGCGTGCCGTTCGAGAGTGGAACGATAGAGAGACAGCTTGAAGGTGGTTCATTGAACCCTCTGCCAGGCACTTTATTGTGAATAACAGAGTAATCACATAGATGTAGATAATAGACATCGGTTGCAGCTCCTACACAGGAAGACGTGTAGACTGGGGATCTCCTGCAAGCCAGACTGCTGCCAACAATCCTCGGGTTGAGTACCAAAGGAGGAGGATGGTGCTTCACCATATGTCGTTCTATCAACATTTTGTTCGCGAATGGAACAGGAAAACGGGGAAACTCTGGTAGTGTCATAAGTATCCACGGCCATACACCGCTAAGTGTCGTCACATGGGACGCGCATGCAAACGGCATAACCAACGTCACAGCTCTGTAAGTGCATCGTAATGAAAACATCACGTTTCATACCTGTTACGATTCAAGAGATGAAGCCTGGGCATCTAACGGCCAATCATTTCACACATCTATAGAGTTACACTTTGCAACGTTCTTGATCCTCGCTGAGTAAGTGACGTGCAAAGCAACAAGATCTTTTCTTTTTGCTCAAATTTCCTGTTAGAATGCAATGCTCTGGCGTTATTAGAAATTTCATGAGCTTCTCAACTAACCTGGTAGATGGACAACGATCGCTTCAGCCACTTTTTGAACATTTTCTTCGACTCGAATTTTGGTGGTTCTCTTGGACGTGAATAGTGTTCAGTATTCTCTGTACCATCTCGAAATCTTCCACAGCGCTTAAAGACGTCTTTGCGATTCACTGTTTCACTACCACTACCAGGCTGTATAATTTCAAAAGTGTGTACGGCACTTTTACCAAATTTAAAACAAAACTTAATGTTAGAACGTTGATCCATTGCCTCTTTCCCGACAGAACATAAAAACAGGTGTTAACTTTAAACTGAAAGATGAACTAAATAGCACGCTATTTTATTCAAGCCTCCGCTCAAAGGTGGCATTAGTAGTCACGCGAAAATACAGTCAAGTCACATCAATATAATCACGGCGTATGCTCGACGCCGACGTGCTATAACTACTCACAGACGGCAGGTGGCAGTACGAACTTTGGAGGGTGTAGAGGGCGTGTCGGGGTAAGCTGGAAACAGTGCAGACGTTGTATGCGGAACCGGAGCGATTTATCTGACGTCCGAAAGGGCATGATCATTCATTTTCGGGCCATGGGTGGAAGCATTTCCGAAACAGCTAAGTTTTTAAATTTTTCGTGTGCCGCCGTGGTTAAAGTATGCCGTGCATAGCAAAATGGCGCTATCCAAAACCGGTGTCAAGGCAACTGTTGTGCACCACCGGCCATGGATGACAGGAGTAAACGACGGATGCGGAGATGCCTACAGCCGAATAGATGAACAAATGTTGAGCAACTGACTATCCAGATGGACCAAGGGACTACCGACGGTAAATAAATAAATGTCGTGTGACTGGCACATCCCGTCGGGGAGACCTTTCGCCGGGTGCAAGTCTTTCGATTTGAAGCCACTTCGGCGACTTGCGCGTCGATGGGGATGAAATGATGATGATGATGATTAGGACAACACAACACCCAGCCCCTGAGTCGAGAAAATCTCCGACCCAGCCAGGAATCGAACCCGGGCCCTGAGGATAGACATTCTGTTGCGCTGACAACTCAGCTGCCGGGGGCAGACTACTGCCAACGGTGTCTCCTATTCAGTCAACGTTGCTGCGCATGGGCCTACACAGCAGGCGGCTGGTACATGCAACCACGTTAATGCTGTTGAATCATGTTTTATGCTCCATCGGATAGATGGTCATTGGTGGGTACCGCGTCAAACGTCTGAAAGTAAACACCCTACAACAATCGTCGGGAGGTTCCTGGCCGGAGGAGGGAGTGTTATGGTCTGGAGAACGTTTTCGCGGCGTTACCTGGTCGACCTCTTCATTATGGAAGGTACAATAGATCAGGACAAGTATACATCTATCCTAGGGGACCATATCCACCCTTATACGGAGTTTGTTTTTCCTTCGCCCGATATCTGCCAGCGGGACAGTCCGACGTGTCTGGCAGTTCGCAGTGTACATGCGTGGTCTGGAGAACACCGCGATGAGTTCGCTGTACTCCTCTGGTCACCAAACTCCCTGGATTTAAAAGCAACTAAGAATTTTGGGACCTTCTTTATCAGGCTGCTCACGGATGGATCCTCAGCCGAGTAATCGAGCTCAGCTGGGCACGGCAGTGGAGTTGGATGGCTCCCCATCCCTTTTGGCACCTTCCGGAACCTCACTGACTCTTCTTGCACCTCTTGCGGTGCAAGAGCTGGCTATTCCAGCTTTTTACAGATGGTCGCATTAATGCAACTAGACAATGTAAAACAGTCACCTTTCCTTGTGGGACGGACTGTATATGTTTGGAGCACAGCGGCACACGGAAGTGGATCATGGACTGTTGTGAAACCGGATAGGAAGAGAATCGAAGCGTTTGGAATGTCATGCTATACAAGGATGCTGCAAATCAGGTGGATATATAAGCTAAGAAATAAGGAAATTCTACACAGAATCGACGAGGAGAGGAACTGTGGAAAACGTTGACAAGAAGAAGGAACAGAATGATTGGAACTGTATTAAGACGCGAAGGTACGTGGGAGAGTTGTAGAAGAAGACAGAGATTGAAATACATCCAAAAAGTAACTGAAGGCATTAGGTGCAAGCGCTAATCTCAGATGAAGAGAGTGATGTGGGAGAGAAATTCGTGAATCAAAACACTCAGGAGACTGATGAACCAAAATTATTTAAATATTTTTAATATAAAATGCTTTTAAAATGGACTAAAAAGTATAAAATAGATTTCCTAGCTCGTACAGATTCTTAACCACATACAGATACTTGTCAAAGCTTGTGCCTGTGAATTTGTAATAGCTGTCAAAATACTTATACAATTTATAACGAAAAACATGGGACGCTTGGATTAGATAATAGTGTGGAGGTGAACTATTAACATGTCATT
Organism: Schistocerca gregaria; assembly: GCF_023897955.1. Classification (NCBI taxonomy): domain Eukaryota; kingdom Metazoa; phylum Arthropoda; class Insecta; order Orthoptera; family Acrididae; genus Schistocerca; species Schistocerca gregaria. The sequence continues at coordinate 303,865,968 of NC_064925.1, read as the reverse complement.
TGTGTACTGAGCACGACGCTTTTCATTGTAACCTCTACAGGTATCTTCATAATTACTGAAAATACACAAGCACAAATTTCCAGACATATCTGTGTGGATTAGGGATCTGTATGGGACTAGGAGATATTATTTTATGCTTTTTAGTTAGTTTTAAAAATGTGTTATACTAATAAGTTTTTATTTAAATAATTGTTTTCTGCTTTTTAGTTTAGTGCGTGTGAAATATTTCTATCAGTTTCAAACGTTTTGATGGCTACACTAGAGACATATGGTAAATCTGAGGTTTATTTCAGTTTCTCCTCACCTGAGGCAACCAATACATTGCAGCTTCTTACGGTTACCTCATAAAGAGGCCTCGAACGCAAGAATTACAGAGAATAAGGCTCACACAGGGACTTATCAGAGAACTACCGGTCTTACCTCGAAATATTCTCAAGTAGAACAGGAAGAGGGGAAAATAGCAGTGGTTCACAAAGTACCCTCCGCCACGCAAAAGACAAGAAAGCGGGTTAATATGGAACTGTAATCGAGTTCTGAGCTATGTTTATGGTTTCAAGTCCCTAACTTATTAGGAAACGATTGTGGTAAACAAAGTACCCTCCACCACACACTGCCAGCCGCTGTGACCGTGGGACTCTAGGCGCTTCAGTCAGGAACCGTACTGCTGCTACGGTCGCAGGTTCGAATCCTGCCTCGGGCATGGATGTGTGTGATGTCCTTATGTTAGTTAGGTTTAAGTAGTTCTAGGTCTAGGGGACTGATGACCTCAGATGTTACGTACCATAGTGCTGAGAGCCATTTGAACCATTCCACCACACACTAGACAACAAATCTAATTAATATTGCATTGTCATCGGGTTCTTTGGCTGTATTGAGTGTTGGGAAATAATAGTGGTAAATAAAGTAATCGCTGCACACGGCAGAAAAGAAAGAAAGTTAATATTGCATCGTCGTCCACTTCTGAGCTATGTTCATTGTTTCAAGTATATACCTCATTGGAAAGATAGTTTAAAATTAATCGCAAAATTTTTACTGAACATACGTCGCAAAATTTTTACTGAACAAACAAACAAGGAAGCGATCTAAGGTGCGTTGACATCTGTGTGCCTTGCTGCTATAGTGGAGTCAGCCTAAGTGGACCCTGACAGTTGTGGGTTGGGCGCGGCAGCATTGGCTGCCTACCTCAAACAATAACAGAACGTGATTTTGTAAACGTCTCTATGGCAACGCCTCAGTGTTGTCACAGCTCTGGAGACGGCTGCTGTTTTCGCCTGGAGCCGTTAGCGCTTCGCAGTTGATTGCCGGCAGCAATTCTCCGAGCTGTCATTCTTACCCCGTCTCGACTATAGTTGCCTGCGGCTGTACTTCCCCACATGCAAGTAGACGCATATGTCTCCCCGTCTGCTGCAGCCATACGCCTGTGCCTCTGTGCGCACAACTGAAGGCGTGTGCAACTTTGCAGCTGGGCATGATCCTACTTGCCTCTCCGCGCCTAGTACGTACGGAAAGTTGCACAGACCTAGGAAACTCGTTAGAAAGGAGTGGAGACTGACCTTTGTTGAGCGAGTCGTTATAGAGGTTACGGCAGTCGTCCTCAGTGCTGGTCTCCTCCATACCCTCGACCTCCCTGGAGTCGATCTTGAGTTCCTCTTCGTCTGGCAGGACGGCCGCCTTGCCGCCGGCGGTGGCGAGGCCGGAGACGAGCGCGCTGAACAGGTGCTCGGCGGCGGGCGGCGGCGGCGGCGGCTCGCTGCCATCGTCGCTGACGAAGCTGGTGCTCGTCAGCGTGGCAGCGTCGTCGTCGGCCTCGGCTCCCGTGTCCTCGTCGGCGCCGGCGCCCGTGGCCGGGGGCCGCTGCTGCAGCAGCAGCTGCCGCTGCGCCTGCAGCGTCTGGTTCTCCACCCAGCGCTTGATCATGCTCTGCTTGTGCGTGTCCATGTAGCCGTAGGTGGCCGGGCCGCCGCTGCCGTGGCTCTTGTAGCCGTTCATCAGCGCCTGCGGCTGCGGCTGCGATTGCGGCTGCGTCACGTCCTCCACCTGCAGCACGGTACACTCTCTAAGCGTTTTGCGTTTCGACTCTGCAGCTTTATGTGCTGGCATATTCACTGTTTGCAACGCCTCCAGCAATGGTCCTATTTTGGCCCTCGAGCACTCCACAGCTCAGAATTCCCAATATTATAGTGTGGACAATACAATGAGGTGACTGAAGTCATGGGATAGCTATATACGCAGATACAGATGGCGGTAGCATCGCGTACACATACAAGGTCAGTTCACTGGCTTAGCTGTCATTTGTACTTTGGTGATTCATGAGAAAAGGTTTCCACCGTGATTATGACCGCACGACGGGAATTAACAGACTCTGAACGCAGAAATGTAGTTCGAGCCAGACGCATGGCAGTTCCATTTCGGAAATCGTTAGGGAGTGACCTTCACTTAACGACAGAGGGCAGCGGCGTTTGTGTAGAGCTGTCGGTGCTAACAGACAAGCAACACTGCCTGAAGTAACCGCAGAAATCAATGTGAGACGTACGACGAACTATCTATTTGGAGAGTGCGGCGAAATGTGGCGTTAATGGGCTACGGCAGCAGACGACCGACGCGAGTGCCTTTGCTTAAACCACATTGCCTGTAGCATCTCTCCTGGGCTCGTTGCCATATCAGTTGGACGCTAGACGACTGGAAGACTGAAACCTGATCACATGATTCCCGATTCCAATTAGTAAGAAATGATGGTAGGGTTCGACTGTGGCGCAAACCTCACGAACCGGCCGATGAGGCCGAGCGGTACTAGGTGCTTCAGTCTGGAAACGCGCGACCGCTACGGTCGCAGGTTCGAATCCTGCCTAGGGCATGGATGTGTGTGATGTCTTTAGGTTAGTTAGGTTTAAGTAGCTTTAAGTTCTAGGGGATTGATGACGTCAGATGTTAAGTCCCATTGTGGTCAGAACATTTGAGCCAAACCCCATGAAACTATGGATCCACGTTATCAACAAGGCACCGTCCAAGCCGGTGGTGGCTCTATAATGGTGTGAGGTGTGTTTACATGAAATGGACTGGGTCATTCACTGGAAATAGTTATCTTTGGCTACTTGGAGCCCTTTTACAATCATTCATGGACTTCATTTTTACTGATGAAAATGTGCCAGGTAACCGGATCACAATTGTTCGCGATTGGTTTGAAGAACATTTCGAGCGAATGATTTGGCCATCCAGATCTCACGGCATGGGACATAATAGAGAACTCGGTTCGTGCACAAAACCCTGCACCGGCAACACTGTCGCAGTTAGGGACGGCTATAGACGCAGCATGGCTCAATATTTCTTCAGGGGGACTACTAAAGACTTGTTGAGTCCATGCCACGTCGCGTTGCTGCACTACACCGGGCAAATGGAGCTTCGACACGGTATTAGCAGGTATCCCATGACTTTTGTCACCTGGGTGTATAGTGCGTACCTGTAACATTGGAGCTGGCCGCGAGTGTAAACAAACGAGAATCTGAACCACGAAATTTTGTCGCAATTGCGAATGTTTTTGGTATCAGCTGCGTTAGGCACGGAAATCAAACCTTTTGGTGACATATGAAATTTTGTATCGGACCGGGTCATGAAACCGCATTTCAAGTTTATTGTGAGAAGTGGCCTTAACCATCACGGCTGTTCGTGCTCTCTTCCATAGGCCACAGTGTCTGCAACCCCTCCCCCCCTCCCGCTCCCCTTCTCACAGCGTACCTTGATTTCCACAACAGGGTTGAGACAAAGGTGTTGAACGTTAGTATTGTCTTCGTTTTGCCTGTCTATCATGTCTGATCCGGCACAAATTGTGATGTGACACGAATAGGTATGATATACATGCCTAACGCAGCTGATATAAATATACATGCAACGTGGGTACGACCTTAAGTGACGAAGGCTACTAGCAAAAATGGCGTAGTCTACTCTTACTTACGATAGTCTATGGTAACCTATGGTAATTTCACAACTATATGCACAACACACTCATGGGCAATTTCTTTCTTCACTGAGCCTACCATTATGCCAACATGGAACTTAATGTTTCACTTTACTTGCATACAAGCCGTAGCATCGTCCGCAAACGGAAAATATTTGTTTACCCCTTATAATAACAAGCGTGTTATGAGCTCATCAGACAGCACATTAATCACCTCTAGAGAAATCATTGCAACCCTAATTTAATATGATGGAACTCCGCCTTGCACTTGACAACCGCCTGGATTCAACTGGAAGTGAGTCCACAAGATGGTGCATGTACGTCTCATTCAGGTTAAGCCTCTCGCTGAGGACCTGATCGGCAGTTGTACTAAATTGCAGGGATGCTGATGTCCTTACCCATTGTTCCAGCATGTCCCACAGATTTGCTATGGGGTTATAGTTACCTGATTTTACAGGTGAATCGAGATGTAAGAAGGTTGTGAAATGTTCAGAAAACCAATCACATATTGTTCCAGCCCAACGATCTCTGCTGTCGTCTTTACGTACCCGTGTGGGCAAGGGCCTCTTGTGAGGTAACCGACTCCAAAAGTTAGATGCATGCAATTCCAGTCGCCATGTTCTCTAACAGGTTGGAATGGACCTCTATTCGCCGCCTGCAGGAATTCCTGTCGGATTTGGAAGTGATTTTGATTCACAAGCCATGAAACGCACCTCTGGGCCCTCTCAAGCAGGATTTTTTTCCCGACCACAGTTCTGACGTCATGTTTCGTGGCCATGTGTGTTTCACCACTGCTTGTAAACATGTGGACCAGTCTACCACGAAACACCAACAAATCCAGAGACATTACACACTGTATGGCCATAGGCAACGTCAAACATGATTGTGACTTTTTGCCTCTCTATCACGTCCTTACATTTACCCATATTGAAGTACAACGTGGGCTTGAAACATAAATGTCTGATCTCTACGGCTTTATACTCATGTAGAGACATTGCAATCGCAATTGAGCACGTGACTGGATTGCTACGCTATCAGTAACGGCTTAACGATTCGTCTTGGTGTTCACACTGAGGCGCGTGCACAGTCCAGACAGCTTACTTAGTCCAGTGAGTTTACTTAGTATTTTTTAGTGTAAAGAATGTTCCAATGCAATGTCAAAAAAATATTAGAATTTCAAAAAAGCTTACTACGTGACCTTGCCTTGTAGACGGAGACGGAGGGGTGCGTTACCTTGAGCGGTCCGTCGATCCAGGTCTCCCTCTTGCCGGCGATGAACTTGGCGTCGCTGGCGACCCTGCTCCTGGAGACGCGCGGGCCGTCGATCCAGCGCTCGTCGTGCGCCACTGCCGCAGCTGCGGCCGCCGCGGCCGCCTTGAGGAAGCCCGCCGGGAAGGCGCCGGCGAGGCGCTGCGCGCGTAGCTGCTGCTGCAGCGGCGGCGCTCTGTGCTGCGGGCTCGCGTCTGCCGCCTGCGGCGGGCTGCGCTGGTGCCGGCGCGGCAGCGTCGTCGTGTGGCTGTGGTTGTTGTAGGCATGGCTGTGGTTGTGGCCGTTGTGGAGGGTCGCGCCCTCGTTGACGTAGTCCTCGGCGGTGCCCCTGTTCGGCCGCTGGTGGTTTACGGCGCGGGTAGGCGACCCCTTGGCCTGGTGCTGCGGGCTGCCCTTGGTGGCAGAGCCATCTGCTGGCGGCGGCGACAAGCTGCCCTGCCCGTTCACCGTCGCCTTTGTAGTTCTCGTCGGGGAAGACCTCGCGCCTTTCAGAAACATATTCGCTTAGTGAGAACAACCAGCAATCACACAATCGCTTTTTTCACCACAGAAAAACATCTACACATTATTTTTTCACTTTGGAGAAACCAAATACTCCCCAATTGTGCAAAAAATGTTCCAGATGTAAAAATAACACGCTCCAGTCACATTTATGTGACCACCACCTATGTTCGTGCTAACGTACAATAACCACTCACAGATGGCAGGTGGCAGTGGAAAAATTCCCGTATGCTGATGTTCTCAAAACCCAACAACCACCATCTGATGCCTCTTCCTATCGCCCTATATGTCTCACCTCGGTGTTCAGCAAGCTCTTGTAATCCATCCTTACCCAGCGCATCCATCAACACCTCCACCGGTACCACCTCCTCCCCAACACGCAATGTGGCTTTCGACCTTCCTTATCTGCTGGTGACCAACTCCTCCGCCTCACTCATCTCCTCTCTGTCCAGCTTAACACCGGTCGCTCCACCATTTATGTCTCCCTTGACCTCGAAAAGACCTAGGACCGTGTATGGCATACCGATCTGTTTAAACTCCAGACCTACGCCCTTCCTGTCAACTATGTCTGCCTGATTGCCTCCTTCCTCTACCGCCGCCCCTCCTATGTTACCATCCATAACGCTGATTCCCGCAACTTCTATCCCTCTGTGGGTGTGCCCCAGGGCTCTGTCCTCTCTCCTCTCCTGTACCTCCTCAACACGGCAGTTATGCAAACCCCCACCACCCACCCCCTCCAGTACACCTCCTGCAATATGCTGATGACACCGCCTTCCTTGCCCTTGCTCCTACCCTTCAACAGTCCCAATGCCTTCTCCAGAATCATCTTGATCTTTTTGCTGCGTGGTGTAACCAGTGGCTCCTGAAAACCAAACCTTAAAAACCCAGGCAATCGTCATAGGTCGTACCGCTCGCTCCTTCCAGCTCCTTGATTTTTCCCATACCACTTGCACCCATCCTGTTCGCCTCTCCCCCATCCTCACCTACCTTGGCCTCACGCCACCGCTCACAGCTCATCTGCTCGTGACACCTAGTGACCCTTCCTAGACCCTCAGTACCAGCGTTACGTGGGGAACAGTGCAGTACCTGCAGCTGCAGTGCGATAGAGCGGCGGATGCTCGCCGTCCGTGGCGCTGTCGTCTGCCGCGCAGCCGCTGCTGCTGCCCAGGTAGATGACGGTGTCGGCCGACTGCTCGCTGCTCGACGGCTCCAGCTCGCTGCTGCCTGTCGAGTGCCCCGCCACCCGCTCCTGCAGGCGCGCAGACACCTCCCACGAGATGCCTGACCGCGGGCCGCCGTACTGCAAGCGCAACGCATACGTCGAGTCACTTCTTTCCGCTCACTGTTCCACTACATTGGTGTACTTCGTGAAACTGTCAATCCTCTGCACACCATTCAAACTTTATGGTTAACATTGGGCAGGTAAGAATTTTCCTCGTTTAGTCTATATTACTAAAGGGATCCTTGTTGCAGACTGCCTATCTAAAGGCTTCCGGGAACAACAAAAATTTGATTTTCAGTACGTATGCACATTACAAAATTAAACAGCCGCGGTTTATATCTGTATTCAAGGGGATTCAAGAAGTCATGCAAATTTTTTTTTCTGAAAGCAGTTTGGGTTTAGTCACGATTACAATTCACCATATTGTTTCCTGTGTTTTGGCTACAAAAGCTTATTTTTCAACATAATCTCCGTTCAATGCTATGGCCTTACACCAGCTCACTGCGAGGGCCCGCATGGCATATATCTATTGTTCGACGTCAGAGCCAACGTCTTGATGCAACAATAATAACCTCCCCATCATCCATATACCGCTTCCCGCAGAGTGCATCCTTCATGGGCCAAACGGATAGAAGTCGGAAGGCGCGAGATCCGGGCTGTAGTGTGGATGAGGAGGAAAAGTCAAATGAATTTCTCTGTGCTCCCCTGACTTGTGTGTGGCATTGCGTTGTCACGGAGAAGGAGAACACAATACACTTGAGAGTTGATTGTTGCACCATGAGAGACGACATCAAACAGAATAACACCTTCTGAGTCTCAGAACACCGTATCCATGAATTTACCGTCTGAGAACTTTTCTTCAGAGGAGAAGAGCTGAAGCGCCAATTCATGGATTGCCGTTTTGTTTCCGGTTCGAAGTGGTTAAACCTTGCTTCATCGCCTGTGACAATGTTCGACAAAAAATTGCCACAATCAGCCCCATAACAAGCAAGCAATTCCGCACAGATGGTCCTTCCTTGCTCCTGATGGTAGTTTGGTAGGTGGCGAGGAATCCAGCAGGCATACACCTTTGAGTACCCCAACTAGTGGACGAGCGCGTCGGCACTACTAATAGACACGTACTGTTGAGTATCTAGGCGTTTGATTGTGATCCGTCGAACATCTTGAATGAGAATGTCCGCACGTTGCAATGTCGTAGGAGTCACAACTGCGTGGAGCTGGCTGGCATGCAGGGGATTGGATAGGTTTGTGCGACCTTGTTTGAATGTTAACAGACGCCGCGCACAACGACTCACTGTGCTTTTGTTCACTACCAGAACTCCATAAGTATTCTGCAAGCGCCTAGGAATATCTGTGATGCCCTGGTTTCTCGTCAAAAGAAACTCAGTGACAGATCTCTGCTTGGAACGAACCTCCGCTACGTTACAGACTCAATTTTTAAGGCTATGTACAGCGCCGCCACATATCTTAACTACATGAAACAGTAGGACCTGAAGCGAGAATATTCCGCGATGTTATACAACAAACGAGACATTTTTTTCAAAACGAATTTGGCTTAGAAAAAATGTGTTGCATTATTTATTGAACACTCCTAATGTTATGGCTAATCTCAGGAACGAACGTAAGGATTTTGGGTACGGTTTTCAACAGTAGATTTTGGAGGCAATTTCAAGTATTTTATTTACGTACTAGTTGTCTGGCTAAAGACATTTAGAGCTACCCGTGCAAAGTGGGAAAAAGCTGTTGGTTTTATGTAATTACTGACTGAATTTAAAAATTTAAAGTTTGTCACAATATAATCATTAAAAGGTATCATTTTAGGTTTAATATTTAGCACAATATGTCAATGAATATATACGACACTGTCAGAATAGGAGAGAGCAATCGTAAGTAGATACTCAAATGTACGATGATAAAGATTTTTAAAAAATTCTATAAGAGTTTTTAAAAGTTTCAAACATTTTCTATATTTTGTCTCAATCGCATTTAACACCAACAATTTTTACAAAATGACTACCAGTTTCGGTAGCTTAACTAGCGTCTTCATATCACATGTAATATTTTAAATGCAGCTAGTAGTGTACATCACCGCTGCATCGACCATATCTCTTATTTCAGATCTTCCGGTAAAATCTGTTACATTCAACCATGCTATCTCAGACAGCAATTAAATCATAGAGCCTAAATAGCGTTGTATACAGAAATACAACACTGTACAGGCTCTGTGGTTCAATTGCTGTCGCAAATAGCGTGAGTGAATATAACAGATTTTACCTTAAATATGTAGAGAACATTTACGTGAACGTTTATGTGAAGATTTGAAATAAGACCGTTACGTTAATTGCTAGCTACACTTATAATACTACACGTTATCTGAAGATGGTAGTTGAGCTGCCGAGACTAGTTATCAATTAGCAAAATTGGTATTATACGTGACTGAGACCTTATACAGAATTTTGTTTAATTTTTTTTTACTGTAAGTCTTTGTAGAAAGTTTTTAAAATGTTTATAATTTAATATTGGATTAGAACAAGTCAAGTATTAAATTTAGAACTGAGGCAGCATAACTCATAGTGCGCAAATTACCAATAGTATATTTATCGAGTGTTTGGCAATGAGACCACTTAGCTATTTCGAACAAACTTCACACGTATTTTCAAATCTTTTCGATACATTTCTCACTGGCGTCCCTAGGAAATACTGAAACGAAATAATGTCGGTTCCTACATTTTCGCTCTTCATGCAGTAGAGCTTCAGCATCACATTGTTTCATTTTTATTATTTGTTTACTTCTACTTCTATTCACAAAGTATTTTGCAGACAGTATCCATATATGCCATTGAATCTACTTGCAAAATTCTGCCACTGTGTGACACATAATTCAAGAGATACGACCTCATAAACATTGAGATGGGCGAGGAACTACCCTTTCTTAAAACAGAGCCCCAGGTTACTCAGACTATATTCATCCCGCGTTTGATAACGGAGCAGTCACACTACCAAGTGATTTTAAATGTAATTTCAAGTTTTTTCTCAGCTTTTACTTTCTTATGTCCCCACAAAATAATAAAACCTAGAAAATTAGGGTTTGTGTTCCCAATCCCGAAGATTTTGTATGCCTAACCTGAAATATTTAACACATTAACTTATTTGTAAAGCAGTCAGATGCCTGAATCTTTTTTATTCATGGGAGTTCGATTCTTTAAATCGGGGAATTACTGGTATTGTACAAACTATTATCATGCTTTCGCTGAGCCCCTTACTGTGAACATAACTTCTGTTCATTGCAATTATTGAATATTGGAATTTGAACTGAGTTGAGGTGTTTTCTTTGATCGAAAATAAAACAGTTAGGTCCACGAGTTGTAGAAGTCTAAATACCCTAAAATGCAACCTTTCTATTCCCACAAAAGAATGTCTTTTAGCCCACAGCTGGAATGATCGCAGTTACCCTTTACAAAACATATTCCTACCCATTTAGTACCATGAATCATGTGATAACTGGAACTTTTTTCCAAAGAGAGGCTCGAAGCCAGACAATTAATATCTTTCCAGTTTGCACCAGAGTTAAAAAAAAAGAAAACAATAGCATAACCATTATCCATTTAGTCAATAATTATCTCCGAGTCACTTTTATTAAGTACTAGTTATTACTTTGAAACAGAAGGAATTTTGTCTGGCCGACTTGTAATTGTCAGCTTTAGCGTAAGTTGTGTCCAGATGGTGTCAATGACACAGCATGTAAATGCGTAATTTTACTATCACACTGTGATCAAATAATTAGTTAAGCTGAACATATTAAATTCTTAATACCAAAACTAGATTCTAAGTTTTCTCATAAGCATCCCACTCACAGTCTCACTACGAGCTGTTATCTTTACTGTAAGAATAATTTACACTGGCACTGAATTGTGAAAGCAGTTTAATTACCTTACTTAATCTCTATTAATTCCATCTTCGCTGTCTCCCTCTCACTTAATATCCGATGCTTACAGAATCGAACTCCGTTTTAAGAAAAGTTAGTTTTTCAGATATCTCGATTTCTATGACATCATACATCCTGTACTATGTGCAGTATAAAGTTTTTATTTTGCAGGTACATCCAATGGTATATGTGAATATTATCTCCAAAATTTGGTGTGAATAGAGTTAGTAGCAGAGAAGAAATAAATTGAAACAGCATATATGATGCTGAAATTTTACTTCACGAAGAGCGAAAATGTAGTAATCGATACATTGTTTTCGTTTATGCATGAAAAAGCTGCGAAACAATTTGAAATTATGTGTATCAACACTGACATTTCAAGCATGGAACAAAAAGTATACAATAATAAATGGACATGCGCCTACAAATGACAAGAACAGGAAAGACGAGAAAGTTACAGATAGTTTCTGGGAAGAGCTAGATGATACACTGAAAAACATATCATATAGACATGTAAAGATACTCCTAGGAGATTGTAATGCACAGATTGGAAGAGAGAAGCAACATAAAGGAGTAGTGGGCGAGTACCCTGCACACCAGAGGACAAACAAAAATGGAGAAAGTCTAATTGAATTGTGTCGAGAACACAAAATGAGATTGATTACAACACACTTCAGGGCCAAATCGTGTAAGAAAAAGACATGGGCAAACCCATGCAACCACCTTGGGGAATTCCAAATTGACCACATAGCAATCAGCTGGACAAATATTAAAGAGATCATAAACACAAAGGTCAGGAAGAAAACAAGAATAGAATCGGATCACTATCCTACAGAAGTTAGGTGCTTTTGGATTCCAAACAGAGACAGACTGCCACAGACGAATAGAAGAACAGAAAACGTAAAGGTAGACAGAGACAAATTAAGACACAATCGATCCAGATTAGACACAATCGATCCACATAAGACACAATCGATCCCGATATGAGGAAGGAATTGAATCATTCAATGAATGGAACGACATGAAGCGAAATATGGCGAAACAAGTTGAACTATGGTGAAAGGAAGAAAAGAAACGGAAGCACTAGTGGTGGAACAAGGAATGTGAATAGGCGGTAGAGACTCGCAGGAAAGCCTGGAGAGACTGGAGCAGCAAGAAGGACCTGGGAAAATGGGAAGTTTTCTTAGTAGCAAGAAAGGAAGCGGCCAGAACAATAAGATGGATCAGAAAACAGAAGATGAAGCAGGAACTGGACGAGATTGAGACTAGCTTCAGGAAAAACAACAGCAGACTCTTTCTTCGGGAAATTCAAAAATAGTCTGATTGGATACAAGAGTAGAGAACTGTTTATAAGAGATAAGAAAGGGGAGCTGGCTGTCAGTGCGAAGGAGAACGGTCGGATTTTTGAAGAGTACTTTCACGACCTGCTGAACTGCGAAGCACCTGAAGAAGAGCTGGAACTGGGGACTGACACAGAAGAGAGAGAGTCACGCCATCCAACCAGGGATGAAGTCGCACATGCCATAAGCGATCTAAAGAATAATAAGACAACTAGAGAAGATGGTATAGCAGCCGAGATGATAAAGTGGGGAGGCAACGAAGTAATAGACAACATGACCAACATAATTCATCAGATCTGGAGAACAAAGAAGTTGCCAGAAGGATGGAAGAATGCAATTGTAGTACCAATACACAAGAAGGGGGACAAGAGAGATGCAAACAACTACAGAGGAATATCGCTACTAGAGGTCGGATACAAGGTGCTGTCAAAAATATTGCTCAAGAGAGTAGAAGAACAGGTAGATAGTACAGTTGGCGACTACCAAGCGGGATTTTCAGAAAGGGAAGAGGTTGTATAGAACAGATATTTATCCTGAAGCAACTGATATAACATAGGGCCTTAAAAAGCATAGACAGTAATAACCTTCGTGGACTTCACAAGGAATATGGCTCCATCGACAGACAGACTCTTGTTAGAATCCTGAAGAACAGAGGACTTGATGGAACTACACAAGAACTCATAAAAAAAATTCTGACAGACACAAAAGCAAGGGGGAGATTCAGAGTAGCACTGTCAGAAGAATTTGAGATCAAGACTGGTGTTAAACAGGGACATGGATTGTCACCATTGTTGTTCAATATAGCACTGGACGAAGTGATCAGGCAGTGGAGAGCAATAAACGAGGAAATGGGAATACCAAAGACCCATGTGGTTGACAAAAAGGACAACAGGGCTCAAGTGGACTACGTAGCCTTTGCAGATGACATAGCAATAGTAAGTGAGATGGAAGAAGACGCAAAGACATAACTCGACAACTTAAGTAAGGTAGGCAGAAAGGTGGGACTGAGGATCGCCTCAAAGACACTAAATACCACTGCAGACTGGGAAACACCGGAAGGCACTGTGAAAATGGTGGACAAATTTAAATACCTGGGAGAACTTATAACAGGAAGGAACAGGAGCAAGGAGGGAATAACAGAGAGGATGAAGAGGGTGAGGTCAGCCTTCTGTATGGGAGAGAGATATACAATAAAAAGAATGTATCCACAGAGGCAAAGATAAGCCACTACAAGGCAACAGTGAGACATGCAGTATTGTATGCTGCTGAGACGATGACACTAGGAAGAAATGGGGCAGAACAACTAGAAAAAGAAGAGAGAAAAATACCCAAAAGAGGTGGAGAGAGGTGGGATGTGAAGACCTAGGGAAGAATTGTATCGGAACATGAGAACAATATCCGGGGAAATCAGACTCAAAAGGGCAAGGTCTGCTGGGCATGTAGTTAGGATGAGTATGGACAGAATGACGAAGAGAGTGTGGGAAACAACAGGGAGGACAAGGGGAAAGACAGGAACAAAGTGGGTTGTTGAACTTCGGAAGGACTGGTTGGAATTGGGGATCAAGGTCGAAGAAAGTGAAAATTGAAGAAACAAATGTACACCGAAAAATATGCCGGAGATCAATTACAGAGAAGAATACAGGAAAAGATTAGGGTCACCAGTGGAGCCGACAGGAAAAACGGAAACTGAAGATCTCGGAAGAAGAGCAGGAGAGAAGGACAGAAACAATGAAGAGGTTCTGGGTGAAGAAGAGGAAAATGCAGTCCATGAAGAGGCTGTCCGTGATCCTGCAGAGGCCGTAACGCAAGAAGAAGAGGAAGAAGAAGAAGAAATTATGTGTAAAGTTTGTTGTTGCCAAAAGCTCTAATTGTCAAATACTGAATGAATACGGGCAGGGTAATTCCTGCGCCATGATTTTTGCTGCCCCAAGACATGTACTCAGTTAGTAACTTTAATGTTTAACTTATTGTGCTACACCTATAACGTAACATTATACGTGATGTGTCTAAAAAGTTCGGTGAATGCTATCAGACTTCAAAGAAAATAAAAGATACAAACTAATGTTATTTATTGCCCTTACAAAATAGTCGCCATGCGCTATAACACACTTTTGAGATCGTCTGTACAGCTTTTGGAAACTATCAGCAAAGGCCTGCTGTGGAATGGATCGCAGAACGGCTGCCACACGATTTCTGATTGCATTCACGTCCGTACAACGTTCACCTTTCATGGCCGCCTTCAAGACAGGAAACTGGAAGAAGTCCGCAGGGGCCAGATTAGGGGAGTACGGAGGGTGTTCGAAACAGTTGCCATCTTCTGCTCCAGAGACTGGTGTACACGGATCGCGCAGTGTGCAGGTGCATTGTCATGGAGCAGCATCCACTTTCCAGTCCTGTGCAACTCTGGTTGAACCCACCGGATACGTTGTGGCAATCGGTTCGAAACTGACTGGTAAAATGCAGCATTAATGGTTTGATCTACAGGAACAAATACCTTACGGATGATGCCATTGTTGTGGAAGAAAACGATCAACAGTGTTTTCACCTTGGATTATTGCAGACGGGTTTTTTTCTTTGGTCGCGGGAAAGAGGGTGATCACCACGACACCGATTCCCGTTTTGATTCCGTATCGAACTGGCAGCACCAGGTCTCATCTACCGTGACGATAGTGTTCAGAAGCAATGGATGCTGGTCACACATGGAAATAAAATCACCAGAAGTTTCCATCCATTTTACTTTCTACTCGCCTGTGAGCTTGTGCGGCACAAACCGGGAGCGGATCTTCCTCTTACCCAATCATCACGGACGGTGGTGTGCACCGTGTCCTTGCTAATGCCCAGTTCCTCCGTAATCAATCTGAGAGTCCGTCGGCGATCTTGTGCCATCTTTTGTCGCACTTTCTCGATGTTTTCTGGCGTTCTGGTCGTCGATGGTCGACCTGAACGTTGCTCATCCTCAGTTGCTTCCTTCCCTTCCCGGATGCGTTTAAACCATTCGTAAACACATTTGCTGCTCACGGTTTCCCTCCCGTACACCTGCACCAACATTCCATGTGTCTCCGTTGCAGTCTTCCCCAATCTGTAGCAGAGCCTGATGTTAACACTTTGCTCCATAGCGCTGTGACACCTCCTCTCACACTGCATACTTTCAACTGGTCGCAGTCTGTTTACACAGCCAGTCACTTGCAGTGCATGCCATGTATTGATTCTCCCCAAGTCTCTGAATATCCATGCGCATGCACACACATATGCTCCAAATTGCCGTTCAGGTATGACACCATTCACGGAACTTTTTAGACCACCGCGTACATCTTAGATTCCGTTGCGCCAACCACTGTATGAGAACTATGCTAACATAAATGGCTCATGTTCCGCCCAACTCGCGTCAAAAACGCTACTTTTTCTAAACGTTTGACCATCTGAAGCTACCAATTATGTCACTTTTATTTCTGACCAAGCCCTGCATAGCCCACAAATTTGAAGAAACTCGGTGACGACGAGTAGGCGAGGCCAGCTTGTTAGTAGATTATAACATTATTTTAAATTTTTAAATTTTTAATTTCGGTCAACGATTATACGAAAAATACTGAAAATCAAGTTCTTGTTGTTCCTGGAAGCCGTTAGATAGGCAGCCAGCAAGTGATATGGGTGCTTGTAAGCTTTAGAAGCACGCCTATTAAGAAGCACTATAATTTCATATTTTGACAGGTAGACTAAATAAGTGCTTTGATATAAAAAAGAAAAGTTGAGTGCTTTTATTCTAGAAAAAAGGTTATAATAATGCCATGTATGTGTAGTACAGATTTTTGTCATGTCCTCAATTTTGTTTCTGGTTGGCTTAACTGTCATTTATTGCTGAAGAACTTTTAACTTTGCAGCGCGTCAGCAATCGTGAATAATTTAATGATTATAAAGAATCCGCATCCTCACCCCAGCCAACATTCGGTGGGCGGCGGGCTCTCAGTTTACCGAAAGTTGGCTGGGGTGAGGATGCACGCTTCTGACGTTTGAGATAAGTACAGCTATTGACATGGTACACACATACAGTTTATTTTACATTTTGTACGAGTCTTTTGCCCTTTTGGGCGTTCTGTATTAATGTTGGACCATGCTTCTTTAGGCAGTTTGTGGTTTTACTGTGTTCCGAAGATGGCGTGGTTATCCGCGCCGAAACCTAGGTCAACGTCTGGTTTCTATTTGCAATCGAGGCGGATTCTTTATAATCATTATATTTACTGCTTACATTCGTATTTGATTTTATGTTCGAGGAGGTTAATGCAAAGGAAACGTACATTCCATATTTCGCATTTTATCTTGTATACTAATAATAAATCTGTAAAAATGTCGTGTCTGTCTCTTTGTCTGTTTGAACAAGCCTCTCCAAAATTAGTTGACGAATTTTCATGGGGTTTTAACAGGTAACTTGAGCATAGCTTGTGGCACCAATACATGCTTTATTCCATCAAAATCGAATCACGAAAAAAGAGATCGCAATTAAAGTTTTATCCTTATTAATATTATTAATGCCAAAGCAACTCTGTTCCCTTTTTACGAATAACTCGCAGGACGAATTTTGATGAAATTTGGTATGGAGATAGTTCTAACCTTGAGGAAGAATGTAGGCTACTTTAGAAAGTGTGTAGTACAAGAAAGTCACTGATTTGAAGACTATTACGAGAGTTAAGGAAAATATTTACTTTTCGAAAAAGCTGTTTACTCTTTGACTTTTGATCTTTATCATATTTGTGAAAATGCTTTTATTGTTTGATATGTGCTGCGTGATATTATTCAAAGTAATGGGTAAAATGCTTATTGAACCTTCAATATGTTTAACCTATACTTCCACACCATTTGTCTCATAATGTACACGCTGTATAATGTATAGCTACTGAACAGCACCATGCATAGATGCGTGCTGTATGACAGCGACGCTGCACATATCGACGTTTCACCTGTTGCGACAGCTTGGGGGAGATAGAGAGGCGCACGCATTACGAGCTATGCTTGCCCAAACAGGCAGACACGTGACGGTAGCTGATACTATCGCACGTACAGTAGCTTGCTTACACTCACTCATCATAACAAAGCTACTGACATGCGAGTGCAGCTATTTATACAGGGTGAAAAGTATTTAAACCGACAAACTCTGGGAGGTTGTAGGGGACATCAAAACAAATATTTTTTCCTGTCATTTTTTGTTATGAGTATTATTTAAACCGGTGGAGGACGTATTACGCTTTTCAGTTGTTAGAGGCCGTATTACTATCTTCAGTTGAAGGCAACTGCTGTCCACCAGTGTGGTAGTGCATTGTCTCTGTTTACTAATGGAGCGATACACCTGGAGTGAGTACACTGATATGGTTGGTGCGTACTACGTAGCGCACCACAACGGACGAGCTACACAGCGGGTTTATCAATAACAATATCCTAATCGCCGTATCGCGCATCATACGACCACTGCTGCTGTGTACCAACGTCTGCGTGAGACCGGGTCATTTAGCAGATTAGCTGGACAGGGACGCCGTCGGACGGTAAGAACGCTGCAATTTGAGGAAGCTGTCTTGTAGCATGTGGAGCGGGATCCTTCAATCAGCACATAACATGGGGACGAATCAGACGAATGTAAGAACAGTCCTTCGAGAGCAACTGTTACGTCCATTTCACTTACAGCGAGTCCACAACCTGGAACCAGTTGATTATCCACCCAGAGCACAGTTTTTGTAGTCGTACCTGGAACAGTGTGGAATGCAAACTATATTTTCATCCTCTGTGTTGTTTACTGATGAAGCAACATTCGGGCGTGATGGAGTCTTCAACATGCACAATTCGCCTGTTTGGTGTAACGATAAGCCACATGCCACAGGTATTAGCGCTCATCAAGTGCGGTCCTTCGTTAATGTGTGGGTCGGTGTTGTTTGGGACTGTTTAATTGGGCCGTATCTGCTACCTAGGCCATTAAGTGGCAGGCACTATTACAATTTTCTCGCCAGAGCACTGCCAGAATTGCTGGAGGACGTCCCGCTCCCTACAAGATAATGCATGTGGTTCCATGATGACGGGGCGCCGACACATTTCAGTCGTCGTGTGCGTCGATTCCTGGACCGGCGGTTCCCAGAAACGTGGATTGACAGAGGTGGTCCTGTTCCATGGCCTTCTCGATCCCCAGATATGTCCCCTCTGGACTTGTGTGGGGAGAGATGCGCAACCTTGTTTACGCACCTTGTTTACGCAACTCTTCTGTTGCATCAAAAGAGCACTTGGTTGCCCGGATAGTAGCAGTAGCAGGAACAATTCGTGATACTCCTGACGTTTTTGCCCATGTCAGACAGAACATGATCCGACGGTGTCACCTTTGTTTACGTGTCACTGGAGCCATTTTTGAAAACCTCCTCTAATTGAAATTGGGCTGTGTTAATGTGTTGTCTGTTGGTCATAAAAAAACAGAAAAGTGTTTGTTGGTTTAGTTAATTTCCCGCTAGGGAAATCTTCCTCTACCGGTTTAAATACTCCTCATAGGAAAACATGACATTAGGGAAAAATATTTGTTTTGATGTACCCTACAACCTCCCAGAGTTTGTCGGTTTAAATACTTTTCACCCTGTAAATAAGTCATTTTGTGATAACGAAAAAGATATTAAAAATCAACCGACACCCTGTGATCCTGTCAATATCGATATCTCTGACAAAACTGTATTGCAGTCTTTCAAAATATTGGCATCGATACGAAACATCGTATCGAATGTGGTACGAGAACGTCGCTAGTGGTGTCATTGCTAGGTCACCTTGTTGGCGCGGTGGCGCAGCCGGTGAATGCGCGCCGCCAGCTGCAGCGTGGCCAGCGTGTCGCTGTAGTGGTGTGCACGCGCAGACACGTGCACCAGCATGGCCGCGTGGCACGTCAGCGACCCCAGACACTCGCGCAGCAGCTGCGTCAGCCGGTGCTCCCTGCAGCACGCCACACACAGGGGTCAGCTCACGGCACCCACCACTACCTGCTCACAAAACACTAATTCCATGGTCACTGGAAAATCTTTTCCTATTTTTTTGTCCTACATTAAGAGGTGGTTCTGGTCGAGGGACATGAAAAATGGATAAAGTTATAAATGGTTTCACGCAAGGATTTTTTTGATTAAAAAGGAGGATTACCAGTTTATTAAACATATATTCGGGTATGAGAAAATTTTTTAATCTCACAAACAATTAAAAATAGTGGCTGCATCCCTTGTCAAAGTATGCACCTCACAGCGTGTCCTGGTTTGTGCGAAGTCTTATACTGACTCGTCGTTACTTTTGAAGCCCAAAGAAACAGCGAATTTTTAAATTAGATTTCATCTGGGTGGCTATCACGATGGGGTTCTAAAAAATACCTCGGACAAAAATGGCACCTATTGGAAAAACATCCAAATTTCTTGGCAAGTTTTCTGTAGGAACAAATGTTTTAAATTAGAATTCAAATTTTATTGTCTATCATTAAAATAATTAAATGAATCGGATAATCTGTCTAGGCTCTAGAGCGCTTTCTATTTCGAGAGAAGCAAAATTTTGGAGTAAAAACAACGTTTCAAGGCTTACTGTTAAACTGTGAGCCCAGGACTATAGACACCATCCTTCCTCTTCCTCTCTGATTCTGAATTTGGTGCTGTGCTTTTTTCAGTCCGGACTCTTTTAACAAACTGGTACAATCCTTGCTCCGGGGCGGCCATGCGTTTCCAGTCAGATAAACAGTGTGATCAAAAGTATCCACACACACCCAAAAACATGCGTTTTCCATATTAGGTGCATTGTGCTGCCACCTAATGCCAGGTACTCCATATCAGCGACCTCAGTAGTCATTAGACATATTGAGAGAACAGAATGGGGCGCGCCGAGGAACTCACGGACTTCGAACGCGGTCAGATGATTGGGTGTCACTTGTGTCATACGTCTGTACGCGAGATTTCCACACTCCTAAACATCCCTATCTCCACTGTTTCCGATGTGGTAGTGAAGTTGAAACGTGAAGGGATACGTACAGCGCAAAAGCGTACAGGCCGACCTCGACTGTTGACTCTCAGACACACAGCAATTCGAAACTGCATCAGGGTCCACTGCAAATAGTATGACAGTTAGGCAGGAGGTGAGAGAACGGGTTTCATGGTCGAGCGGCTGCTTGTAAGCCACACAGCACGCCGATAAATGCCCAACGACACGTCGCTTGGTGTAAGGAGCGTAAACACTGAACGATTGAACTGTGGAAAAACGTTCTGTGGAGTGATGAATCACGGTACACAATGTCGCGCTCCGACGGCAGGATTTGGATACGCCGAATACCCAGTGGGCATTCACAGACGGTGGGTTTGCTGACCGTTTGGAGCCACAACGTTAGGCGCGTAACGGGGCCTCTTAGGAACATGGCTGCCAAGGAGGGGAAGGAAGACAGCGTGCACTCCGTGTGCATACCGGGAGAGTAGTTCTGGATGTGGAAAGGGTGCTTCCGGATGCCATGAAGAGTGCAGGGTGCAGCCAACTGCAGGTGGTAGCCCACGTCGGTACCAATGACGTGTGTCGCTTTGGATCGGATGAGATTCTCTCTGGTTTCGGGTGGCTAGCGGAAATGGTGCAGACTACTAGTCTTGCTTTCGAGATTAAAGCGGAGCTCATCATCTGCAGCATCGTCGACAGAACCGACTGTGTTCCTTTCGTGCAGAGCCGAGTGAGGGGTCTGAATCATAGGCTCAGGCGGTTCCGTGACCGTGTAGGCTGCAGATTCCTTGACTTCCGCCATCGGGTAGTGGGTCTCCGGGTTCCGCTTAATAGGTCAGGAGTCCACTTCACACAGGAAGTTGCTACCCCGATAGCGGGGTCTGTGTGGAAGGGACTGGGCGGTTTTTTTAGGTTAGAGGGTTTCGGGAAACTACAGAAACGGCGTCCGTCTAAAAGGGTGCAGGAATGTTTTCAAAGAGATGGTATAGACAGTAGTTGAGAGATACATACCACATAAATTAGTAAGTGATGGTACTGATCCCCCATGGTACACAAAACGGATCAGTCTACCGTTGCAGAAGCAACAAAAAACGCATGCCAAATTTCAAACAACGCAAAATCCCGAAGGTTGTAAAAGTTTTGCAGAAGTTAGAAATATAGCGCGTTCTTCAGTGCCAGATGCTTTTCATAATTTCCACAACGAAACTCTGTCTCGGTATCTGACAGAAAAACCAAAGAGATTCTGGTCATATACAATATACACCACTGGCAAGAGGCAATCAATACCTTCACTGCGCGATAACAACGGTGAAGTCACTGATGACAGTACCACCAAAGCACAGTTATTAAACAGGGTTATCCAAAACTCCTTCAACAAATAAGACGAAGTAAATATTTCCGAATTGCAATCAAGAACAACTGGGAAGATGAGAAACATAGAAGTAGATATCCTCCGTGGAGCAAAGCAGTTTAAATCACTTAATAAAGGCAAGGCTTCCGGTCCAGATGCTATACCAGTCGGGTTCCTTTTAAAAAAATGGTTCAAATGGCTCTGAGCAGTATGGCACTTAACATCTGTGGTCATCAGTCCCCTAGAACTACTTAAACCTAACTAACCTAAGGACATCACACACATCCAAGCCCGAGGCAGGATTCGAACCTGCGACCGTAGCAGTCGCGCGGGTTCCTTTCAGAGTATGCAGATGTAATAGCTCCATATTTAGCAATTACACACAACCGCATGCTCACAGAAAATTCCGTACCTAAAGAGTGGAAAATTGCTCAAGTCACACCAATACCCAAAAATGGAAGTAAGAGTAATCCGCTGAATTACTGGCCCATATCACTAGAGTCGATTTGCAGTAGGGTTTTGGAACATATACTGTATTCGAACATAATGAAGTACCTCGAAGAAAACGATTTACTGACAAATAGCACGGATTCAGAAAATATCGTTCTTGCTGAACACAACTAGCTGTTTATACTCATGAAGTAATGAGTGCTATCGACAGGGGATGTCAAATGGATTCCTTATTTTTTGATTTCCAGAGGGCTTTCGAGAG
This sequence comes from Schistocerca gregaria, assembly GCF_023897955.1. Lineage (NCBI taxonomy): Eukaryota > Metazoa > Arthropoda > Insecta > Orthoptera > Acrididae > Schistocerca > Schistocerca gregaria. Next base: position 303,843,734 of record NC_064925.1, on the reverse strand, counting down.
CGTTGCTCACAAGCGTCTTCTTACGAAACTGTCTGCCTATGGAATATCGCACCAGTTGGGTGACTGGATTCGTGATTTCCTGTCAGAAAGGTCAAATTCATAGCAATAAACGAAAATTCATCGAGTAAAACAGAAGTAATATACGGCGTTCCCCAAGGATGTGTTATAGGCCCTCTATTAACGACATAGGAGACGATCTGAGCAGCCCTCTTAGATTATTTGCAGATGATGCTGTCATTCACCGTATTGTAAAGTCATCAGATGACCAAAATGAATTACAAAATGATTTATATATCTGTGTGGTGCGAAAAGTGGCGATTGACCCTGAATACAGGAAAGTGTAAAGTTATTCACGTTGTTGTTGTTGTGGTCTTCAGTCCTGAGACTGGTTTGATGCAGCTCTCCATGCTACTCTATCCTGTGCAAGCTTCTTCATGTCACAGTACCTTCTGCAACGTACATCCTTCTGAATCGGCTTGGTGTATTCATCTCTTGGTCTCCCTCTACGATTTTTACGCTCCACGCTGCCCTCCAATACTAAATTGGTGATCCCTTGATACCTCAAGAAAGTTATTCACATGAGTACTAAACGAATTTCGGTTACGCTATAAGTCACACAAGTCTGAAGGCTGTAAATTCAACTAAATACTTAGGGATTACAGTAACAAATAACCTAAACTGTAACGATCACATAGATAATGTTGTGGGTAGAGCAAACCAAAGACTGCGATTCATTGACAGAAGACTTAAACAATGCAACAGATCTACTAAAGAGAGTGCTTACATTACACTTGTCTGCCCTATTCTGGAGTATTGGTGTGCGGTGTGGGATCCTAATCCGGTGGGACTCACAGATGATATTGAAAAAGTTCAAAGAAGGGCGACTCGTTTTGCATTACCGCGAAATACGGGAGATAGCGCCACAGACAGAAATTTCAATCGCCAGTTTTCTTCTCCGATTGTGAAAACATAGTGTTGGCGCCCACCCAGATAGGGAGACATGATCATCACGATAAAATAAATCAGGGCTCGCACAGAAAAATGTAAGAGCTCGTTTTTCCCGGGCACCGTTCGAGAGTGGAACGGTAGAGAGAGAACTTGAAGGTGGTTCATTGAACCCTCTGCCAAGCACTTAATTGTGAATAGCAGAGTAATCACATAGAGGTAGATTTAGAACTTCATCTGCGAGCGTGAGTAGTGCCAACAGCAAAATTCAGGTTTGAGGTTAATTTTTTGAGTTGTCACACCTGTTAAATGTCATAAGACAAATTTTTCCAGCTGGTTGTATGTTACAAACACTATTAATGTTGCTTTCGCTGTAATTTTCTTATTGTTTGTGCTGAACGCAGTGCAAAATTTCTCGTTTTCGTGTGCTTTTGAAGTGTAAAATTTGATAAATCAAAATGTCACTGATAGGTATAAATTCAGGGAATAATTTATGTTACATTTTCGTGACGGAAACGAAATCTGACACCTCAAGTGAAGACTGTCTAGTAGCATTATTTTGATGTGGTCATTGATGACCACGAAAAGTTTTGGCCCATACATACATGTTGCAGCTCTCGCTCAGTTATACTACTAGACTGACAGACAAAAACGATCTCTGGCTTTTCCTGTGCTAACGGTTTGGCGGGAGCCTACAAACCATACAAATAACAGCAATTTTAGCTTGATTCCACCTATGGAATCCATTTTCTCCACTCGTACATAGACTTTTTCCCTCGTAAGTGTGGAGTTTTCAGTGATGAACGCGGAGATATAGTCTATCAGAATATTTCTATAATGGAATAAATATATTAACGCCGTTGGAATGAAGCAATGCTTGTAGATTACTGCTGGTCTGTTTGTAAGGATGCTCCTGAATTCACTCACAAGAGGCAAGCCAAAAAACAATGATCTCATTAAAATCATCAGAAGATTCTCTTGATACCCAAAGAACTGCCAAGTTGTCTTCCTTTAATTTAGGGCTCTTAGAATGTAAGTGTCATAAAAGAAGTCATTGGAATTTCAGTGTTGTTGGTATATGTAATTAAAATATATCATCTTCTGTTAATCAGTTAAAATAATATACTTCCACTTACTGTATGAGGGACAGTCAAATGAAAACTGAGCACTCGCCACAATGGAGCATGCGTAAAGACATTTGTGAAACATTCTCCATACAGCCTGGCTATTTCACCGTGTGATTTTCATATCTTTGGTGATCTGAAGAAGGACACGCGTGGGTGTCGGTTTCAGTCGGACGGAAAAGTAAGCGCAAGAGTGGACGATTGTAGAGTCGTGAGCGGCCGATCACGTTCTGCGAGGCAGTGGGATAGATGTAGTAACGCGTGTGGTTATTAGTTTTGAATGGAACCATTCCATGGTGCCGCTGTGGTGGCTGTTTGGTTTTCGTTTGACCCTTATATTTCACAGAAACTAGAGTTAGTAAAAATTTTACTTCTCACCCCAAAATTAGTAGAATCTGACTCATCAAGCGAAGCAAACATACTAGAGTTATTTACCCATCATTCTGATTTGCAGCTCCTTGTATTGGCCGCTTTTGAAGTTAAAATTGTTGTATGTGAGATCCGCCAGTTATGCAACAAAAAAAAAAAGTTTTTCTCAGTGCCCAAAAATGTTTCGGCACCACTGTGCCATCATCAGTGGATATTCATTTTCATTTATTCTGCAATGTGAACATTTTTGTTAAGTGATTATAAAATTATGTTCATTTTTAGTTCAAACAACAGATCGTTTCTTTTTATATATACCTTTAATTTTGGTGTGCACTGATGATGGCACAGTGGTGCCGAAACATGTTTGGGTACTGAATAAACGGGGTTTGCATAAGTGGCGGGCCTGACATCCCACAGAGTTATTTACTTTTAATTGCAAAGTTTTATCGCCATCCCTCGATGACGCGACGAGACACCGAGATGATATGTAGTCTATGTCACTGACCACGTGGCCCACTTCTTAAATGGATGAACTGACTGTTCACAGGGACTAAGATTATATAAGATTGCTACGTTGTCGGTTACCTGAGAGGCAGGTGCTTTTGCCTGTTGAGGATGGCGAGCAGGATGTTGCCGAAACCCGACAGGCCCGCGCCCGCCTTGGATCGGTCACCGCCGCCCACATCGATCAGGTGGAGCCTGCTGCGACCTCCGACCACTGCTGGAAGAAGAAAGACACGGCGACAGCCCTCAGCGACGCTGCGTACACACTGCGCAACCTAAGTAGCAGCTCTATACATTCTGTGGACTGCTGGCTACTGTCGCGCAGCTACTAAGAGGGGCGTTCAATAAGTAAAGCCAAACATTTTTTTCTGAAAGCAGATTGGTTTTATTCAGGATTCCAGTGCACCATGTTATTCCCCACTCTTTTGTTTTTGAACACAATTTCCGTTCAACGAGACACGCCTCCTTGTATGCCTGCATGGTACCACTCTACTGGTCGAGGCTGGAGTCAGCGTCTTGCTGGATCAGTAACCTGTCTATCATCCAGCGCTGCTTCCTCGGAGCGAATTCTACATTGGGCCAAACAGATGGAAATCGGAAGGTGTGAGATCCGGACTGGAAGGCGGAAGCGGAAGAACAGTCTAATCAAATTTTGTGACCTCTCGGGTGCGCAGGCTTAAGGCGTTGATGAAAATCACACACTATTTCAAAAATGCACCAAATCGACAGTTTTGGAGATATGGCAATGAAATTTTGTACCACGTTTTACATGAAAGTAACGCAGATGCGTATAAAATCCTTTCAATATATATATTCAACTTTTTTAATGAAAATTGAAGATTTATTTTCAAAAAGTAATGTATGTTCCTTTTACTCAGAAAGTATTCAAGAGATTTCTACAAAAATTTCTCTGTTTCATCTCTTTATATGTTGTAAGCTTCTCACATGAAGTTTTTGGAATAGGTCAAATAGGAGAATTTTCTTAATTTTTTAATTATAATTCCACAAGTACAATTTTAAATTCATGTAAAATTCCAAACACTTTGCCCCTTATATCAGCTTTCAATCAGAATTTCAAAAGTTGCAATTGAGGCAACATTTATTAGGTTTACAGAAAAAAATGTGTACAAAATTTTAATTCTAGCATTCATTCATAGAATCTGAGGAAAAGGTACATAAACTTCAAAAAACAAACTTTTCAGTAAATTCAACTTAAAGTTCAACCCAACTTTTTTCCTTATGTCACTTCTTCAGAAGGCACGACATTTATACTCTGGGTCGTCTTTCCCTTCAAGGCTTCCTTTCTGGTTTCTTGTTGTCCGCCTTCTTTCCTTTACCAGGTCTGCAACTGACTTTACAGCTGCAGAGAAGCGCTACAAATCTATTTTTCTCAGGATGTTAGTAGTGAAATTTCCTATCTTGAGGTCAGTTCTTTCTAATACCTTCATCCTCCAGACGTTCCCATCATTAAATACAATAACTGTATCATAAGTTGCAATTGTGACAACTGTAGCAGATGCAAATGTCTTTTTAGGGCATCGTGCCCACGTAAGTGAATTTAAAGACTCATTTGGATTTTGGGTTCAGCCGTGAACACACTTTTTGAGAAGCGCAGGATCGGCCAAAGATGATCTATAAAACCAAAGCTTTTGTGTCACGGCCTTCTAGACGTATCCCGCACACGTTTGGTTGAAAATAATACACAGAATTGTTGTTCACTGAGCTGGTATTGAAGTGCTGCTTCAAAACGTGGGCGTGGCAGGGAGACCGCGTCACACTTTTAATTAATTTTTAGGCATTTCGGATGCGATTTTAACATTGAAACTTTGGGATGTTATTGTCCATGAGTTGTACTAAAACATAAAAAATAAACCGAAAATTGACTTTTTTTGGTCAATTTCATCAATGTCCCCCCTTTCCTTGTGTTGACACGGAGAAGGAGTGTTTGATTGTGATCCATCGATTACATCGAATGAGTGTGTCCGCACGTTGCAACACTGCAGGAGCCACAGCTGTGTATTGACGGCAGGCAGGCGGGAGATGGGATACATTCGCGTGACCTTGTTGCGATGATGACAGACACCTCGTGAAATGACTCATCGTGCTTTTGTTCACTGCCAGATCTCCATACACATTTTGCAAGCACCCACGTACATCTGCGATGCTGCTGTTTTATTCCAAAAGAAGCTCAGTTACAGCTGTCTGGTTGGAACGCACTTCCGTTACAGACGCCATTGTGAAGACTATGTATAGCGTCACCAACTATCGGAACTTCAAGAAACCATAGTGGATGAAGCGGAAACATGCCACGATCTACCAAAACAAATTCCGAATTTTTCAACCGAAAGTGGCCGAGTAAAAAATATGTTGCGTTAGTTACTGAACGCTCCTCATATAAGGAAAGCATACACCTTATGAGTTACCGATTTGCTCTTTTGCTTGACTGTAGTGCAGCTTACAAGCTAACGGCATGGCAGCCGGATCTATGTAATTTTTTTTTAATATTTATCGTACGTTCAGGACTCAAACATCAGTCTCCCAAAGTATCCGGTGCAACTCTCTGTGTGCAACTCTCAATAACTGTCTAGAAAATCGACTAGCAAGTTCTTTGACCGACTTTAATCCACAGAACGTAGGACGATTTTTGACAGGCGGCGTGGTACTAGCTGCAGCGTTCAAGAATGGCAGGTGCTGGACCGCTGTTTAGAGTCTCGTTTCATTCATTATTTTTTCGTTTAATTCGAATATATGAGTCATTTAAATATAAAATTCATCACATATATGCTAATTAAGTCATATATAAATAGCACTTTTATGGAAACGCACATGATCTTATTTCTAATTACGATAACAACTGTCGAATACATTAAAGTTTCATATGCTATAAACTTTCGATTCGAGCAGAATTTGTAATGTATAACGGAACAAGTCCTCTGCGAGTAGCACTACTTCTTCACGAACTACCGCCGATGATGTGTGACGGGATTATTTCCGTGAAGTTTTGCATATAATATAAAAAATCATCTCTCATACATAGTACTGAAATTTCACTGCATAAACAGGTTTGAATAATGTCTTCTTGTGCCGTCGAATGACCAGCCAAATTGCTGTCGTCCACGTCCGACATTACAATTTTTTTCGTCGAAGTAGAAAATATTCAGGCACGAAGAGGTAAAACGCCACCTATTGCTTCAGAAACGAACAATGAAATGCTAGTACGGCCATAGCCATTCCTTGCAAAAGACGTCGTATCTCTTCCAACCATTGTGGAATTCGTGGAAATCTTTTGTCTACAAGCGGCTACGGCCTGCTCCGCAGGTAGTTTTACTAGCTTAAGCAACGTCCCAGTGCCATGGGATCTTGGTTTCGG